>NC_143017.1:16819130-17172330 GCF_055824585.1 Amblyomma mixtum
AAGGATAGAACTTGGATTAAGAAAACACCTCGTTAATCAATAAGAAAGAACGCAGGGGTCTACAAGGCATTCAAAGAAACACTGGATCAGAACACTATCACTAAAAACCTGAAATTGGTATGGAAGATGGCAAAAAGAACACTCATGTCATCCCTAGCTGAAAAAGTGCCATCTAACGAAAAAGAAGTGTGGCGATATATGAAAAGCAACAAAATAGACAGCGTTGGTGCTCCGCCTCTTTGCAAAGATGGTGATACGTTAACTGATGATACCGCAAAAGCTGATTACTTCAATGTACATTTTCACTCTGTATTCACAGCTTGTTGTCGAGTACCGGTACGTTGAATTTTACGAAATGGTACCTGAAATGCACATCATTTTAAATGAAGCTCTAGTAAAGGCGCTCTTGTCTAACCTTAATGTTCACTCTGCTCACGTTCCACATGGGATATATCAAATCACGTCTTGAAGTGCCATACTTGAAATATTGCACCTATTTTAGTGGAATTGTTTACCAAATCATTCAATTCTCCAAAATTAATTAACGACTGGAAAACAGCGAATGTAACTCCAGTTTTTAAAAGCGGCCCTCATGATCTGGTAGGCAGATATATACCGGTTTCGTTGACGTCTTTTTGCTGCAAAGCACTGAAACACGTTATTTTTCTTGTCCAAATAACCATCTTCATGACAATGATTTTGTCATTCCGACCCAGCATATTTTTCGCTTGGGGTTATCCTGTACCACTCAACTTACCTAATTCACAATGTTGCCCACCCAGTCAACAATAGTACCCAAATAGTTGCTCTGCTGATTGATTTCCAAGTTGCTTTTCATGTAGTCTCGCGCCGCCGCGGTGGCTCAGCGGTTATGGTGCTCGGCTGCGGACCCAAAAGACGCGGGTTCGATCCCGGCCGCGGCGGCTAGAATTTCTTTGGAGGAGAAATTCTAGAGGCCCGTGTATTGTGCGATGTCAGTGCACGTTAAAGAACCCCAGGTGGTCGAAATTTCCGGAGCCCTCCACTACGGCGTCTCTCATAGCCTTAGTCGCTTTGGGACGTTAAACCCCATAAACCAAACCAAACCATGTAGTCTCGCATATTTTATCTTTGTACAAACTACCATTTCTTGGTCTTCGCGATTCACTTCGCGGTTAGCTTAAAGGTTATCTCTAAGAACATAGGAAAAAAGTTGTTTTGAAAGGAGTAACGTATTGAATGGTTCAAGTTTTGTCATGCGTACCGCAAGGATCGGTCCTTTGGCCGCTCCTGTTCCTCATTTATATGAGTGATTTAACTGAAGGCATTGATTCGACTGTGGGATTCTACGCGGAAAATTGCGTTGTATATCACCTTCTGTCATGTTCCGGAGATATGAACATGTTACAGCTCGGTCTTGAGAAAATATGGTCTGGGTGTGTCAAATCAAAGATGAATTTGAACGCTGCAAATTCTCATTATATACAATCCACGAACAAAAAGAAAAAAGTCTCTACTTCACTCTTTTTAAAGGCTCTATTGCAGCGTGTTAACGAGGTCAAATAACTAGGCGTCACATTCGCTGGGACATTGAACTGGACATCCCACATCGCGTTAACAAGTGCTGTAGCGTATCGCGTTCTGCACTTTTTCCAGAGAAATTTCTAGTCGGCACCCAAAGGTTTTAAGGAAACTTTGTACCTTACAAATATTAGGCCCGTGTTAGAATACGCTTGGGTAGCGTGGGAACCGTTCACAGATGTTCTAGAAGACAAGCTAGGGGCTTTCAACAAACGGCTTGAAGATTCGTTACAGGCGTCTGCAACTACGCAAATCACAGAACGTCTTGAGTGGAAGCTGGTGTCCGCACACAGAAAGATGTTCAGATTAAAGCTTTTAAATAATGTGAACAGTGATAGCACAGGAATCGAGAAAGACATATATTTAAAACAACCTGATCATGAATCCAAGAGACGAGAGAATGGAAAAAAAGTCAGGCCATATCAAAGTCGCATGAATGTATTTAAGCAAGAATGTAATCTATCAGAGCGAAATCCGCTCCCGGGTGGGATAGCATCGGTACCCAATTTTTCATCTGCCATAGAGAGCATCACATAAATCTGATTTCACACTTCCAGTGTTCTGCATTTTGAATTGTGTAACATCCTTTGTAATTGGATACTTGCGTCCTGTCATATGTGTTGTCCGCTTTTAGTTAATAGTTGTTTGTATTTCTGTTTTATAACTGATTAGTTGCTTTTGGTCGTGATCTTCCTATTGTCTTTGTTTTCGCAAGAAACCCCATACCATAACAACCAGCGGGTGCTCTAGGTATTTTTTATATATAAAATGACAGCAATCATCCGAACTTCCTCTCAAAGAATTAAGACGCCAGTTGATGAGCATAAATTTGAATATTTTTTGCCAATACCTCACAAAGTGAAGAAATTAGACGCAGATTTGAACAAGCAGTGGAAATCACAGCAACAAAATGACTTGCCAAGTGCGACGCCGAAAATCGGTGGTACATGCATCCAACTTGCCTTTATGTCTCGACATGCTGCGGCCAGACAAAGGTCGCCACGCAGGTAGCATATTGAATGACATGCGCTTTAAAAACAAACTTGGGACCTAGTTTCACAAAGTGTTGAATGAAGGTGCATGGCGGTGTTTTCGGGCGCATTCAGACGGATGGAAAACAAGCTACCTAGATGTCGAGAAAAGTCATTTGCGTGGAATCTAGGTAAAGAGAAAACGCACAATGGATATGCCTTTAACACTTCATAAACAAAAAATGTACTGCTAGGAAAACATACAGCCTAATCTCTTCAGTAGTACCTGTAGCTTTGCGTGTTTGCGTATATTCATGAGACACAAAGATGGCAAACTAATCAAGATGGATGATGGAACGGGACGAGCGAGGTGCAGCGCTCATCTCATTCGCTTGCTGAATCCGTCTTTTTACGTTTGCACTCCTCTTTCTTTTCTGGAAAAGCTCTTCGCTTAAACTGCAATTGTTACTAAAAGCAAGAATAAGGGCAGTGTAGATCATGTGTGCACTTACTAACTCTAGCCAGAGAGATGACTCATGCGAAATATATGCGACTAGAAAAGAAAACACAAAAGAGCTCCATGCGTGCGCCGTTAATGTATTTTACAAAACAGCATGTAATGAAGACGTACAAACTATCATGCCAGATTCAAGTAAATTGGTCAAGCAACATTAGAGGAAGATTCACAGAGAATTTTTAAATGGTGTACACGGTTTGTATCGTGGCATGGAGAAAACACGACTCGTATCAGCGGAAGAAAAATATTCATACTTTCTTCCTTAATATCCCTGTTAGATTAGTAGTCGACATGTTCGTCAATATTGCTACGGGTCAATATTGCTACATCGTAATAACGAAACCTTGTAATCTCGCGTGCATGTTATTGGCTATTATGCTCTAAGAAATATCGTTTTTACTCAAGAGAAATTCAATGTCGCCTGTGTTCATGCAAGTTCTTTGCCTACAATGAATGAGTATGCGCCTAGTTTAATACTACGGCGTTGCATGGCACCCGTGAAATAAGTAGCGGACAATGCATCCCGAAAGTCTTTAATACAGAGCCCGTCCGAAATAATTTTAGTAAATAAAGAAACGCAATTTATTCAGCAGCACAGCAACGTCTCCGTCGAATCCCGTACAAAAGTAAGTCTGGTTGCTCTTTTTCTACAACCACCTCACTGAATGCATAAAGTTTAACAGCTGTTTTCATTAGAATGAGCATTTATTAATCTGTCTCTTACCTCAAAACTGAGCAGAATGTTTGCCTTTGCATGTTTTTCAAACAAGCGATGTTGCTGAACAATTGCGGCTCGGATGCGCGTGTTGTCAGCTGTAATCGCGTCGAGCTGAAAGTGTTTGCTTGTTTTTCCCGAGAAGTCATGCATAGTTTCCGTTTCGTGCACATGTACCTTGTGCTTGTAAGCAACGAATTTACTGCTTTTGATTACTGTCGCCTTTTCCTCACTCGAGAGCTCGATGCAGTTTTCAGATTAAAATAAAAAAAAAAGTAGCGATGGGAATGCGGCCCTCTGAAAATAACTGAGAAAGGGGTAACACTAAGCCACACATTTTTTGCTTTTTCTAAGTAGCTTCCCTTGCAAGGAACTGTGTTCATCAGAATTCTGCAGCCTGTATACTAAAGAAGGAAGCTCTTTGTGTCTGTGAGCTTCCCTATTACTTATGCTTCTACTTACTCTGCTGCCACACGAACCTTTACTCTTCGAGGAAATCGGCATGAAAAAAAAACACGACATCAAGAAAAGGATGCACAGGACGAGGCTGGATTTAGTGCACATTTGATCGAGAAAAGTACGAGCGTCGTCCTTGTTTATGAAGATCCGTTGAGAATGAGTACTGTTCTTACTGTGCTTGTTCTTTTTAAAATATGCGCCTTCGGAAATAGCAAGCCACTCTACTTCAGTTCGCAGATTGCGTATATGCAGGCACTTTTAAGGCGCGGATGATGTACTCTTTTTCCGACACGCCCTCGACATGACCAGCGAATGTTGCGTGAAATGGCATATCAGTAATGAAGTTTACCAGGAACAAAAACCTTGCAAAATAAAAGTTCGGTCAGTGGCCATGTAAAAAGCATTGATTAACGTTTCGTTACTGGATCCTCTTTAAGAAGTCCGGTCAACAAGGAAGCCATAAGAGTTCTGAAATGCCAACTAACGTTTTCGACGTGATCAGTGAGCGAAGTTTCATTTTGCTGTTGTAATGCTTCACTGGACGGCCTTCCGTGAAAGGCGCGAAGAAGAATTCACATATCTGAATCTGAATAAGATATCTGAATATAACATATCTGAACAAGATAACAAATTTTTGTAAACACAGCTACTAAAAAGGAATTGTTTACCGATTTTAAAATGAAAACGACGTGAAAGAAGCTGATGCACGAATAAGTGAACAAGGCCTGCTCCACCGGACTCTAGAGAAAGAAACAGGTTGTCAGGACGCACGCGCTCCCATCGGGAGCCCCATACGAAAGTAGAGAATATTTTGTGCATCACCTGCACTCTTCGCTGAAAAATGGAGAACCGGCAGGACATGGGTAAGTTTTGCAAATAAAAAAAATTTGCAGATTCGAGCCCAAGCTCACACTGACAGTTTCCTACCCATCAAAGCCAGGGTTGGTCGCCTCATTGACATTATGTGAATCCCAGTGGGCTCGAATGTTAAGAATTTGGTGCATAGCAGTCCCTAGGTATTGAACGGCTCCGCAGTCTTTGGTTATGCCACGAAAAGGACTAGGCCTCGCACTTGAGTGATCCAACAGAAATTCTTTCGATTTATAGAAATTAAGAGCGTTACCTAATACCTCGCAAAACTGTTCAGCCAACAGTAATGCTTCAAGCACATATCTTTTTTGTCGGAGAAAAAATGGCGACACCATCAGCATACGCTAAAACCATAATTTCCCATTGAGCCAGAGAGGACCACAGGTTGTTGCGCAGTCAAGAATACGAAGGCAAATGGGTTTAATATATAGGGCAGACAACAAATGCTATAATGCGCAACCTTGGCGAATAGATTATTTCAGTCGTGTAGGATTTGTTGGCCATTGACTCCTTATAGCACAGTCTTATGCCCCTGAGCGAAACGAAAGCAATATTTGCATGCTCCAAGACCGCAAACAAGAAACCACTATGAAGTTTATCAGAGGGCTGTCTGA
Source organism: Amblyomma mixtum (assembly GCF_055824585.1). Taxonomy (NCBI): domain Eukaryota; kingdom Metazoa; phylum Arthropoda; class Arachnida; order Ixodida; family Ixodidae; genus Amblyomma; species Amblyomma mixtum. Next base: position 16,824,837 of record NC_143017.1, read on the forward strand.
ATAATAGCTACATAGCCGGTCACATCTCACACTGTCTCCAATGCCGAATGTGCAATAACAATACGGGTTTAGATACTGCGGAATACCGCAGATACCGCAGAACTGATAGAAACGTATTAAGCCGGCGAGAACTAGCTCTAGACGACCATTAAGAACCTTAGGAAGAGGTTTGTACCATACATTACAAAAAGAACTTAGGCGATATCCTCCAACTGTTTTCAATCAATTAGTATCTTTGCTACATTACAGAAGGAAATTAAGCGATATCCTCCAACTGCTTTCAACCAATTAGTATCTTTGCTTTTCCGAAATATAGAGTATGCCCGGAATACAAAGTGGGAGAAAGAATAGCAATATCATAAGAGGCATGTAAACCTCCATCAAACCAGGCTCAATTCAAGGGGAAAATGGTTTATAGAACTCCGTAGTATTACCGTCTGTGCCAGGAGATTTATGACCTCACAGGTCAGAAATGGCAGATTTATTTCGTCTAAAGCGATAGGCCCCTCCACTACAGCACGTTGCTTATCGTCAAGTGGCCGAAAGGCTTTCAGTAAGAAACTGTTATCAGATGCTATCACCACAGCAGATCACGTCTCGTGCTAAGCTGCAACACTCTCGCGCTGCGCATCGCACGTTATCGTCTTAACAGCTTGCACACCTGCACGTACTATAAAAAAAAAGTTACGAAAGGAAACGAAACGCGGTCTATATCGCGATTTCAGGCAGGTGACATTGGTGTCCACCTGCAAAAACGCGCATTTGCACATTATTTCGTTGTTAGCAATGCTAAAAAACCATCTTTTTTTTCGGAAACGAAGGGTCAAAATTGGGCCGCATATTTTAATTCAATTTCGGGTACAAATCGGGTTATTAAGAAAAAACTTGATAGTTCGGGTTTTTTTCTGATCAATTTTGCAAAGCGAAGAGAGTATAGTACAAACTGTCGTGTTTTTGTGCGGAACACAAAACCCCCTATTTCACAATATTTAACAAACAACATGGAAATAACAAGATGCCTATAGAAAAAGTGTTTCAAGTAGATGTTTCTCATTGAATAAAATTATATCGTCATGAGCGCTGTCCAACTACAACGCAGTACTTCGCGTGAATGTAAGATCTGCCTGCCTTGCTCACTGCGAAAACAGCCATCACGCATAGCAGTGGTTATTCAAAGGGGCAAGAGCCCTGGAGCGCGACATCGTTAGCATACGAGGGGGTACCCAAAAGAAACCGAACTTATTTTTGTTTGAACTTATTTGTTCACATTTTAAGCACAGACCTTCAATCTCCTTCAATGTATTCCCCACTTGCAACGATACGCTTGTCGAATCTTTCATTCCATTTTTCAAAACATTGTTTAAATTCATCTTTTGTGATGTTTGACAGTGCTTCCGTCGTTTTTTTCTTCACCTCAGCAACATAAGCGAAACGATTTCCATTCATCTTTCTTTTCATTCTAGGAAACAAAGAAAGTAGCACGGGGCAAGGCCGGGAGAGTATGAGGGTTGAGGAACAGGGGTCATGCCATTTTTGGTCCAAAATTGTCTTAGAGACAGGGCTGCGTGAGCAGGGGCATTGAGATGGTGGAAAAACTAGTCACCCGACTGCCACAAATCAGGCCGCTTCCACCGCACCCTGTTGCCCAATCTTTTCGAAACATCCAAGTAGAAAGCCAGGTTAACTGTCTGACCCTGCGGAACAAATTCTGAATGGACGACTCCTCTCACGTCGAAAAACAAATCAGCATTGTTTTGAGGTTTGGCTTCACCTGACGAGCTTTCTTGAGGCGAGGTGAATTTGAAGTTTTCCATTGGCATGATTGTTGCTTTGATTCAGGATTTGATTCAGAAACACTTGAGTTGTCCCCATAACATCGTCCTTGTACGTCTTTCTTAATATTTTAAGTTTCCGTTCCACTTTTTCCGAGCAAAAATCAGAATTTCCCCGGCGCACGCTGTTCACGAAAATCAGCCATTGCAAAAACGACATTCACACAAAGCACTCTTCACTCTAAAACTCTGCCCAAACTAGTCTGACCTCCTTCAGCGACGGCACTGGGCTTACTGACTCTGGAATGTTCGTTCTATGCGCTCTTAGTGGCAAAACGCGGTACCACAGAAGCTTTGCCGACCAAAAAAATTAGTTCGGATTCTTTTGGGTACCGTCTCGTAGATGTCACTTGTTACAATGGTGCCGAAGAAATGCTTCGTCAGTACCCGTGTTTTAGCCTGTCGCTTCTTAAAGTTACTTTGCCTACATAGCCTCAAATGAAGCCTCCTCAATAATAACACACGTTCAAAGAGGTTTGAGGTCACCAATTCAGCGAACACTCCTATAGATTAGGCACATGATATCCTCCAATTTTCATGCGAAGTCTTTAGCTTTCTTACAGAAAGCGTACGTTCTCTATGCTCTTTAATTTATATAAGGATATCATAAGATCTCTTTATTCCAATGCGCTTGTGGGCCCTCTAGAAGACAAATTTTCGCAGAGAAATCGGATAACTCGATATTTAAGATTGTTTTTCGGGGTGCAAGAATCCGGTAAAATCGGGATTTTCTCTAATACGAAGGCCTCCATGTATAAACCCCAAATCAATACGAAAGATTTTATCATGAATAAATGAGCAGAATGTAGCATGTTGTCTTAGTTTATTTTCATTGCTTAAGTACTCCCCCTGAATATTATGTTTGTCACTTAGGCTGCTGAGGTTTCGTAAGTACCTGTTTGCTTCAAGTTTTAGCTCTCGTTCATTTTGCACCATGAGTCTAGCAAAAGCTTGAAGGATTTGAAATTTAGGTTCAATACATAATAGATTTCTTTCCCAACACAGAGGCATAAAGCGGAAAAAGATTTCCTGTACGTTAAAAAGTTTTGCCCGTCATTTGGCGGGGCAAATATATAGTTTAATAAGCAGTTATCAAACGCTAGTATGTAAAGACCAATTATATCTTGTTTTTCCCCTCTCAGAATGATATATATAGTGAAGTTAACTCAATTAAAATTTCTATATAAAGTTTGCGAGTGCTGTGTAGAAATAAATCAGCAAAGCAAATAGGGATTCAGTCGAGAACTTATGCATGTAATGCCGCGAAGCTAAAAAAAATGTGGAGTGGAAACGAGACGAATACTAGCTCTCAGTTCTTTACCGCGCCTTAGTGGTTAACGAGTAATGTGTGCGCGGGAAGCATTTCACTGACGCGGCAAGTAGGAATATGTTGCCGCTGGAAGCCAGCACTTTCATTTGTCGAGTTCCCGCTGGCGTACTCTTCGTCTGGAGTCGCGCTAATACGTAAAAGTCACAAGTGAAACCTGCCACTTTTTGGAGCCATATGTTGAAGTAATTGTTAACAAAACTGTAGTCTGTTTGCTTGTTCATAATATCCTAACAGAATGAGGAAATCAAGCGAGTTGTTTTCCTTGCTCGTCTTAGCTATGAAACCACTTAATGAACGAACGATGGAGACTACTAGGCACGCAACCATGCTACAAGTACTGATCACCGAAAGCAGTACATGTCAAGTATACTAGTCTGATATCTCATAACTGGTTTCAGGAAGCAAAAAAGAAATCTTCAGTATTTCTCCAGTAAAGTAGCGGCAAGAACCTGAGCAACGAGGGCATAAAAAAGCCGACTTCTAAGGGCACCAAAGATTCTAGAGTAATGATACGACAGAAAAAAAAAAGAAATACTCAGCACCTCCACCAAACTGTAGAGTGCAACGCCAAAAAGAACACCAGCGCAGAGACGAAAAACCTGCGGCGGTCCCCCAGTGGTTCGAGCGCGCGCGCGAGAGCCAACTAACTTCTTCTTCTAGTGCATGCACTACTTCTGTCTCTTCGAATGCATGTATCACTATGATGAGGAAATCAATTCCCAGGGAAAAAGCGCGTTGAAAATTTAAAGAAATAATTTCGCGGCCTGTGAAGGCGAGAGATCATTTCTGAAGCGCTCCTAGTTTGTGGTCTCTGCGCATTTATTCCTGGCTAGCTCTCTGCCCTAACTGAAACTTTTATAATCAGTCTAACCGGGTACACAGAAGAACAAATACATCTCCCTTATTTCTCCAATGAATCATGTCCTATACCAGTGGCAGCCCCCTTATCTTGGCAAACATCCTCATCTCATCCGCCGAGTCATCTTCTGAAAAAAAAAAAAACGTGCTGCAGTGACCATGTGTTTAAATACAACAAGCCCGAGCAATGCCCATTTGTTCTTCTTGATTTCGGCTAGTAATTCATTAACTTGAATTTGCTCTTCTGACTCATTCTGTTTCCTGCAATTCTCTTAAAATTTCACGTTATGAGTTTGCTAAGCGCGCTCCGCTGCGCTGAGTTTACCTTTCGCCCCAAAGCGACTAAGGCTGTGAGAGACGCCGTAGTGGAGGGCTCCGGAAATTTCGACCACCTGGGGTTCTTTAACGTGCACTGACATCGCTCAGTACACGGGCCTTATATAAAACCCCGTCACCTTTCGCCCTTTGCTTTAGCCTCCAACGGAAACCTTAGTGAAACCTTATACTGGTTTGGTTTGGTTTATGGGGTTTAACGTCCCAAAGCGACCAAGGCTATGAGAGACGCTGTAGTGGAGGGCTCCGGAAATTTCGACCACCTGGGGTTCTTTAACGTGCACTGACATCGCACAGTACACGGGCCTTATATAAAACCCAGTCACTTGTGAGGTTGGCTTTCCACCAGTAAAAATATTCTTAAAGAACTATCTTTGTTTTGGTTTTTATAGTCGAGACCTAGCGTCCGCGCAGGACCCACCTGCGCATTTTTAAGACACACAGAAAGAAACGAACGCAGCGTACTTTATCTCTGTGAGTTCAGCTCGTCCAAAAGCTCGTTTTACTGAAGTGTTTAATCGTTAGATTATTTCGGGGTGCAAGAATCTTTTACCGGCATATAAATGTTTAAAGCCCATACATTCGACATGTGTAGGAAGCAGCGTATGATGGAATAGCCGAGAAAAATGTTTTTTTTTTGCACTCATATTCCGCATACTCTCCAAGTGTATAGTTATCGCCTGAGGGCTGAGCTTATAACTCAAACATGCAGGTTAGAAAAGATATCCATGCTATAAGGGCGTCATTACTCATTCACATCCACCCGAGCGCAGCCATACGGCTACAAAGGAAAGCTATACAGCTTTCTCAGAGACTTCGTAATTTAAGAAAAATTCGTCCTGGTCGGGGCTTCGAACCCGGGACCACCGTTTCACCGGAGCTCTACCAATTCAGCTAACCGGGACGGCAAGCTTATGAGTAATTGCTCGCCTATTACAAATCTACTCCACCTTTGGGGATTCACCTAAAACATTTGACCAATTGTTCATGCTGTCCGGTCTGGCACCCATCATTCAGTGAAGTAAGTATGGTGCTCGCGGCGTTCTCCTTTTTTTCCACTTTTTGGAAAACTTGCTAAAACTGCTCACCTGGCGTGTCTTTACAGGAATAGCAAACTGGTCCTTTTCATTTGTTTGTATTTTCCAGTGGTGAACTTTAGGCGCTTTAAGCGAGAGTTGAATATGTCTCACTAATTATTTTTTGGTTCACTTGTATAAATTTTTCTTTTCGTGCTGTACCTATCAACTTTAAAATGAACGTTGGAGACTCGCCAACCTGCCGTATGACAGAATTATTTTTGGCTACTCTTGCATGAGTAGCACTTCAGACAAAAGCAATATATTCTAACTGAAAAAAAAAAAACCTAAGGAAACTATCATGAATACAAAAGAAAAAGAAAGGTCATAGGACTGCTTCACGAGTCTACAGTCAGTTGGCCCTAGCGCGATCAAAACGCCCGCACCGAAGCCCATACGAGGCATTTAACGTGCCGCGGGAAAGCCTCAACTGCATGCCTAGTAGAACACGCTGTGGGGCAAGCCGGTGCATAGCTGGAAGAAGACAACGCTCCAAAAGGTGGTGCATACGCATGAAATACAGACAAGGCGGCACAGAGGGGAGACACACTGAGTAGTTGCAGACGCTTATAATCTAACAAGACAAATGAATGGAGATGGGTAAGCAATGCATCTCTGATAATACATAGAGATGAATGCGCCTTCTTAGATCTGTTTAAGAGTATATCGATGCCGTATGTGCAACATAGCTCATCTGTACGCAACGCCCTCGCACCTGAGCGTGCCCTTACCCTTCCCTTCTTCATTATAGGTATAAGGACCCATATCGTTTCTGAACATGCAGTTGCGTGTAGCGTATTTCTTCTCGTTTCTTGTCTGCGCGAGCGCTTTTCTTTCTTGCCATACTCCACTACACAGAAGAAATGCGCAAGGTGAAGAGGGGTGGTTTTCGTGTTCCACCAGTCAGCATGCGAACGAGGATGTGGAAGATATCGCGGCCCCTTACCTTGGCAGCGTAGTCGCTGGAGCACTCACATATCGAGTGAGGCGCCCATCGACTCGCACGTGGGGGTTTGCTTTTCGCTGCGGTCGCACCACGCCCCCGTTCACAGCGAACCTCTCTCTTGATCGTCATTCGTCGACAAGGCCCCCTTTTTCACGCACGTTTCGAAAATAGCGGAGCCTCGATCTCCTTTGGGCTCGTATCGTGGGATCGCGATCACCGGAGAGGGCTGCTCGCGAGAGAAAGGGACCGCTTTCACGCCAGCTGCGCAAAATGCAGCGCAAAAACTGGTTTCTCCCTTGGCAGGGTTTACTTCCCTCGACAGTTTCGAGCTGAGGCGAGGTCCTTTGCGGGCAAAGTGCATCGCGTCGTCGATGCAGAACGGTCGCATTGTAGAAAGGCTAGCCGTTCATGGGCGCCTCATTTCATGGAAACAATGGGAGCGCAGCGTTTGCCGTCTGATGAAATGATCAGTCCGCATGGAAGTACGCCGAAATCTAGGAGGAAAATGAGTTGTAAGAGCTGAGTAAAAAAATCTCCTACGTTGGGCCCCCTCAGGTGTAGCATGTGCCGCACCTCCCCTCTCTTTCCTCGAATATATAAGATTGCCAGCTAGCTAGGAGAGGACGGTGCCACGGAACTGCGAGAACTCCGGTGGCAGAAAGCTAAGTGCTGCCACCATAAAAACGTAAAATCAGACCGTAAAGCATACGGTCGACCGTGAAATCTCGGCCGTGGCTACACCTGCTAAAGAGCTATATAATCGTCTGTGATTAGATGGTCGTATCAGCCGCTGCGCGAGCTGCATATCAGTGGACGGTGGTTGAGATCAATGGGGGCGATTAGAGCGATTATTTCGAGACAAGGGAAGCTGCAAGAAAATTTTGATATTTTTCACGCTAATATAAACAATAAAGACAAATGCATTACGCATAGAAAATCAAAAGAAAACAAAAGCCAGTTTGCACACACTAGAACGAGGCATCAAAAACTGATACCAAATCCAGAATCTGCGCTAGATGCAACCAGTGCTCTTGTAATCTGATCTACGATAGCTGCTAGCCTCCCAAGTGCTTTCAAAGGTATGCATGTGTTAAGTTTGGAAGTCGAGTCTTTTATGTGTGTGGGTCATGGTGCTGTGTGGAACTGGCTGGATTGGGAGAATGTGATACGAATAAACTCTGAAGAAACGAACACAGGGAGAGAGAGAGAGAGAGAAAGTAAGTTAGTGAAATGAAAGGAGGAGAGGTCAGCCGGTGATAAGGTGACCCTGGCCTGCTGCTTCAAAGTGGGGGAATGGGAAAGGGAATGTAGAAAGGGAATTGACGCGCTGTTAAAGCTGTGCAATATAAAACAGCCTCAATAATCTGGCAACGTCTATTGCTTTCGTTCACGTTTCTTTATCATGGAGGGCGTTCATGGGACTGTACGCATGCTTTTTGCACATTCGCTTCAGCGTAGGCACTGCAAGCTGGTGAAGAAAAGAATCACCTCTATAGCAATGTCGTCATGCAGCAAATCGACGTACGGCGGCGTGTGACATACAGCTGACACATCTGGAAAATAGGTTATTTATTTTACTTATTTAATACCTGCTGCGCCCGTAGGCATTGTGGCAGGGGGGGGGGGGGGGGGGTTGAGGATACATAACAAAAGACTAGGCCAGGAAAAAGGAAAAAAAGGAAGGAAAAGCAATACAACAAGGCACGACACCGCAAGTACAAAAAGAATGAATATGAAGAAACGACAAGGCACGACAAAAAAGTACAAAAAAAGAAGCCAACTGCGCACCCATACATCTCATAGCAACGCGCGGAAAATAGATTCAGAACGGCACTCAACAATTTCATGGGGCAGGCGATTCCATTCATGAATGGTAGATTGAAAAAATGCGTTTTGATAAGTATTAGTTTCGCATTTAATTTCTTTAATCTTCCATCCATGATCAAGTCTGTTTGGCCTGAAATGCGGTAGAAGCAAATAATTATCTTTATCTATTTTTATGTTTCGGTTAAAGATTTTATACAACATTTCTAACCTAAAGTTCGTACGGCGTTTCCATAACAGCTCGCATCCCAGCGTTAGTCTAATGTTAGTAACACTGCTGTTAAAATCGTAATTACTTGAGACAAACCGAGCGGGAAAGTTCTGAATACGTTCAAGCATCTGAACCATACATGTTCAAGCATAGATGTTATCAAGGGAACGTATGTAGAATAGGATGCTGAAGATAAACCTTGTACAGTACATCGGATTCAGGGACAAAAACAAAAATTGAGAGGAAGGGTTTTACTGCGTAACGTGAGATTCAGAGACAAATGTTTGCGATTGTGAATATAATGCTAATTATTAATCATTTCTTGTTTTCCTTTTTGGAAGCGTGCTGATGATGTTACCATAATTCATCTTCTAAAGCGGGTACTCTGCTAACAAATAAGGAACACAGAAAATGTACCCGCTTTACAAGATGAACTTCGACTACTAGCACAACTTGCCACTCTACTATAGGCGCCACCATGGTGGCTCAGTTGTAATGGCGCTGGGCTGCTGACCCGAAAGGCGCGGCCTCGATCCCGGCAGCGGCGGTAGAATTTCGATGGCGCTAAAATTCTAGAGGCCCGTGTACTGTGCGATGTCAGTGCACGTTAGAGAACCCGAGGTGGTCGGAATTTCCGGAGCCCTTCACTACGACGTCCCTCATAGCCTGAGTAGCTTTGGGACGTTAAACCCAGATAAACCATTAACCATAAACCACTCTATTACATGATGTCACCTTGCAGTGAGTAGTGGCGCCCCTCTTTCGGACTACTCAGCGTGATGCGTTTCTCTAACGGCATGCGTGAGGTCACTGCACGCCAACCAACCGAAGAGCGGAGGAAGGGTGCTCTCAACAGTCATCGCTTGTAGCGCAATTGACGGGAGCGCATTTCCGCAGCTGTTGCATTTGTTTTTACTTTCCAATAAACAAAGGAAAGCGAGTGCGGCTGATGTTCGGCGCAGTATTTGAATAACGTACAAGAAAAAGCCCAGCTATGTGTGAATGAAACTGACAAATTCAGCATGTTGCCTGAAGCAGTTCGACCCTCGGCTTTCGCAGGCAATTTTATTCTATTGCCGCCACGCATCTGGTAAGTTCTAAATTCATGCTCATTGTTGAAACGGCAAAAGTTGGTCGTTTCACGCGGCCGCCAGTCCAACTTCCTTTCTGTCTATTCTAGTGTGCCGCTATGAAAGAACCACTGACATCCGTGATAATGAGAGCATGAGGTTAATGGCTGCAGGCTATTCCAGGCTATTTCTTTTACTAATTGTCGAGTCGAAGTTAACACCAGCCCTATTGGTTTTTCATACTTCTCCGATCATTGGAAATGACACTTAATCGTGAGAAAACCGCGTTATGAGTATCACTAGGACAAAATCTTTCCTTAACAGCTCGTTATTTATGCAATAAGATGTACCAAACCCATGGTTTCCGTTGATTGCCTTAACCATTACTAACTTTAATTAAGCTTGCGATCCCAACAAAATTGTACTGATTCATGGCTGAACAGCACAAAAGGCACTCGTATCCTTCGTAATATGCCTTCCCGCGTGGTTAAACCATAAACAGCACTAACTACTTCAGGTCGCCGACACCCATAGCATTTGTACATCGAAACGTCGCAAGATAAACCACATGAGACAGAGACTTAAGCCACGGAGTCTTATTGCAAAATTATTTTTTATAGACACCAATCAAAGTTCAGCTGGAGTGGACATGAGATTTTTACGATCCGCCTTTTAAGAAATATGTTAAGAAGCTGGATCAAATGCAAAACAAGCAGTTCATTTTATAAGTAACCACTACGTGTGACCAAAGAAAGGGCGACATGTTGCTGTTCACTGCGGCTTCTCTGCGCTCTGGAGGGCTTCGAGCTGTCACTGCGGTGCTTGCACCCACAACGATTAGATATCGGCTAAAGAAGAGCATTAACGCCAACCTAGGCGGGCGTGGCAAGGGCATGACGCTCCGGATGGGAGCTGCCGAGACTATATCGCGGCTGTAAGGCCTACTGGAGCCTAACATGGAGGCGCAATTCTGGGGGCCTGTGTACTGTGCGATGTCTTGTTCCTGATACGGGAAACTTCCCAGACAAAACACGGGCATGTGACCACTGATCTCGTTCAAGATTACATGAGCCGAACAACATTCTTATTTATGCTTGTGACATATATGTCAAGGGATGAGGAGGGGTTAACAGTCACCCTAGTTTGCAGGGTTGTCACATTGCTACATGCCTACTGGTGAACAACGTCTTGAAGTGCGTTGGCGTGTAAGTTACCAGACATTATATATATATCCCCAACAATTATAAACGGCGCACTCAAGAGCTAAACAACAGAGTGGATTTTCAAGAAACGTCATCAATTTAGATAAGCAGCCACGCGGTGGCCTGTACACGGCGCACACAGTGGTATTGCGTACTTGCAGCTATTAGGTTTCAATATTTGGATTCATGCTCTACACGGTGCCCAAATATCTCATGGGTACACAATGAAATGTCTATGGCGCCACAACATTTGTTTTTTGTATTTATACTTTCATATGGAAACAAAGAGGTCCATTTTCCATCGTCAACCAAGTTTCTGTAAGTATTATGACAATAAAGTTTAGGCAAACAAACTGTCCGAACGTTTCAAGTATTGTCCCCTACTTTTAAGACCTCATATTTAAGTTGATTGCTGAAAACCTTCCATAAACTTTCTTTTATTTTTCATTGAATGGATCACATTCATAACCGCTGCATTCGTGTCATATGTCTTCCATCATAGCTGTTCTGAGCCGCCTTCACAATGTTAGTGCTTTTGTCGTTCAATGTGAGCAACGCTCCCGATTTTGTTGTTGGTAGCTTGTTCTTTCTTGTGGGAGAAAATTTTGGTTTGGTATAGGTTTCGTTTAGTGGGGTTTAACGTCCCAAAGCGACTACTCAGGCTATGAGGGACGTCTTAGTGAAGGGCTCCGGAAACTTCGACGAGCTGGGGTTCTTTAACGTGCACAAACATCACGCATTTCAGGGACCTCTAGAATTTCGCCTCTGTTTAAATTCGAACCCGCGTCTTTCCGGTCAGCATCTCAGCGCTTTAACTGCTGCGCTTCCGCGGAGTCCAAAAATATCTTGTCTCAAGTGACCTCAAGACAAACTACACGCCATAGCCATCGTTCAATTGATTAAATCTAAACAGCATCAAGAAAACAAATTCAGTTCTAAATATTTTGGTGGTAGCAGTGAATATAGCATTGTCAGTCTTGTATATTAATGTCCAACACATCATTTGAAACAAGAGCACACGCTATCAAAAATTTGGTGTCAACGATCATTTAGGCCTAACGTAATGAGATTCAAACAGTTCCGGACCTTGCACCAAGGGGTCCAAGAAGACACCGCTTCATATCTGAGCTCAGGTACAGCAGTAACCCATGAAGTCGGGGCGGATAAAGAGGCGGGAAGGAGAGATGATTGCGTACTCGAAGCTATCAACAGGAAGAAAAAAATCTATTGCCGAAACCGGTGCGGCTTTTGCAACGAACTACGTTGAAATCGCCAAGCAGTGGGCCGAGCTGCCACAGCGACTTGACTGACCAGACAGGCCACTCGTGCAGCTCCTTCAAGAAACCCGAACCGGACATACGATTCTTCAATACTTCAATTCTCATACGTCTTCACCCACCGTACAAGTAGCCGGGGAAACGCCATTCACAAGAACCCATTGGATACAAGCCCTGGACGGGAAGCAGGCTTTGTTGGCAAGCGGCTAGCACAAACGCAAGTGAACAAATCTTAACGAAGCTAGAGGAGTACTCGCGCTCGCGAGTTTGTTGTAGGACTGAGTATAACCTTTGTTTTAGTACCTTTTCACCCGCAAATAGAATAGCAAGTGACACAGCTGACGGGTCCAATATTCCTACGTCTATGCATGCCTTGCGACTGGAGTTCCTCAATGAAGGTGAGGCTCCAGCCTGAGAAGTGAGCACCGAAGAGAACTTGACAATGACACAATATCAGTTTTAAAATGGGTGTACACGTAACTCAAGTTATACTAGGTGGTCACCTCAGGCCCAACGGGGGTAGATCATTTTCCATGGCGGTCCCATTTTAAGCTCTGAAATAAAACAGCCTCGCATGACGGTGAAATTTATTAGCTCGAACGCCTTTCTGAGTGCGCTGCAGAACATTAGGAAACCAAATAACTTAAGTCGAATCATTACTTCGGCAATGCCTGCAGCAACAACGAAGCAAGGAACATCCGGTCCAGGCCTTTACTTGCTGAATCTTTTGGCGAAGCAGCTCAAGGCCGCAGGGCGTTGGAATAAAGGCAAGGAAACGTCACTACTGTGCACGCTCCAACCTTGTATCCAACCGATCGGCTTGATTGGTGCTATTGGCACTGCACATTGTTTAATAATAAGACGGGACGATTCATAGCGTGTAGAACTTTCCGTTCCATGCTGCGAACAGGTAAGACCACAACAGCTGTTCAGAATTTAGAGTGAACGCTTCCAAGTGTCATCTCGCAAAGCAAGGCAGCCAACAACTCTTCCCGCAAAGAGCATCTGTGAGACCCACTCAGGCACAGCGTTAGCCACCTCTACCACATGCGTCATTGCCTAATGCTGTGGATAGGGCAAGTTAAGACGACGCTCAGCTCTACCAAGAGTATTAGGGCTCCAAGCTCTGGCGGCGTTACATACTCAGCTTGGTAAAACCTCTTAGAAAACAGCAAGCAAGATCTCTTTGACGGGGTCAACACTATAATGGAGTCGTCGAATAATCGCGATGAGTGGCAACAATCTATAATGCTGTCGATATCGCAGAGAGGCAGGCATCTCCCCGAGATGGCAAAAATTCAATTTTATTTGAAAACGTAAGTTGTTGGGCGAGTTGGTTCCGATATTCAATGACTACAGCGCAACGAACGGGACAAGAAGAAGGTTGTGTCCTTGCCTGTGTCCTTCTTGTCCCGTTCGTTGCGCTGCAGTCATGGAATATCAATTTTGTTAATGTCAAATATCTGCGAACCGAAAAAAGTTGGTTGTGTTTATCTAGTAGAACCTGAAAACAACCAACAAGCTGGGCGCGCTCGAAACAAGGCTTCCGATCACGGCAGCACTCAAGATAGCTCATCTATACTGCACTGCGAGCGTCTCGATCAAGCGCCGAACTCCTGCGCTGCACAAATACTTTGACAACTGACATCAAGAAGGCTTTTGACACTGTTCCCCATGACAAGACCCCGAAAAAGCTCGCAGTTCCCAAAGGGTCTCTCTATCGTCAGCCTTCTTTAATTTGACAATAGCTAACCTTGCACCGTGGTTAGTGAAATCGAAGGCTTGGGTTATACAATCTAAGCTGGCGATATGTCTCTCTGAACGAAAGAATGATTTGTCACACACGAAGAGCAAACGTTACAAGATGATCCTGAACCAGTAACCCTGTATTTGAAGAAACGCACATAAGTCAAAGTCATGAGAAGATGGTTCATGTAGTCGTTGCAAACGGAGAAATCCGAAAAACTAAAGTGAAGAGTTTGTCGACCTCTGCATAAGTCGACTAGAAGAAAACGCCGTTAGCCCTATTCCAGCTCGCATATGGCTGGGAGACCACGTCCACTCCCGGCCCGATGCTGTCGGATCTCACAGAGGGAGACAACTCCGAAGTTGCCGCCTACCTGCAGCGCGGAGAATTCTGGCGACTGGCCTGGCTACGCAGAACAAATTCCATCAGCACACCAATGCGCGACATTATAATCTACTTTAACGCCACAACAGTTTACAAACGGGAGAGTGCGGGTGGTTATGAACGCCCATTCGCCGCCATGCAGTGGGTGAAAAAGTTTTGTGCCGATATTTAAGGCCGTACAAGATCCTTCGTCGACTAGCTGAAGTGGACTATGAAGTCGTTCCTGATGCATCGACAGCATTCCAGTGACGCCGCGCACGACCACAAGTAGCGAACGGCTGCCGCAATATTATGCACGCGAATGGGCGCTTTGCGTCTGATTTCCAGTGCTTATTTTTTCCTACCAGTATTTTGGTCGTAAAGTATCGGATCGATACTTCTCTAAAAGGGCAATAATGCCACATAGCATTGCAATGTTTGTGCACTCTGGAAGGCACGGCACGCGTCTCGATCACTTATTTTTTTGTGATGCGAGTTGCGACGAGATCTATCTTAGATGACTGCAGCCGTGCTCAGCTGGCGCTACGTGCCTTATCTCGAAGATTCTTCGCCAGCATTAAATTGAACGTACCCGAGAGCGAGCGCACTGCTGTCATCGCGCGCCTTCACCGAATCGTGGAGTTCATAGTGGGCGCAAGTGAGGCCGATAAACTGTCTGAATTATATTCCAGTCTTGTACTCATCCTTTCTGTCAAAACAAGAAAATGAAAATATACGATACGTGCTCCTTCTCGTCGCAGGGAATGAGCATGAGATAATTCACTGCTGTGTTGCTCTTCTCGCTTATGGGCGACCTCTGCATTTAGGACTCATTAATTTGCAGATACATGAATGCCTGGTATATATAACGTTCAATGCATGATGACCCCATTGAACATGTCGATTTATACTGCAGCATGCCATTTACCTTCTAGTGTTTTTCTACTTATGCTTGGTGCGTGAAAAATTTGGGAAAAAATATAGCATGAACGCTGACCAAAGGTTGTTTTTATAAAGGTTAAGACGTTTCGGCTTCCATAGAAAAGCCTTGTTCATTCATTTTTGTTTGGCATGAATTTCATTGCGACCAGAATAAGTGCCGTCAAACTCTAGATTTCACCTGGGAAGCTTTTGTTTGGGAATCAAGAAAATAAAAAACTTGCCTGGAGATCTTGTTCTTCATTTCACCAATGTCTGTAGCCTTAAAAGAACGTCACAAACACTTCGCAATAAATGATACCTGATGCCGATCATAACGTTGATGCCATGTTGACATCATTCAATACTAGTAGAAAAAAAAGGTTCACTCAGGTTCTCGGATGTTTCTCACCTGCCTCTCGTATCGACTTGCGGCTGGAAACAGAGACGGCAGTTTCCAGCAGTTGCTTTCATATGTGGATTGCGAGAGAATGCAGTTGACTTACTGATAACTCTGACTTTGCTACCTTCAGAATAATTAGACAAGCAAAAAAAAAGCACAGCAATGCCAAGGCATTCTAATTCGCCGACGCTTCTTGTTCCACAAAACGCGGACAGACCACCGTTGGAAAACAAATTCTATAGACTTTGACAGCAGGTTCTGCATATTCTAGTTCCACGTGTAACGATGAAAATGGCTGTCTAAATTTTTGTTTTTCTTGTCAAGGTCGAAAATGCCCAAGCGTAACGACTAAAACTGCAACGAATATTTTTGACGGTGGGCCAATGTAGCTTTCTTAGGTTCTGAATTCGAGGAGAATAGTTTTCGGATATTGACATTTTTGTACCCGGGAGTTTCTTCGCATTCCTGAGAAGATTAACTTTTTTATTGAAGTCAGAGAATAGCATCATCACAGACCGGGTCTAATTCACTGATTTCCTGCTCGACGAATGCGTTCAATGCTTCCTGCTTTAATTCTCAGGTTTCCTTCGAACACCTCATTCGAAACAGCACTCTATTCGGTGTTTCCTCGTCTTGTTCCTTGACCCTGTAGACAACCAAGTTATTACAAGCACTACAATTCGCTACATCATCAATCTTACTCGATAGCGTCGCAATAACATTCCTGCATCTCCAAGATACAGCTCTTGCAGTCTTCTACCAGTTTCACTGCTCGCTCGAAAGATTCAGTCTTTTGCTCAATAGAAGGCAACCTTTGGTTTGATTCTACGATATGACTGCCTAACCTACCCCGGATACATTTCAAATCAAGGGAGGATACTTTCTGGTTTGCAATAATAAGTACAAGCTGTTCATCCATACTGGTTCCTGGGTTAGTTTTGATGTCCCCACTCAGCATGAGCACAAGAAGGCAGAACGATTCAAAACATGACACAATCGCACAGCCCTTCTAGGGAAGGGAGCACAAAAAAGCACAAGAAATTGCTTTTGAATTCAAAAGTGTGGTGTTTTCTACTGAACTGCACAAAAAAAAAGACGAGCCACTTTAGCCGCGTCTGCATTCTACAGGTGCTCCCTTGCCCACTGACGAAGAACGCCCGGGGGTGGTGTGTGATGAATCCTACGATGTTGATGTCACTCGGTTGTAGCCGGGAAGGGCAGGAAATGGTTTGCAGAAACAGGCGCCAAAGGAATTTCGCACAGGAAATTTGCAGTAGGGAAATTTGGCACACGGGAAATCCAGGGTGAAGACAGCTTCGCCGAACAAAGGACCATCGCATGCAACAAAGGCCTGCACAAAAAAGACGAACCACTTTAGCCGCGTCTGCATCCTACAGGTGCTCCCTTCCCCACAGGAACAGCAGTCACTACCTGCCCTAAGTAGACTTATTCCCTTATCAGTTCCAGCACTTCGCTATCAATTGTGGACTGCTGTTCCCTTGCTAGACTGCTGAAAATTACTTTGGTTTTCTGCATGTTAATTTTCCGACCCACCGTTCTGCTTTGCCAGTCTAATTGATTGATGATGTTTTGCATTGGTATTACTCATTGGCATTTCTTTAATTACGCACGAAGTTTCTGAGGAAGCTGCATAGCTTTCTTTGCAGCCGTATGGCTGCGCTTGGACGGATGCCAATGAGTGGTTTCTCCCTAATTAGAAATATTCTCCCCCATGGAGGATTCAAATAAATATTTGATGTCAGTGCACGTTAAAGAACCCTGGGTGGTCGAAATTACCGGGGCCTTTCAGTACGGCGTCCCTCATAGCCTTTGGGCTTTGGGACGTCAAATCAAATGAACCAAACTTTATATGTCACCATCACTGTTCCCACCTAGAGTTTTTTTATTATTTTGCTGTCTCCCTGCCATAAATTGCCGTCCAGGTTAGCTCGGTTGGTAGAGCGACTGCTTCGATGAAACGGAGGTCCCGAGTTCGAACCCTGGATCAGGACAAATCTTATTTACCTGCGCAGTTTCTGAGAAAGTCATTTAAACCACACAGGTTCGCAGTGAATGAAAACATTCAAGAGAACCTTGTCACTACGGCCATAAAACATACTGGTATCGTGGAAAGCTACGAGTACTTTCTGCTATCGTTTCGCACGACTGCATTGATGTGTAATACTAATGATTTTTCACATCTTAGTACATTTTATTTCGTTGACATAAGAGGACATTGTGGCTTCCATTGCGCCTTTGCCCGCCATAATTTAACGCGTGTCGTTGGCACAGTAACCTGCGCAATTATGTGGCGAGGCGAGGAATGGACGCCCAATGTGTGTCAAGAATATTTAGGCGAAAAATGTGCAGTGCTGCGCTTACACACTGCTTATGTCTTCCGTGTTTGTTTAAATTGAGCTCAATTACTCCATTCAGCTCATTCGTAGGTAGAAAAATAGACAGCGACACGGGCCCTCACGAAAACGATTGCACTTTGTTTAATAATCCAAAACTGAAGTAGCGCTAAAATTATCGTCCTTCTGCGCAAAACCTTGCGCTCTTAGGAGACCGTTTTTCCGGTTTCCATTCCTTCCGCTTGTCATCCGGCCAGAGCCGGTCAGAGGAGCTGTCCTCTTCATGAAAGGGGAACCTGTCTCTCACACCGCAGCCACGGGTCGCCCGAGCGCCAAAGTGGACCGCTGAATAGGGGCAGAGACAATGGGGGCCGGCGCAAAAGTTGCCTCAGAGAAAAGCTAGCGCCCACCTTTTCCCCTTTCAAACCCGGATCCTCTGGATTTGTGCGACGGGTGCTTTTCTCTTGGGATCTTGGCAAAGCTTTCCTGCGATAGCTACCCAAAGATTGGAAAATACGATTCGGTTGGACTCAATAGGTCCGACTCATCCCAGGGTCGCCGTGTGAACAGAAACAGACGTTGAGCGAGACAAGGGTGGCAGTTTTTTTGGGCGATACATTTCTGTGTAGTGGCAGAAAGCACTCACCAGGAGGGAAGAAAAGAGAGCAGGGATTTGACGGAGAGCCGCAGAGCCAAGCGGACTTTTAGGGAAAAAGAGCTATCGTGCGCGACCAGTTGACGCATGGCGCAGAGTGGCGACATGTTGCAACATTGGAAGGAAGCCAGCAACCATCGAAAGTAAGTCAAGTTTGGTCAATATGCTATTTTTCGTTTAGCGTGTTCATGGATGAGAAATTAGTATTGTAAGCATTTTTATTTCAAAGATAATTCATTATTAAGAAGAAGAAAAAGCAGCTGCATGACGCCATCGTGATCTGACATGACGTCCGTAATTCGCGGTACGGTGCTCAATATTGTAAAAACTCCAGAGCTAGCAAACAGGACGAGGAGCCAATTATGAAGTTAGTTTACTTTAAGGCAAAAAATAAAATGCCGCTCGGCTGATGGCCCGAAAGACACGGGTTCGATCCCGACCGCGGCGGTCGAATTTCGATGAAGGCGGAATTCTAGAGGCCCGTGTACTGTGCGATATCAGTGCACGTTAAAGAACCCATGTGGTCGAATTTTCTGGAGCCCTTCACTACGGCGTCCCTCATAGCCTTAGTTGTTTTGGGACGTTAAAGCCCAGTAAACCAAACCAATTGAAGCAGAGTCAGAAGAGCCCTACGAAACGAACTGGCAGCGATGTGATAACAAGCTCGAAATCCAGCTAATTATATTTAGTATTTCATTAGACTTAGTAAGAAGTTTAGAATGCAGTACGGTGTCAAATGCCTTTGAGATGTCAATAAAAAGCGCATCATCCTGTTTACCAAGATCACGGTTAATAATTTGTGATGCCTAAATTCAGCCAACTGCGTTACTGCACTAAAACTACTCCTAAGTCCTTGCAGAATGTTGGGCAATAAAACATTAGATTCTGAGAAAAGCATGATGCGCTTATGAATGATCGTTTCCAGCATTTTGCTTGACTGTGATAGTTACATCGACCTGGTGGGGGTGAAAATATTTTAATGAAATAGTTAAGGAGGTTGTAGGGGTGGTTGGAGCTCTCAGTCCAAAACCCCATTGGCGTAGGCTGCTGTCCGGGGTCTTTCGATGAGTTGTTTTTGACTCGTTTCGTCCAAGCTGGTCAGAGGTGCGTCCTACCCCTTCTGTGTTGGCTGGTTATTAACAGTGATCGCCTGATTTCGTTGGCAGGCCCATATCATATTGTACAGGTCCGCCTTCTCCCGCGAGTCAAATGACTCCGCGTCTATTGCGCGTAGTCTTCGTGAGTCGTTGTAAGTGTTGGTCTATAGATTTTGGAGGTGTTGTTGCTCCCCTTTGTCTAGTGTCTCAGCCGGCGGAGGGTAGACCCGACTGGATAATCTTAAGTCCTGAAGTATGTCGGTGTAAGTTAGTAGTTGGGTAGGAGGTTCCACGGCATCCGCAATGGGTGCCCGGGAGAGAAATACTCGGGCTGAGGCATGTGCGCGCTCGTTCCCTGAGATGACCTGGTGACCTGGTACCCATATTAAGTGTTTTTGTGGGGTTGGTGCATGAAACTGCCTTGGCTGGTGGCTGCTCAAAAGGAGTTGCCGATGAGGTTTGAGACACCCAAGTTGTTCTTTTTTTTTGTGGGGTTGGTAGCCACGGGTGTAGCTGTCTTGCATGATTTTAGCTGCTAGCAGTGCGACCCTGCCCCTGAGGTAATTACGATAAGCTGTCTGTGAATCTGTAAGAATATATTCCGAGCTAGTGTGTGTTGCAGCTAGACTAATCACCACTTCTTCGGCAGCCAATATGTCGTGTCTAGCCAGTACTAGTCCGTCCATTGCTTTATTTTGGTGCACTACCGCGACGGCCGTCATTCCCTGCGCGGGACCCGCAGCATCGACATAGAACACGCCCTCGGGCTTACCGTTAGTGCCTTTTCATGGCTTCGGCTCGTGCTTGTCGTAATGACTGGTAAATATCGGGTTACATATTCCTGGGTAGTGGAGCTGCCTTGAATTGTCCTCTCCATGAGGCTGGGATGTCGGTTTTGGTGTACAGCAGTCGGGGGCTATTGATGTTTAAATCACTGAGGACTTGTCGGCCAGTCCGAGTAGTGGAGAGCCGTACCACCTGGGCCGTGAGGTGTGCCTCTATCAGCTCATCTATCATGTTGTGCACACCCAATCGTAAGAGCCGGCCCGTCGATGTCGCAAGAGGGAGGCCCTGGGCCTTCTTGTCGGCTATTTTGGTCATGACGTCGCGGTTTTCGATGTCATGATTTTTGAGGTGGTGGTAGGGCGCTGCGTAGACGACGCGGTTTACGACGAAACCCTGCACCAGTCGCAGAGTATCTTCTTCTCGCATCTCTAATTTCCGTGTCCTGCAGTTCGACAAATGAAGTTTATCACCATATTTATAAAGAGGATACACTTTGGCTAAATTCCATGAAGAGGGAAGGCAACAGCCAGAGAAACCAAGGAGAGAGAGAGAGAAACTTAATTGTAAGAGGAATTCGGGGCACGCCCCAGGGTCCCCCAAGGATCATAGTGGATGTTTTTGAAGCGAAAGCTTCACTACGGGACCTCGTGCTTCGATCTCCGTGTGCTTAGTTTTCACCTTCAAATGACCTTGAGCTTCCAAAGCAACGGAAAGGCGCAAACAGACCCCCTGAGTCACTGGACATCTTAGTGGCGCTTTAAGCTACAAAACCAATGGAGCGGCAGTTTGGAAAGCAAAGGAAAGTACACATGACTGCTCCTTGGAACAGTGGACACCTCAGTCGTTCTTTAGGCTACGTGGCTGTAGTGACGGATGTGCGCTGCATGCGTTGGCATGACAACGCTGTGCCAGAAACGCGGCGCTGAAGCCATAGGCCGTCGGCGTTCATTGTGTTCATTGGCGTTGGCGTTGACAACATTTACACTTCGATGGTTTTAAGGAAAGGAAGTGCGCATAACTGGCTCGTTGTGGCAGACATGCGGCACTGCTCCAATAGGCCGCAGCGTTCATTGGGTGAGCAAACTCTCGTGGTCAACCATAAACTGCAACCTGCCAGGGTGATTGCGCTGCCTATCGAGTGTCCGGAAACCACTGAATGTTAGAGACGCCAAGCCGCTTTAGTTTCTCGATACGCCATAGCTTTCGCTCTCTAACCATGGTTCAGCAGTAGTGGAACCACAGATAACTTTTTCTTTTTTTTTTCATTGGTGGGATATGAATAGGGTAGTTATTACTTTGATAACAACTGATTAGAATGCAGAATAAAAAACACAATCACATGCCGCTGTGGGATCCGAGCTCACGATCTCCGAATTTCACGTCCGGTGCTCTACCAACTACTGGCTGCGTTGAGGCGACGGGGAACGAGAGTGTGCATCGGTGTCCTTGTGTTTTTATGCGAAGCATATTGCTAGAGCTACCACTCACGCCGTCGTCGTGGGACCCCCACGTGACACCTGACGTCATACCACGTGACATCGGATGAAAGAGCCGGCCTCCACCTCGCGCCGTCGCCGTGGGACCCCTAGCCGTCACGCCACCTGACACCGTGACGTCACACTACGTGACATCGGATGAGAGAGCCGGCCTCCACCTCGCGCCGTCGCCGTGGGACCCCTAGCCGTCACACCCGCGCATTCCCGCGCATTTCGAACGCGCGTTCACACTCGGTGTAGGTGAAACGCTCGCTCCACCGGGCAGGCAGACGCGGCTTCCGTGGCAATCCAGGCGCTCACCCAACGCGCGTCTCGGGGTTAGTCGGCGTTCCGCTGTAGCCATGCCGTTGTCTTCCCCCACGACGAAGGCTTCTAGTGGTTGTATTAAAATGACCAAGTATTCAACCAAGGAAAGCCATGTATTACCAAGCCTAACCACTAATATGCTTCGCATTCCCCAGGCTTAGCTAAGCTGAGCCTCAGCAATTTTTTTTTTCTGATTTGTACGTGACGGCAAAGCCATACTCCTGGAAGCGGAGAATCCAGCGTCCGAGGCACCAGGACAAGTTCTTCTGTGACGACAAGCAGCACATGACAGGATGGTCAGTGAAGGCAGTAAATTGGAGGCCGTTACCCTCCCCCTCATCCATTACTCACGGTGCCGGAGTCTCGCCTTCTTCGGCACATTCAGATGAATGCAGTTATCACCCCGTCCCGCCTCTTCCTCTATCGCTATCGATCGGACCCTTCCTGTCCCAACTGCCCCTGTATCTATGCGGACCTGGCCCATTGCCTATTCTATTGCCCGGCTGCTCAGCAGTCGGGTTCCTTCCCCCCACCCTCTCTATCCATCACCACCTGGCTCGACTGGCTTGGCGCTGAAGGGGAAGAAGAACAGCGGCTTCTGGTCGCCCAGGCGGTCGAAATGCTCGGCCTGTAAATTATGGTCGATTAAAAGTCCTTTACTACTACTACTGGAGGCCGTGCAATTATCGGAGAAATTTCTGAGCGGCCGATACAACAACGAGACACTCTTGTTCAGTGATCGTGCAGTGCTGTTCCGCTGCAATGAGGGTACGACTTGCGTAGACAATCACTTGCTCGCTCGAAGAGTGCTGGCGCTGCAAAAGAACGGCATCAGTGCTTGGCGTTCATGTGCAAAATGGTTGGGGCATTGTCATGAAAATGGGACATTATCGGATCAGATGTTAGAGCCTGCTTTAAAGTCGTAAATGCAGCGTCAGCGGCTTCAGACCAAACGAAAGGCGGTCTGGCGCCAGGAAGTGTATGCAAAGGGGCCGCGATGGAGACGAAACTGCGGATGAAGCAACGAAAGTATGACGTTAGTCCCACAAAACTGCGCAGGTCTTTAACGCGCGTCGGGCGGGGAAATGTAGAAATGCAGCAACATTGTCAGGATAAGGCTTTACACTCGTCTGACTAGTAACGTGGCGGAGGACTTTGATGAAAGTAGAAAAACCGAGATTTCAGCGTGTTTAACTGAACGCCGGCCTAAGAATAGACAACACTTAAGTAGTGCGGCTTCGTGGGGCTTATTGGTTCATAGTCTTCAAAAGCACTGTAGCGCAGCAGAAGGCGGAAAGACAAAGAACAGAAACGAAGACTATGGGCGCTAACTTCCAGTAACTTTTATTTTTCGCGAGCGGCATATTTATGTCAGAAAGAAGACATGTAATCATTTCAGCGAACAATGTTGATTGCTGAGGCATGAAAGTTCTTTATCGCAGAGGAATAAGGAAGGTGGGCTTACAAACGTCCAACCTGAACCATTTATTTTTTCTGCTTGGATGATCTCACCCGTTATCCTTTTTCTGCTCTTTCCGATAGCAACAGAATTTTCAAAAAGAGGCTTGCCATTTTTTGACGAACATGAGAGAATGTGATCGACTAGTATTCCTCCTCTTCCATTTCTCTATGAGGCGCTCATTTAAGCAACTTCCCTTCAGGCCGATATATTTGTTCCCACATGACAAAGGAATCTGATAGATGACAGCTTTCTCATACCTGATGTACGGGTGCTGATGCTTAGCTCTGCATCCAGGCGCTTTACTTCTAGTTTTTCCTATTTGCATAACGTAGCAAGTTTCTTTGGAGCAGAGAACACGACAGTTGTAAAATGGCTAAAAGTTCAAAAATCTTATCACTGTTATACCCGCCCAGTTCTGGAACGCCACACACCAGAATTCATCAATGTACTCCTCTATACAGCACAGAACAGAACGAGTAATAAAGATCTTTGATATCCACTGAAAATCCAGAAATACTTTCGCCAGATTGCGTTCGTATTGCGTTAAAATTTAATTGAGGTGCGCAACTGGTGCAAAAAAATTCAGGGGGCACTTTGGTTGTCTAAAGTGCGTAGAGGCGAAAGCGTTTTCCGAACCACTTTGACTGCTTCTGTGGCACTGGTGGCGTCACATGTATTTGAGTACTAATTACTAAGTGACGACAAATCACTAATTAATGGTTAATTACAGATTTGTGCCTGAATACTAACTAACTGCTAATTAATGACGCTTAAGCTTCGCCTTTAGGATTGGAACGCGACAGCGTGTTGTAGCGCTGCCAGGGAGGCCACGGAACGCCACCGCCCGTTCGGCGCGATGCCTTGCCCTTTCAACGCTTTTTGAGGAAAGGAAATGGCGCAGTGATTCTCCGTCATCTCGGTGGACACCTGAACCGCACCGTAGAGGAAGGGGGGAAGTGGGAGTGGAAGAAGAAAGACAAAGGTGGCCCGTAATGAAGAAAATGAAAATTGTATTTGAGGAAAGGAAATTACGCAGTAACTGTCGCACACATCTCGGTGAACACCCGTCAAAATTCAGGGGGGCACTTTTTTGACCTAAAGTGCGGTCACTGATGTGTGGTTGAGATGTTAAGCTTCGCCTCTAAGAGTGGAACGCGACAGCGTCTTGCAACGCTTCCAGGAGTCCATAGAACGCCATCGCCCATTCGGCTCTATGCCTCGCTCGTCGGTAAATTGGTTTTTGAGGAAAGGAAATGTACCTGTCTCTCATATCTCGGTGGACACCTAAACCTCGCCGGAAGGGAAGGGAGGAGGATGAGAGTGAGCGAAGACACCGTATTCACTAGACGCACCTTTGTTCTTCCCAAACCATCGAGCTGGCATGGCGGAGTGGATAGCATGCTCGTATCACACTCCGAAGACCGGGGTCGATTCCCGAGCTCGACGAATTTCTTACTCGGTTTTATTTATTTATATGGCCTGACTAGAAAAGCTAATTAGGCTTATTGAATAATTAAGCAATTAGCTAAGCTCAGTCCCACTTACTTGGAGCATCACTATACGATCCCTTCAATTGGTTGCCTGGGTACCAGGCAAAGTACAATTGGCCCCGTTTGAAATTCGCGCACTGTGACGTCACGACCGTTTCGACCAACTGAAAAGCGTGACATTTCTGTCGACAACTGCTGCTTACAACGATGAGACATTAAAGGCTTTCGCTTTAAAATTCGAGGAGAAAATGACTAAGTCGGCCACATAGCAGATACAAGTTTAGTATTTCAAGCCACAGAGAACAGTGCCAATCATGCGTTCTAACATCGCGGGAGCATTGCACACGCCGAATGGCATAAAACTGAATTGTATAAGCCAACGACTGTGGCGACAGTGTGTTTCTTTGTCACCCTCATGCATCGGTATTTGCAGTATCCTGATCTTAGGTCGAGACTTAGGGGGCCGGGCTTTGTCAAGCCGCAGTTATGCGGCTTTTACCCGTCACCCCCTTTTCTCCTTGAGAGAGAAATAAAGACGATTTGATTTGATTTGATTTACACTAGAGAAAAAATTCATGGGGGCGCTTTGTTGACCTAAAGCGCGGAGAGGCGAAAGCCTTAAGCGCGGTGTGGCTGCTAGTGTCACTGATGTGTGGTTACGATGTTAAGCTTCGGTTCTGAGTGCGGAACGCGAGAGCGTCTTGCAACGCTGCCAGGGAGTCCGCAGAACGCCATCGCCCGTTCGGCTCTTCGTCTTGCTTGTCGGTAAATTAGTTTTTGAGAAAAGGAAATGTATCTGTCTCACATATGTCAGTGGACACCTGAACCTCGTCTTAAGGGAAGGGAGGAAGATGGGAGTGAACTAAGACGACGCATTCACTAGACGCGCCTTTGTTCATTCCAAACCGTCGAGCTGGCATGGCGGAGCGGTTACCGTGCTCGTCTCGCTCTCCGGAGACCGGGGTGCGATTCCCGAACTCTACAAATTCGTTCTCGGTTTTATTTATTTATCTGGTCTGGCTAGAAAGTTTAATTAGGCTAATTGGTTAATTAAGCAATGAACTAAACTCAGTCCCACTATGTTTGAGCATCACTAAACGATCCCTTTACTTGGTTGCATGGTTAATAGCCAAAGTACAATTTGCCCCGTTTGAAATTCGCGCACTGTGACGTCACGACCATTTCGACCAATTGAAAAGCGTGACATTTCTGTCGACAGCTCCTGCTTACAACGATGAGGCATTAAAGGCTTCCGCCTTAAAATTGAGCACCGTGGAGACAGTCGAGGGCATCTTCAATCTGAGGCAGTGGATAAACATCTTCCGAGTGATCTTATTCGGATCCAGATTGTCGACACAAAAGCATACTGAACCATCCTTCCTTCGAATCAACACAGCAAGCTGAAGACCAAGGACTGGACTGGCTACATAATTTTGTATAATTTTGCGCTCACTAGAAGACACACGACACGGGCGACGGCGAATGATGCTCAAACCTTCTGTGTGGTTGCGATGCGTAGCTGCTGAGGTTTCGCCCACAACTGTTGACTGGGTATCGAAGAAAGCGTCATGCTTGGTCAAGACGGCAAAGAATTATTTTTTCTGAGCCAGTGTGAAATAATCGCTGATTGTAGCTGAAATAGAGGCAGGGAGAGAAGCATAGGTCGAAATCGCGAAGATTGGTGGGGAAGAGGTAAGAAGGTGACAGGTTGAGCGGCAGCCACAGAAACGATTGACGTGGCTTTGCGCAGAAGTTTGGACTCCGACGTAGTGTTGAAGGCAGTGAGAAGTCTCATGTACTATGCGATGCCAGTGCACGTTAAAAAACCCCAGGTGGTCGAAATTTCCAGAGCCCTTCACCACG
Organism: Amblyomma mixtum; assembly: GCF_055824585.1. Classification (NCBI taxonomy): domain Eukaryota; kingdom Metazoa; phylum Arthropoda; class Arachnida; order Ixodida; family Ixodidae; genus Amblyomma; species Amblyomma mixtum. The sequence goes on from NC_143017.1 coordinate 16,851,736, forward strand.
GCGTCTCTCATAGCCTGAGTCGCTTTGGGGTGTTAAAACCCATAAACCAATCAACCAACATTGGTTAAGGGAAGCAGGTACGCACGAGAAAGATACCCCTATAGAAGAAGGGGGCTTGGTGTGACGAAAATGCCCCAGCGTTGACGTGGGCGGAAGCAACAGAGAGGATATCATCACAGCCAAGATAAAGTACTTGGTGTGTGGTGGTAACCAAGTGATGAGAAGGTAGGAGAGGAACGTCAGAAAGGGTAGAGTAGTAACTTGCAGAGGAGTAGGAAAACATGTAGTTACACCTTGCGCAGTGGGGACGAAATCCCAGCCTATGATGAAGCGGTGAGCTCAGGCGGGAAGCACAACGAACTCGATGTGGTGGAAGATGCCGTCGATAGTGACCCGTGCGGTACATTGACTGGATGGATACATCATTTTTTCATTAGGAGCACAGAGAGAAGGACCGCAAAAAAAGGACTCGCCGCAGATTGCGAAGATAAGAACACAAAGCAGAACTAATGACGGAGATAGCGGTGCCTGTATCAATCAAAGCTTGTACAATAGTGCCTTCAGTATCAGCATGTAACACGTTCGACGGTGGTGGAGGCAGAAATGAAAGGTTGGCTGGTTGTTCTGTTTTGCCTCCGGAAACTGCAGAATTTAGTTCTTAGTGGGGCCAGGGTTCTGCGAGGGCGGACGAACAGGCAATGAGGAGTGGCGGAAAGGTGACAGGGAGCGGCGGCGCGACCACCAGACCTTTGCCGAGCGGTCAGGACTGGTCGACAGTTAGTGCCGTCGTGGCAGAAGCCACCTTATCAGGAGCGACGAGGACCATTGGTGGGAAACGTCGGGCGCTAAGCACATGAGTACGTAGCATCGTGGCGGAAGCCACCATACTATTCACTCTAGTTGGGCTGGCGCCTACGACAAACACGGCCAGCATGGCCACGAGTTCCAGAGTGCTAAAACACCGAACAAGGCAGAGGCGGGCGCCAAATAGGACACACCGTGGGTCTCGGGAATAAGGATGCGAGGCTCTTCTGGACAGGCTGCGGATGGGTAAGGGGATGCGGAGGCTAGTCAAACAATTGGTTTGTGCGTTACGAAGGCTACAAAATATATAGCATGAAAGTGCCAAACAGATGTGCAAAATGTTAACACAAAATAAAAACGGAGAAAATGCTCCCAGCAAAGATTATTTCACCATTATTGCGCGTTACGCGAGCTCACTTTTTGTCAGATCGAACGAGGGACCACTCACGCAACTGTCGCCATGAGAAATCCAGGATATTGCTCAGCAAGAAAAAGCGTGTTGTTCTGTCACATGCTGATTGTTTTTTTGCGTGAGTGTCGCAATATCGCTAATTGGTATGACGTTGGCAAGGTGTTCGGTCTCATGGAAATGCGCAGGTTGTGCCGATTAGTGCGCAAGGAAGCCGATGCTTGAAATGTGCAGACCCCTGTAACATTACCAGGCAGACCTCACCTGTATTGAGTACAGTCTCTCTCCTCCTCCTCCTCCCCTGTAGCATTACTAACAATGTAGGTTTGTTCTAGGCAGGACAAACCTGCCTAGAACAAGGCACAAACCTGCCTAGAACAAGACACCACATTCTTGTGAAAATATTGTGTCAGCAAGGCTGGCTGTTGCATCAATGTCCATTTCTTTGAAGACAGAAATTCTTTGTCGCCCACGGTGCTTTATCGTTTACGTAAACACTTTGCAAAATGCAAATGTCCTCCGTTTTTTCGTGAAATGGTCACGCTCGGCAAGGAGCGTGACCAGTGCACAACACAATTTATGGAAGCTTACTTCGTAAACAAAGGTGGTCACTGGAATTCGTTTTTAGCGGAGAAAGACGCCACAGGGAGGAACGAAGTTAACAGGACAGAGCGCTCTGTCCTGAGGAGTATTTGCTTTCTCTGGTGCCTTTCTGCAGCAACTAGCCTGCAAGAACATTCTCGAAAGGTGGTCAGCTGCGTCGGCGACCACCCCTCTATCCCAATTTTATTTATTTTATTTAGCAAATACTGCCGGCCTGTGTTACAGGCCTTAGGCAGGTGTGGGGTACAAACAAATTGATAAAAATGACAAGTACATTGCAAAAGAAGCAGATAGCGAACAGAGCAAAAACCAGAACATACAACATAAAATCGATTACAAAGGCAGAGAACATGTGATGACATCGAACCTGGCAGCAAACGAAGGCATCGGAGTTGACCATAAAAGACTTGACCACAAAAGACTTGACGGACATGACCATTGAATACTTGACCACAAAAGAGCTTTCTTACCTCGAACACCGGGAAAATAACCTATCGCGGAAGCATGGTTGAGCGTTCTTGCTTTTGTTATAATCTTTTTACATGTATTTTGCGCTCACTTTTCCTTTTAATGTTTCTAATGTACTTTTACGGTATATATTTTGTGCGTTCTCAGCTAACTATCCAGTTGTGCGAAAGCGCTCGTGTGCACTTCTTTTTTCTCGTTTTCGTCTGTTCATGCTGCTGAATTCCAAGTGTGAAGTCATTTACGACAGTAGATGCGTAGGCCAGTTGGTGAGACATGTATAGCCATGTATAGACATGTTGGTAGAAACATGTATAGATACATGCGGTGAATAGCCTCCTGTGAAGTCATGTTTCTTGCCGAGCTTCCTGGTTGCGTTTTGTTTATTGCTTGCATGTAAGGCGCAGATGAAACAACGCTGTCCTTGTAGCACCTTTCTTGTGCTTGGCAACGGACGCCGGTGGTAGGCAGTCACTGAGATGTGTAGCTTATCTTTTTACCACGGTAGGGTTGGAACGAACGTTCGGAGGACAAGCAGAGCGTGTTATCAGGCTAGTTCAGGTTCGGTCGAGAAGTTTGTGACGTCGCACGTTGAGCTGTTGAATGAAAATGAGTAAAACATAATTTAACTTGTAAAGATGAGATTGTAGATCATTATGACACATAATCATGTAAAGTAAATTAGTTTATTTGGAAAGAAAATTGGGGTAAATAGTTGGGAATGAAAGCACGATCCTTGGGTGACCAGTCAGACACGTCACTCTTGAGCCGCTGAGATTGACTAAAGGAAACACTTTCATGTCGTATGGGGCATCACGGGGTCTAGTCTTCCTGCTGATGTGGGCTAATTAATGCGTGTGATTAAAAAAGGGTTGTATTACGAAATAAAGAACCAAATAACCATTAACATTGTCCCGCATGCCCTTAGGCGCAGCATTCGTGTAGCCCTAAACTATGTTTTTAATTTAATTGAGACTTGCCTTCAAGGCGTCTTGAGGTTTTTTTGAAGAAAGGATTCACAGCCACCAGCCACCACGTTTCGTGGGCATTTAGTTTGACGGATGAAATTCACCTACATATGAAAGCTGCTTCAAAGCTCAAGCTCGCAGGTGTTTCCCCAAAAGGGTTCCCATATGAGGTTCCCTACGGCTTCCACTCTGGCAAGCATCTCATCGCTCTTATCACTAGGGGATAGCTCTTAAGAAGAGCTAGCGTCGCATGTTTCAGCGGCCATTATGCCGGTTGTTCGCGTGCATATCTTCCGTCTATCTTGCGCTGCTTCACTCCGCTACCTACATATAGCCCACAAGCCGAGTTCGAATCTTTCTTTATTTAACGTTAGCGCTTTTATCCATGGTTTCGACGCTAGCTGTCATTGTAAAAGCCATGTAGGTTACCCAGCTATCAATAACCGCTAACCAGGGTTTTCATCAAATGACAACACCTGTAATGGAAGCCATCTCTGTCATGTTCTGACCACTGCCCCGAGAGAGCAGAGTAAATTAATATCAAGGTTCTTCAACTCTACTGATTTAATCTTAACTGCGATCTATAATCTTTTACACTTGCTTCCGCGGTTTTCTGATTGAATTCGGAGACGACGATCGTTACAAACTTGTCACTTTGCGCGGCTTCATCTAAAGCAGTGTTACTGGTCGTCTTCTGAAAGAAACTGCCACCAGTCTGGGCATGCCGCACCATCCAGTGCTATATCATAGCACATACGATGGCTGTTGTCCTGAAGAGCCCAGACAGCATTTTAAGCACAAGAGCGGCACTGTAAACCTACGTTGTGACAAATGTCTTAGACACAATACTTTTGTAATAGTCATCGTTCGGCCTTTGTTTTAATTGCATTTGTTTTGCAAAACAGAGTTGTTATAGCAGCGCTTGCCTCACCACGGTAAATACTTCAAATATATTGTTTCTCATACAAACTTAAATAAAAACACAAAATGCAATGTTGACCCATGAAGTAGAAATTGGACTTTGTACATAGTGATGGGGTTTACCGTTGTTGGAAACTTTACCAGAACCGCCGGTTCCACTGCGTTGAAGGTAAAGGAAGCATAACAATTTTTTAATGGTCCTCTTTTGACAAATATGTATCACCTCCGGTGCCTCTAGCAGAGGGTCTGCTTATGACATGTAATTTCTGGGTTGAGCTACAAACGCCCGTGTCGCGACTGCTGTTTCAATCAGGGGCGCACCGGTCGATTACGCTTCTGAGAGGAAGGCTATCTTTTTAGTTACGCCGCGGTGGATATCAGTAGCGGGAGCTCGAGAAGGCGTATGTTTGGTCTGGTCTAGAATAAGTATTCTGGGGAGAACGGAGCAGGAAAAAAATTCGCGGCACAAAAAGTTTCAACAGGTGCTTGATATAATGAACGCTGCTGGTGCTGAGATGCAGTGTGGCAACAACTCTCATCGGATTCCAGGATGTTTCATACTCCGAGTTCTGGCTAAAGCGGCGTTGTTGAGCTATCTGCCTTTCTTGTGTGCTATAGAAAGCAAGGCTCCGATAGGAAGACAGAGTAGATAAAAGCAAACGAAATTGAAGAATGATGAGATTGTTTTACATGTTTCTCTTTGTGTGGGACGATGATATTAATAAACGGTTTGGTGCAGTACCCTGAGAGAAGCTTTACTGCTTTCTGGGCAAAGGCCTACCTCTTTTGTATTTAAATGGAATGGCTATAAGTGCAGCTGAAACACTCCATTTTGATACACTCTATAAGAAGGCATGCGGCAGCCAGTCAATCTGAAAAGCGCGGGAAATTGTATTTTTCCTTTTTCGCTGCAACCGCTCTCGTAGGATCGGCGCACGCTGTTGCTGTGTCAAGCGTCTGTTCCTCTCCCCCATTCGTTCCATGTTAATTTCCGTCTGCTGTTAATTTTGCACGTGGCAGTGACAGTGGCCTACATGGTGTCAGTAAACAGGCTCGTTCACTGTTCTCGTCTACTCTCATACAGCCACTAGCACCACTCAGAAGTGCAGAAAGCGGCGAAGGAATGAGTGAAAACAAAATAGGCAAGTATTTCCGTGCTGTGGTGACCAAAAATGCCCTTTTGCATTGAAATAACAGCTACGACCTCCCTCAGGTTTTCGTTCGAAGTGCTCAGTAACATCCACCATTTAAGCGTGGCCTACAGCCACGTTTATACAGATGCACCCGCATGTGGGACCTGTTTGTCGTAGAATCATTTCTCCGGTTTCGTCTTCACGTGCAGTGACCGGCTGGAGTCACTTGAATATCGAAGGCAAAAATCCAGAATAAAGCTTTTCTTTCAAATAATTCAAGGGCACTTTAAGATAAAAACAGATATATATATGTTCAGTCCACGGGAAGACAAAGCGCGAGAACAAACCACACTAGATCAGTCAAGCCTTACAACTCGCGTGTTGATGTTTTTCGTTACTCTTTTTTTTTCCTTATGTGATCCAAAATTTGGAATGCTTTGCCTGTTGAAGTTGTCGAGCAATCGGACGTGCAAAAGTTCGAACGTTCACTCGATATTTTGTGTCGAGGGCGTCCAACTTGACGTTATGAGATATGAATTTTGTCTGTTGTACACTGCATTGTATACCCTCTCTGTAACGGCCCTCAAGTGAGGGCCAACAGTATCAATAAATAAAATAGATAAATAAATACCAGAAGGGGAACAGGAGTGTTCCGGACTGCCCAGCGTCAGTGTATATGGCACCCAAGTCAATGCGTTCTTGTCAGCTGTCAACGGTTAGCGTCTGCCAGCTTGTCTTCTGATGCCTAGTGATTGCTTATCTCTGGTCGGCGCTTCCTTCTTTTCAGCTTACGTTATCTCAGAAGGGGGAGGGGCGGAACAAAAAGACGGACAGGTACCTGCTTAAAGGAATAAAATGCACAATGAAAAAAAAAAGAAAGCATTCAACCAGGAATTCTTAATGTAGGCGATGAAACGGTGTTGCCTGAATATGGATTCAACTACCAACGCCAGTTGCAGACGTCGCCTTTTCATTTCGGTTTCGGTGCAGGGCCTCTCTCTGTGGTTGTTATACACTTGCGGGAATGAATGTTATTTTCGAGCAGAGCTTACATCGGTGCCTCTGAGCCAAGCGCTGAATATAGTCCATACTTAAAGGCGCTGCGTGCAGCATGGCTGACGCCAAGAGTGGGCAAAAGCGCTTCAAGCGGCATCAAAAAGGTCGAATTCTTGGCAGGGGTTCCTGATGATCCGCAAACTCTCCTACTTGGAAGGCACCGGAGCACAAGGAAAAGGCACGGGCGATCTGAAACAAAGAATAGAATATGCGATCCTTGGCAGGCATCATGATCATTGTGCGCCGTCAAAGACAACCTTGTGGAGACTGACAAAGTAAGAACTCGCGGAAAAGCGGTTTTAGTGCAGCATCAACTACAAAGCTGATTGCATTGGCACCAGAAGATAGCTAAAGGGAAGAACTACCACGAAAATTAAATGACTGATAATAACAAGGATATTTTTTTGGAATCTATCGCTTGTTAAGACCTTTTAATAGACATGTTGGTAAACTTAAGTTATGCATTCTTTTCAGTTTTTTTTTCTTGCACAAAAATTGCATGCATGCACTTGTACTGTAATACATTGTTTTTCTTTTCTTTGCTTTTTTTCTCACTTGTTTTGAAAAGGTCATGTCCGATACCCAACTACTTCGCAATAAGATGTGTAGCCGGACTCTTTTCCCAGGTGCGGAAGTATCCGCGCGAAAGGCCGTAGGCTCCTGGGAGAGGGACGGGAACCAGAAGAAGACAAAATGGCGGGTTGGGAGGAAAGAAAACCAGCAGAGAATGATCACTACACGAATATGAATTTCAGCAGAGGTGTCGCTGCTGCAGTTCCTGCGGTTCGGCAACGCAGGGCTAGCTCCCCAAGCCACGCAATCTCATTGCTCTGGAGTGTTCTCGTGCTATGCGCGCAAAGGTTTATGAATACAGCTGCAGGTGCGAACACAAGGCCAGCTTCACTGTGAGCATCGGCTGGCCCTGTCACAAAACCCGGCTTAAATGTTTTACCTCTGCGAGGTCAAAGCTTTCTCCGATTCTTAACATGCGAGAGTTTCAGCAGAGAAGGAAGAAGCCTCTGCAGAGGCTGCACAAAGAAGGCTTCAGCTCAGATACGCGCATATATCTTCGCGTGTTAGGTGCTTCTTACGCCTTCAGAAGTCTTACCTGGCAAATAGACACAAAACAAGCATGCGTCGTTGGAGATAGTGTAGTTTTGGTATTGTGAAGCGAATTCGGTTTAAATCATTTTGCATGTCTTCTGCCTTTTTTTTTCTGGAAAGACGGAATGCAGTGGTACAAATGTGTATATTCGGTACTTCAAAAATAGAGCGAACTGAATGTGGCGCGGAGTTAAAGCCTGTAGTAAAGAAAGTTCATAAGCAGTACTGATTGTTAGGTTTCCTTCGTATTTTATAATTGGAGTGGTGGGTTCGTGGAAAAACTGCTATGTCTAGATGTATATTCGCTATATTCGCGTGTTTTACGGCAGAACGTTACTGTCGAGACGCATAGCAACTATCGCAGCAGGGCTGGCACAAGAAACCAGTGCGCCCTCGGGAGTGAACGTGAACGGGCGTTGCCCCGAACTGGCCTAACCCAACCGGTCATTCTTTACAGAGATGACCGGGAAGCACGTCACAAAGCCTTTCCATCTCTTCTACTGTTCGAAGCGCTCACAGGAGCATGTTTTTTTAAATGCAACTTTTAGGACCATTCATTGCGGGCAAACGATATCTGGCAGCTCCTTTCCTCCATTTTTGGTCGCTGTTTATAGGCGGCGCATGAAATTAGAATGGAAAAGTGCACATCCGAGCTGTGCGTGCAGTAAAGACGCGGGGTCTCGAAAAAGAGGCTTCGCCAGCACACGGAGTGCGCCCGCTTCGTTGAAAGGGGGAAGGGAAAGCGTGTGCGCTTCCGCGCCCGATTCCTACTCAGTTGCCAGGGGAAACCGGAAACAGAGCTGCCATTGGTCAAGCGGACTCATTCTCGGAAACTCCACCCCCTGTATTTTCGCGGCGCTTGTACACATCCAAGCTGGCCAATCAGATCACAGGTGACGGAAGCTAGGGTGACCTTAATTTTTTCCAGTTCTTCTAGGTTCCGAGAGGCAACGCCCCTTTCTTCAGGACAGCTGTCTGCGGTGGATGTAGGCGCACGCACATTACAGCGGGATCCTCGCTCACAGTTGATCTCGAGGTACCCAGCAAACGTGCTCCACATCGGAAGCCCTCCTGCGCGAATGCCGAACTCGCTTGTTCCAGGCACGAACTATCGAGGTCTTCGACGTCTGCGCGGCGGAGCAGTGAGTGAGCCCGCTGCCTGACGGGCACTTTCCGCAGCATTGACGTCGCGTGCGTTCAACTCGAATAATAAACCGAAGCACATTGAACGCAGCCGCTTTTGTGCCTTCGGCAAAATGCGAATGCTCCTGTTTACGCTAGGCACTGAGTAATCCAGAGGATACCACTCGATATGGGACTGACGCTGAGGACGCAGAAGCGTGAATATGAAACAACGGGCTTGTGACCAAGCTCACTCATGCTTATTATCATGTCAATGAAATAAAAGCTATCCAGGTAACTGGAATGTCAACTTGAAGAGGCGGTGCATTACACGGTTGCTGAAACTACTGAACTGGCCGATCGCTTCGAGGTGCACACCACGTCGTGATAAAGGTAACCGCGAATGTTTATGCATGTTGTCACATGTCCCGCAGCTGCACGTCTAGAATGAGAGCCACCGTTGAGAAGATGCCCTGATCAATTTCGAACTCGAGGAGAGTTTGAACACGCATGAGCACACTGGCGTTTCTCGCATTTTTCTTCCATAGAAATACGGCGTACATTTTCAGGATTCTAACCCATGAGATCATGCTCTGTAGCCGAACACCGCAGAAAATCAGAGACTGCGGCGGCTGCCCTAGACGTATTTTTGCTTTCATTTCCAGCTTGGCGCTTTGTTACGAATGCAGTTGTCAGATGCACTGAGGCGCCAAATTGTCAGACGATTCCATGTTTGGTCCTGGTGTGTGACGAGTAAAGGGTAGCGCACTGGTGCGCTTCTTAGAAGTATGAATAGTAAGGAAAGACATATACACCTCACCACATTCGACCACAATCATGAATGAATGTTAGTCGCGATGGTCGCCTCAAGAACAGAAATCCGTACGTCACATGGGTTATTCCCGAATGGCGTGACTTACAAAAAAAGAAATAAAAACGAAGAGAAAAGTAATTTTCCAGTTTTAGAATAACATACAGGGTAGGAAAAGCGTAAAGCTTCGAAGCCATGAGTTCGGAAAACTGGCCCGCAAGCATTGAACACGTTTTGTCGGACACGCTCGCAGAACTACGGTGTCGCCGATCATCGCCAAGAGCTCCATTTGTTTTTAGATTTGTGAAAGCAAAGAGGCACCGACGAAGCCGCCTTGCAGTGCAGTCTTCCTCCGGAACGTTCGAATACTTTGGCGTTCTAGCCGTTCCTCACAGCGTGGCCGAACTGAATAACTTTGAAAAGCAATATCCACACTGCGAGGACGGGGTACGTTGCGTGGTCTGCAGGCTTAACGAACACAGTTTGTCTACTTTAGGAGCTGTTTGGTAGAGCGGCACTACCTATTCCCCAAGGGGGGCGAATACCAGGCGCCAACTAAAGGAGATGTTTACAAGTTTAATCACCAGAAGCATTGCGAAGAAATATGCGCTTTCTTTCACCCATGAGAAATTCATTTTTTCATGAAGCTCTAGAGCTCGATCTTCCCGAAGACCTAAGAAGAAAAAGAGCAGGATGCGCGCTGTCTCGCAACTGGCTTATTGAAAATGGAATCGAAAATTTGTTACGAACTTCGACAACAGCAAAAACGACATAAGTGACAACACAACGTATGGAACTGATGATGGCAGTGTTCATTCTCAGAAAGAAAAAAAAATGTTGGCTGCAAGGTAATTGAGGGTGTGTGTTGTCACTAGGGTTGCTTTCGTTGTTTTCGCAAGGGTATAAATTTTTCTGTATCTTTCGTAATGTACAAGTTGCGAGACATGGCACGTGCTGTCTCTGCTTTTCTTCTTTTTTGAAGTTTCGGTCTTACACTAATAACAGGAACAACTTTCAACTCGCCCAGCTTGCTGTTTTGCAGTGAATTCTTTTCCTAACACTTATAAGCTTAAATGGGGCATTAAAAATGGCACTCACTCGTATCCTTTGACTTTTGTTCCTCGGCCTGGGCGAGATGCGATATAAAGACTAGCAGCCAAGCGAGCAGATACTGATCCTTATTTTTTCTTCTTTCAAGCGTCTTGATCCACATCAGATCCAAGATGCAATTTTCAGCCACAGACTTGAGAGTGAGTGAACAAGATAATGTTTAATGCATAGCGGAAACTGCAGTTTATCTAGGTGGGGGCTCGCAGGCATGGGAGCATGAAAAATTTCAGTGCTGCTTCATGGAAGATAGCACTGCGCCCCCGCAAGAGCTTCAGCGTACTTAAAGACAGAGGGCAGGATGCATTTCCTACCAGGGGTTGTATAGAACCGCCCGGTAACGCGGTGGGTAATACCTCACGACATCGAGCTTGCCGAAACCATGAAAAAGTAATAAATGATATTATTGCACCAGAAAGAGCCTTCAAAGATTTTGCAAAATTATAGCCCCACGAGATTGGCCGTTGGTCACAATGTAATTGCTAATGCAATCACAAATGCAATAAACCCGATCTTAGACTTCGTTGAGCCGATGAAGTAAGCTGGATAACACAAAGGGTATTTCAGAACAGTTCATGTCAATACTGTAAACTGGGTCGTAGAGAAATGCGCTTAATATATCCGGAGCTTCGAGATAAAAAGGCATGAGTTGATGGAAGTCTGAAAACTTATACAAGATATAGAAGAACTTTCACAGCTAGTCAGTAAGCGTGGCGTTGCAGCTCAGGAGGGGGGGGGGGGGCGTTGCGTAAAGAAAAATGATGATGTATCTGTGGCCAAAGAACGCCATTTCACAAAGGTTTTTCGATACGGTTGTTTTTATTACTGAAGGTTGGGTCAAGGACCCATCTTCTAAGCATTTCACCCAAGATAAGCTGAGCAACAGACCAGGAGAAAGCTTGTACTTGTATAACTTGTGGGTACCCCGTGGCACTTGGGATCGAACAGCGCATCTTCCGCATTCGAGGCAGATGCTGAAGCACTTAGCCGCCGCTGCGGTGGTAAAGCAAAATGATTGCGTGAGGTAAGGAGAAAGGACGATAGCACCGTGGTTAGGATTTGGAGAAAAAGTATGTTACATGTGACAGATAAGTTCAGGACAAGTAATGTGAAGTAGGCCAGACATGTAATGGAAATGAACAATGACCCTTTAGGGCAGCGGAGCCGAATCCTAGACAGCGTAGACGTGACAGGAAGCTGTAGAAAATCAAGGAGGGAATGAAATTACTAAGTGAGAGTAGATACGGTGGGCCCAGCTTTGCAAGTTGTGATTGAACGCACGAAAATGTGTGTCACTACGTGCCATTAAGCAGAATTTTCCTTCAGGCATTCCTTATCTTCCTAGTAATACCATCCCATGTGTGTGCGTTGGCAACACGCAAGGATAGCCGAATCATCTGGTACGTACGCTGTCAAGAATACAGTCCAGGAGCCCTTGAAACTCCAGTGTGCGCTATCATTATAACGCCGCCGCGGTGGCCCAGTGGTTATGGTGCTCAGCTGCTGACCCGAAAGACGCGGGTCCGATCCCGGCCGCGGCGGCTAGAATTTCTTTGGAGGAGAAATTCTAGAGGCCCGTGTACTGTGCGATGTCAGTGCACGTTAAAGAACCCCAGGTGGTCGAAATTACCGGAGCCCTCTGCTACGGCGTCTCTCATAGCCTTAGTCGCTTTGGGACGTTAAACCCCATAAACCAAGCCAAACCAAAGCTATCATTATTGAATGAATCTGTAGTTTTATGACACGATTAGTGATTCAGCTATATATGCGACAGAAATTCGCAGTGAAGAATAAATCGTGTGAATTTTGTCTTATGATCCCTTGCCAGCTGGCATACGCCTTGTTTGTTATTGCGAAGTTTGTTCTGTAATTTAAATATGAGCAGTAAAGACTGCTGAAAATCGGTACCGAACGCGCTCTTGTGAGCACCGCCTGCCTAACTGAAGGATATTTCCAGGCATATGGTTAGTAAAGCGTAAACCCTCATATAGAGGACTGTGCCACATAAGTCATACTAGCTTGAGAACAAGATCTACTAAATTCAATATCTCACTCATTTCGTTTTAACAACGTCATTCTGATTTCTATTCTGGAAGTGTGCTTGAGCATAGCTAATACCCGTCAGAATGGTCTTTTCTTGGGCTAGTTGGTTTTTCATGCTCTAGGTGTCAGCAGGGCACACGAAACAAGGACGGACAGAAAAGGGAACGAAACACAGCGCTGTGTTTCGTTCCCTTTTCTGCCCGCCCTTGTTTCGTGTGCCCTGCTAGCACCTACAGCATAGCTAATAATAGGTCTGTTGTGATCATTTTCGTTTCATAAAAGTGCCGCCTCCGATGTATCAGGCTGTATGCCTGTAGCGCCTCTATGTTGAGGCGTGTATAAGTTGTTGTAGAGGTAGGTAGTCGAAAGAGCAATGTCTCGCAGGAGAGGCCGCACTAGCGTATATTGCCGCATATTGTGACTGATATATTTCATAATATACGAGGATAACATATGTTCAAGCAGCTTCAAAAGAACAGCAGATCAAAATGAACATCGACATTTTACACTTCATTCGAGTCGTGTGCTTTAAATATAAGCACAAGGTTCCAGTACGGTATTGTACAATTGAGGAATCGCTGAAAGAAGACGCCCAACAAGAACCATGAATGCTGCTCAGTGGTTTTTAGCTTTAAGCCTGAACGTTGAGGACCAAGGCTCGAATATGACGGTAGGACTTTGATTGCACCCGTGACGCTGCCGATGTATTTACCTATAACAGGCGCCTAATCCATGAGACGGTTCGCTTTCACGGCGGCAGTCGCACGCTATTGCGCGCAATTGGTCGCGTGTCGTCACCGTCGGCGTGACGACATCTCGCAGAGGTGGACACCTCGGGTTTTGTACACGCCACATGAGCTGTCAATAAAGTGAAAGCGAACCAGTGAGCCGGCCGTCCATGGAACCGGCACTCTGGCGTTCGCTTCAATATAGACATGGTGGTTCCTCCTTTGCCTCCTTGACGTGCACGCCGTTGAGCGATCGCTATCGGCGGCCGAACGTAAGTGAGGATCTCTTCGACATGCCGCATAATGCTTTTAGGCGTTTCGAAGGGATAAGTACGCTGGCCGTCCGCCAAACTACAGGACCAACTGGGATCGTGATGACGAGAGAGAAATGTCATTTGCGCGCTTCGTTTCTTTGCGACCCTAGGCTTCCGAGTGGACATTAGCAATGGGACATTGGGTACTGCTCGGTGTGAGCCTACTGACGGCCGCCTTCTTGTGATACGAGCAGAAAATGGCGAAGAAGGCGCTGTTGAGAATTTGCCGGTGCCCCTCCGAGTGTCGCCACGCGTGCTTGATGAGAGAAGAACAGATAAGAAAGCGCTGTCATTAAGCTTTGTATCATCACGAATGCCTCGTCGTGGCACATGTTATAGGTTTTCTTCTTCAAGAAATTTCGCTGTTTCGCTGCGGTGGTCGCAGAAGAGTCCACAGCATTCCACATATAGGTGGTCTCTTGCCTGAGCTGCACCTCCTTGGTCAGCGAAATCAAGCCTTTACCATGTACCGCTGCCGCTTTTCACTGAGCTATACACCCTTCCATTGCAAGTTAACCACGAGACAAGGTAGACGCGCCGCGTTTGCGCGGTTGTAAACGAGGTGCTTCGTAAACGAGGTGCGCGGTTTTAAACGAGGTCTCGTTTTCGTGCAGTAAACTTTAGCTGGGTGAGTTTTGTTCACATTCGTCTCAGGAGTGTGTAAAAAAAGAGATGCCGCACGCTTCCGAATAAACCTAGCATTTTGCCCTACCATAAGGATAAGTTTTACTCGCGAGCTTATGGCATACACCATGAGAGAAAGCCGCAAGAGATGCTTGGTTTCTTTATGGTATTTAACATCCCAAAAAGACTCAGGCTATGAGGGACGTAGTAGTGGAGGGGTCCGGATAATTTTGACCACCTGGGGTTCTTTAACGGGCACTGATATCGCAAAGTATGCGGGTCTCTATCATTTCGCCTCCATGAGAATGCAAACGCCGCGGCCTGGATCGAACCCGCGTATTTCTTAGCAGCGGTGGGTTAGTGGCGGATGTGGCAGCCAGCCATAAGTAGTGGACAGCAAGGTGCGATTCGTGGATGCTAAATGCACTGTAACGGCTCGTTACATGAGTGCTCTCTACAGCTCGTCTGTTTTCTTTTTTTTCATTAGGCGCAGTGTAAACATTCTGGGATATGATTATTTAGTCCACGCGCGGCTTCGCCCGCATCTGTATACGAGCACAGTTTTTTTCTGCATTGCATGTTCACCAACTAGTCCTACAAATGGGAGGCCACACTTAGGCAGCGAGTTGTGCGCAAAAAGACGGAAGGAAATGCATGCTGGCACTGCCGCCCATCACAAAAAAGCGACAGCACCGAAAGTTCTGCTAAGCGATAAGCTTCCCGTGGAAGTTCTAAAATGAGCGGTGACCTCTCGCGAACGCAAAAAGAAAGTTCGCATATACGCTGATTGGCTGCTGTCCCCCCTTGTCCGGCCGCAGGATTCGCCCCGCCCATGTATACGTCAAAATGACGTGACGGCAAAGTCAACTGGTTCTAAAGCTAACTTTTTCGTAGATTCCGCCCAGGCCCTAGTCGCCGCAGGGATTCTGATATTTTGATATTATTAAGTAAGTGCGGCTTGGCTAGAGTGGTATGGCTTGAGGTGTTTTTTAATTGATACTAACTGGTATGTAGCTTTATCACATGTGGCCTGTACGTAATTATTTCTTTGCTTTCGAACTTCGTCCTGAAGAGCCGTTTGCATTATCCTGATAACTGTTAAATGCAAAAAAAATACATTTGCAAATGCACTCCCTGAGCGCCCGATAAGTGGTCTTTTATGAAGCGTTCAGAAATAATATATCTCTTACAAGGAAATCAAACTCAATCTTTTGACTATGTCGTAAAGGGGCGTGTAATTTTTTGCTTGCTATGTCGGTCTATCATCCCATCATTCTAACGGAAAGTCTATCATTCCATCTAGAACATCGCGGTGAATGCGAGTTGTGCAAAATATACGACAGATGTGAATGCGAGAACTATCCTACGCTTACATACAGCTACTTCTTTGAATATGTCGCGTTGTTCAGTTGCACACTTGCGTATTTTTGGCCTTAATGTGTGCAGTTCGTTCTATTTTTTGTGTGTTCCATTCCAATTGTTAATATCTGGTTTGTGGTCATGGCCGGAGCCTTATGCACATCAATACAGCCCCGCTGGACAGCTCGGAAAGCGATTATATGATATATCGCTATATCATATTTCGGATATATTATATATGACCTGTTTTCCAACATACTGTAATTTTCATTGATGAAGTGCGCAAGCATAAAGCATATCAGAAGAGGCTTAATGAGACGCGCGTTGAGAGTACAGGAATGTTACCGCGCTTAGGGCGCTTCTGTAAATGAGAGCGGTTGGCATCTTGTTCTCTATTGCTATCTCTCGCAAACATAACGCTGCAATGTTGTGCACAAAATACGGTTGTGTATGTTCAGGGTTTTTTTTTTGCAGATAACTGGGAACTCTAAGCCGCACTTGAGACTGAAGAACACTTGCGGGCCTCAGTGTAAAACTCGGTGCGCTGATCCTTTGGCTCCAAATGCAAGAATTGTTGTTTTATGGTTGAGTCTCAATGACTCCATGAAAGAGTAGGAACAGTGGAAAAAATTTTTGAGTATGTGCGCTTTCAGTTGTTGCATTCTAAAACTAATTTTATAGCCATTTGAAATTATCAGCCTAAAAACTTTGCAATGCTTTCTGCAAACGTTTCTCATTACCCTGAAACCATCCAGAATTCATTTCACAAAAGAGCTAGCGCCGTTCATCCCACTGGTTTTATTCTTTTCTAGTGACTCTTGATGAAGTGCACCTGCCTCTTAATTCATAACTATAAGCACAGGTTTCCACGGTATTTGTTTGCGCCAGAACAAGTTAGCTGCCGACATCGAACTCGATACTATTAACTTTCCAAAGTAAGCTGACATTTACAGCTAATATTTTCCCTGGCATTTGTAAACAGGTAAGATCACTGCTGTCCTTATAAAGGCCTATAAATAACTTCAGCAGTAGCAGGGGGCTGCTCCAAATGTTCGAACTGCAACTGCATTTCGCTGATTTTTAAGGATTTTCGACGATTGTTCTTACCCGCTTCACAACCTCCGGGACGCTATAAAGATTTCCGGAGTACCACGGAGCTTCTAGTCGGCTGATGTGTTGACGTATGGTCATAGTATAACAAGAACGTGGGGGGCGATATCGGCCTTCGCACGCAGCAGAAGCACCAGCGGATGGTTCTCAGTTCAGTAACTGCAATAGCGTATCGTGAATTTTGAAGTTTGGCAACCTTGAAGTTAAATCTTCGCTAACTTCGCTATTTTCGCGGCTCCTCTTATTGCACTCACTTATTTTCAATCAGGACCAAAAGTTTGTCATGCCTTGAAGCGATACCTAGTGTTTATGTCCATTACAGGTGCGGCGTGCGATGCTTTTATTTTATTCGTGAATTTCCTGGAACAAGTTCCACAAAGTATTACAATAAATAAGGCTCGGGAAAGAAAATCTGCAACTGTAAGAGATGTAACACCCCCAAGAAAAAGAGCGACTTCATATCAAAGGTGTTGGTGAGTACTAGCCTTCAATCCAAACTCACTGACATAAACGAGATACTTTCGTTCCTTCTTGAAGTGGTGGAAAATGGTGAGGCCTTTTCAGGACAGATAACAAATATATAGTGAATTTAAGCCGCAATCGAACTTGTTTCTGAGAAGTACAAAAATGCTAAAGACCTAGCAATCAGAACAGGAATATTGCCGCCTGCCTTCGCGCCTGTGCCTCTCACATATGACGAAGCTGTCGCATGACCATCACGGCCGCAGGCCTGTGCATGCGTTCCGACTGCGGCGCTTGCGCCTGTTGCTTCCGTACTCCGCTCTTCACCGGCTTCATACCACCCTTGGCGCACAGCTGACAAACGGCTGATTTACTACACTTGCGGTCCTCCAGACGTCACCGTACCCTGCCTGCGTCTGTGCTCTCTTTACCGGAGTACTCCGATCCGTGCCGCCCCTTTCGTCCACCTGTGGTGTAGCGCGTGTGGTGTCTTCTAACCTATCGTCCCCGTTTTTTAGCGCTACTACTATGTCCTCTCAATACAAACACCAACTAGCCCAGCTTTCTTCCTTAAGTACACCTTCAGGGCCACCTCGAGAGACTCTCCTGACCGCGCATTTGGCTGCCAGCCGTTTTCCTTTCATCGCGTCACCTTCTCTTCGCTGCCGCTCGGTGACTCCCATGCAGCGTCGCAGCGTCCCCGTAGATTCAGAAAACTGGCAGCCGCAGTTCGTGGGGAACGAAGTGCGCACACTTCGTACACCTCAAGTCCTTGCCTTTCTTCGCCAAATGGCGTCGAAGTCTTTGTCGACGGCGCTTAAGCAGTTGCGCGAGTAAATACTAGTACTACCGTCCACCGTTTGTCATTAACGAAAACTGCCGTCCGCTCCGTAAAGCTACCACCCACCTTCTGGACAACCCCTTCGTACTACTAGCGCCGAGCCCGTTCATCGTTCTGCCGCTTGCACAGTACTAGTCGTGATAGCGGACGATTTATACGTTATGGATTTTTAGTGACCCGTTCAAACATCATTTGTCCTTGGGTGAGATTTTTTATCCTACCGCAGTGCCACCACTGACTGCGCCCGTGCTCGCGCCAATCGACGACCCAACGTTTCGCCGTGATGCCAAGCTTGTTGCCGCCGAGGACACTGACATTCCCTCGACAGTGCTGGGCTAGTCTGTGTGCGTCGCCTTTCGTTTTGACGCCGTCGAACTTCTCTCGCTTTCTAATGCATTTGCCTGTCCCTTTTCTTGTGCGTTCGCCTTGCTTCCTGAAGAGTGCTTAGCACATTCTAAAACAGTTTCTCTGAAGATGAAGTGGCTTCCTATGGTGCCTAAGTCGCCGCACTCAGTTTCGGGCCTTCTACTCGAATCATTCAATCTTCTCGGAAAGTGTACAGCACTCCGTTGACCATGACCTCGACCCGCTCATTGCGCGCAGTTCCTTCGTGCTCAACTAGTTTCCTCTTCATTTGATCAACGCAGAAATTCCTTGGGCCGTGTGACCACTGTCGTACACGCATCGAAAGCGTTACCCTTGGTCCTCTTCACTAGCACCCCAACCGTATGTCGCCTCCATAGCGCTGCGTCATCACTGATCAAGATGACGACATGCTACAACGGTGCATTATTTGAACCACCTGCTAGTCCGTGGTTCTCTCCAGTCATGTTGGTGAAAAAGCAGAATGGCTCAATTCGACTTCGCGTGGACTAACGTCGGCTTAACCAAATTAAGTGCAAGGACTCTGCCCGGTACAAAGCATCGACGGCACCCTTGACTGCTTAAAAGGCAGTGAGTTCTTTCTTTTCCTCTCTAGATCTGCGTTCCAGCTATTGGCAAGTCCCGACAGCCGAATCCGACCGCCATATAACTAGTTGAATCCTCTCTGCCGGCTTCTATGAATTCAACGTGGTGCCATTCGACCTCTGCATCGCTCCCGCCACGTTTAACGAATGATGGACGTCTAGCGCGATTTCAGGTGGAACTTTTGTCGGTGCTATTTAGATGATGTTTTTGTGTTTTCGTCCCATTTTGAGCTAGATATTGAACTGCCTCACACGTGCTGGCCTTCAGCTTAATCTCAAGAAATACCGCTTTGGCGCCCGGAAGCTGACAATATTCGGCCATCTCGTCTCCAAAGACGGCTTTATACGAGATGCTGACAAACGTCATGCTCTGCCTGACTTCTTTGCGCAGCCTTCTTCAAAAGAGCTGCGCCACTTTGTGCGTCTGAGGTCATACTTTCGCCCCTTTGTCCGCAATTTCGCCTCTATCTTCGCACCACTTGCAAAACTTCTGAATGGTCCTACCGTCCCGTCTGTGTGAGACTCGGCTGCGAAGGCGCTTTTGCTACGCTCTGTCATCTTCTAACCTCACCGCCCGTACTTCGTCATTACGACCCAAGTGCCGCTATTGATGTGCACACGACGCACAGCGCAAGCCCGGGTTTTCTGGATACGTAGTTGCGTGGGCCAGCCGCGCTCTCACCATGACGGAAAAACTACAGAGAATGTTTACTACATTCGAATCAGTGCGAAAGCAGAGATTTGTGCTAAGTAGAAGACGACCATGAGTGGGCAGTGCCGCGGGCCGGAGCACTCGTCGCAATCTTCAGCCTTCACCATTTAGTCCTGCGTTACAGCGTTCCTCAGAAGCTTGTGGCAGATTTCGGACTTCTTATCTGAAGTTGTTCACTAGTTCCTGGATACGTGCCACACATTTCGCCGCACTACTACCTCTTCTTCATCATCATCATCATCAGCCTGACTACGCCCACTGCAGGGCAAAGGCCTCTCCCATGTGTCTCCAATTAACCCGGTCCTGCGCCAGTTGCGGCCTCCATATTCCAGCAAACTACTTAATCTCATCCACCAACCTAACTTTCTTCCCGTGTCATTGTTTTTCCCCGAAAAACAATGACACGAAGGACATCAAAGATAAGAAGGCAGCATGCAAGCCATTATTCAGCGAAACAACCACAGTAAAAAAATTGAAAGACAAGAAAGCAAGAGAAATAATCGAAGCCTTCGCGGTGGTGAGAATAAAAGAAAAAAATGTGAGCAGTGCGTCCGTCAAACTCGCCAGAAAAAATACGCCTATGTGGCATCAAAACAATCATGACTGTGAGTGACAACTCCCCCCCCCCCTTTCCTTTTAAAGCCTTTCCCGTCTTTATAATCAAACATTTGAAAGTTTAGCGCTCGCTCTCTTCGTCGTCTCTCTTTCCTTGTCCCAAGTGATTTCATCAAAGTTAGCGCTACCCACTGCAATAAATGTTATACCAACTAGCCCCGGCCGTCCGTTTACTGTCGGTGATTTCAAGTACATCAGGCTTTTACTTTCCTAACCTTCCCCCTCTTCAAAAGCTGTTCCTTTATCAATACTATTGCAGAAGAAAGGTTCCAGACCCAAGCCCTTACTTACGCGCTAAATCAGAGTCTGCCGTCACCAATCCTCACAGCCAAGCTAAGAAAGATGACGCCGTCAGAGAAGAGATCCAGACATCTCTGAAAAATTTTTAGATCTGAAAGATGGCATGAAGTTGGGCTGTGCCAAAGACACATTAAAGCCATCTGCGGAACCAACTGCGACAGGGACTCTTCGCGGATGATGACAAGGTATGTCTTCAAAGTTGCGGAGACTCTTAGTGCGGAATTATGGAGAAGGAATTTCGCGTTCCTTCCGCGAAAGACAAGGAACACAGGCAGACTCAAGGGATGATCAACCTAAAACCGGAAAGTATCCCTCGAAATGTAACAAAAACCTTGAATCAAGACACCGAATTCGCGTCCCAAGGAAGCTGCAACCCGTTGAAATACTAAGACTGATTCACAAGATTCGAGACAGACTGGCAGAAAGTGAAAAGTATGCTTGCATTTCTGGGGCTGTAGATGCGGCCAAAGGTTACTCGGAACCACAACGAAGATAATGAGCTAACGGCATAACCGTTAAATGTGTGAGGGGAAATAGCCTTGTCTTGATAAGTTGGGCTAAAACCGAAATTTTCGGGATTCTAGACCTTCACCAGTACCTAGAGAAAGCCATAGAAGCTTTGGACAAATCCTTCGCACCAGCCAAGCCAAACAAAAGGATGCTGAACGGACTTAGAACCCACGCTGCAAAGGTATGCAAGGACTTCTGTAACGAGAGGCTGAAAAAAGCAGTGGCAGATTCCAAACGACTTAAGCTCAGGTCATTCTTTACCATCAAGACCCACAAAGAGTCAACGCTATTCAGTGTGATAGTAGAGTTTAAGGAAACGTGGCAGGGACGCCTTGCCAAATTTCTGCAAAAACACCTCACAGCCCTATCATTACTGGATCGGTTCCTAAACATTGGGATCAGAAAGCATCACTGTATTCCTCAAAATAACGTCGCCCGTGAGATGCCTCTCAATACACATATGTAAAAGACCTATTACAGCATCCCGCAAAGTTCTGCGCTGCAGTATGTTGAAGAGTGCGTTGAACAGTACGGCAAGATACAGTTCCGGAACCTTTGCAGCATTAATGCCTCGGGGTTTCTCAGCCTGCTTGCTTCATACCTTAAATCTTTCTACATTGAATATGAAGGAGAAGTATACCTCCTGAAAGAAGGCGTCAGCATTGGGTCCTGTCTTGCTCCGGTTCTGTCCGATTTGTTCATGGACAGGGGCAATCGAAAACTTGCACGAATGCAAAAGGCCTAAACCTTAAGGCTTGCTTCGCATACATCGATGACTATCTCATCATTCTGCCTCTAGAGAAACGACGAAGCTTCAGCAATGACAATACCTTGGAAATATGGCGCAATGCTTTCCAAGGTCTAGAATTCACCTGCGAAGTACCCGACAACTCTTGCCTGTAAATTCTTGATATCTGGATAGAGATAAATGAGACATATACATGTTGGATGCACAAGGCAAGAAGTGAAAAAAGACGTTATGAAGTTTCATTCCGGGCGCTCCAAGGTTATTAAAAGAGGTGTCGCAATGTCTTGCCTGAAACAGTGAGTGAAGAAATCCTGTCCGCACCAAGTTGTACAAAGAGCCGCCGCGGTGGCTCAGTGGCTATGGTGCTCGGCTGGTGGCCCGAAAGACGCGGGTTCGATCCCGGCCGCGGCGGCTGAATTTCTTTGGAGGAGAAATTGTAGAGGCCCGTGTACTGTGCGATGTCAGTGCACGTTAAAGAACCCCAGGTGGTCGGAATTTCCGGAGCCCTCCACTACGGCGTCTCTCAAAGCCTGAGTCGCTTTGGGACGTTAAACTCCATAAACCAATCAACCAAGTTGTACAAAGCCTCAAAATTGAAGCACAAAGATCACAAAGCAGCGGATATACAGCCCAGTTCATCTCAGGAGTAGCAGAAAGCCTTCTCAAAGAAATTAGAGCAGGAAACAGCAGCTACAACAAGAAAAGGGAAGAAAAACGACAATGCCCGTCCAGTTGTGGTGCCGTACGTGCACAATCTTTCGCATGGAATGAAAAAGATTGGGGAGGAGCCCAAAATTCCTTTTGGGCTGTCGGCACCCATCAAGATGAAAGGGCTGTGCAAGATTGTGAATTCACGTGACGACTTGAACGAAAAGAAAAGCACGTGCGGCGTCAAGCACAAGAACCCATATGTTGAATGCGTGCAAGGCGTTATGTACAATATTCTTCTTACTTGCAAGAAAGTATACGTGGGAAAGACGGGCTGATGCCTGAATAAGAACCTGAATGAGCATAAGCGAGAATGCAACGCCGTGATGCATCCAGGCAAGCTGGCAACGCACATCCCAAATCGCCCCCGAAAAATAAACAGACGAAGGAAATCAAAGATAAGAAGGAAGTATGCAAACTGTTATTCAGCGAAAGAAACACAACAGAAAAATCGAAACACAAGAAAGTGTGAGAAATAATCGAATCATTCACGATGATGAGAATGAAAGAAGACTATGTGAGCAGCCCGTCCGTCAAACTCGCTAGAAAAATTGGTTTAGGTTTACGGGGGTTTAACGTCCCAAAGCGACTCAGGCTATGAGGGACGCCGTAGTGAAGGGCTACGGATATTTCGACCGTCTGGGGTTCTTTACGTGCACTGACATTGCACAGTACACGGGCCTCTAGAATTTCGCCTCCATCGAAATTCAGCCGCCGCGGCCGGCATCGAACCTGCGTCTTTCGGGCCAGCAGCCGAGCACCGTAACCACTGAGCCACCGCGGCGGGGTTCGCCAGGAAAGAATACGCCTATGTGGCATCAAAACAACCATGACTGTGTGTGACAACCCCTCCTCATTTCCTCTTAAAGCCTTTTCCGTCTGAACCATAAAAACAGTTGAAAGTTTAGGGCGCGTTCTGTTTCTCGTCTCTCTGTCCCTGTCCCAAGTCGTTCGTCAAAGTTAGCGCTATCCAAAGCAAACAATGTTATACCAGCTGGCCCAAGTAGTCGGTTTACTGTCGATTAACCCATCAGGTGTTTGCTGCAGGAATTGTATTTGATAAAGTGAAGGTAGCAGAAGTCTCTGTTTAATACAAAAAGGGTGCTGTGAACGATGTAATTATAGACCAATATGAATCTTAGCCTTGTTTTGAAAAATGCAACTGGAGGACACGAACAAAAGATTAAGTAATTACATAAAAAATAAACGTTTGTATCTGTCAACCAATCTGGGCTTTAAAAATGCAAGTAGAATAAGTTAGCATCGCTATAAGGCAAATTACCAAAACTATGCACTATTGGTTGCTTGTAATCCGTCATGAAGCATTTTAATCTATAAAACATGATATAATATTCGCCAGAGTACCTTAAAATGTAATAAGAAGCCTTGGCCTGAAAGTGTTATGGAGTTATTTATGGCGTCGTCAGCAGTATTTCGCACCTAATACCACGGTCTGAAAACACAATCTAAGTTTTTGCGCCCCACAAGGGTACGTTCTTGGTCCCAAAAAATTCTTGTATATACAAACCACATTATAACATTCTCAATAACACAACACATTGTACTCTACGCTGATGACCTGAATGTTTTCTTCGAACGACTCACTACACCTATTTGTACGGAAAATTTAATGCTCCAAAATGCAGGCACGTGCTTTATCGCTAATTAAAGAGGTTTAAACGCTTATGGAACAATATATATTGCATATACTTGAACCAGGTAACCTTGCGTGCACAATTCTATTTAAGATACCGACTTTTGGCAGAGCAACCGGCCATTAGTTGTTAGGATTCAACATTCACGAATAACTTTGATGGAAATAACCTTCAACACCCAGTCACGTATCTGTGTGAAAGTAATCATCATCATCATCAGCCTAACTATGTACACCGCTGGGCAAACGCCTTTCTCATGTCTCTCAAATCGACCCTGGTCTTTGCCATCCCCGCAAACTTCTTAATCTCATCAGCCCACCTAACTTTCTGTCGCCCCTGCTACTCCCGCCTTCCCTTGGAATCTACACCGTTACCCTTAAGGACCAGTAGTTATTTACAATTTACATTTCTTGTTTGAACGTAAATAGCCACACCCCCACCGTGTTTATTAGATCGATTCAAAAAGAAGTTATCGTAAACAGGAAGGTGTAGCCAACTGCTTGTATTGTGATACCAAGTTTCTGTTAGCATAAGAACATTAAATTTAAAAGAGAACTGGTTTTAAATGTAACTTACGACATCATCCTTGTTTATTTATTTTATTTATTCAATACTGCCAGCCGCCTTTTGGTGGCCAAGACAGGAGTGGGGATACAATTGCACAGTGCTTTGCCAAGAGCAAACAACCAAAAAAAAAGGGGAAAAAAGAAGGCCTGCAAGTAGGCAACAAAATTTCTGCCGAACAACTCAGATAACAGATGAGTAACACTTCACATTAAAATACAAAACAATGCGCGACAAGGGCAACACTCCAGAATCGAACCAGATACCCTAACTTGACCGGCTGGGTTTGACTGCAGATAAAAATGTTTCGGCTGACGATAAGGTGACCAGTTCGCGAGGTAATGCATTCCAATCAGCTATCGTTCTTGGAAAGAACGACAGCTTGTATGCAGTGGTTCTCCATTTGGGAACTACAAATGTTTTATCGTCTTTGTGCTGAGCTTGTCGTGTTTTGTTATACTGCATATAAGTGTGAAAGTCTTTTGTGGTGTGATTATTGACGATGTCGAATAACATTTTCAAGCAATGCATTTTGAGACCAGATTCCAATGTGGGCAAACCGGAACGGCCAAGAAGATCAGATATTGATACATGTCTTCCGTAGGCGTTGAAAATGAAGCGTAGTGCTCTTCTTTGGACACGCTCTAAACCTTTGGCATCCGTTTTCGTATGCGGGTCCCGTACTACGTCAGCATATTGGAGTAGTGGACGCACTAGGGAAGTATACGCCACAAGCTTTGTTTTAGTGGAAGCATGTTTTAGCCGGTATCTTATTAGCCATAGTCTTTTAGATGCCACTAAGGTTATATTATTAATGTGCGGGCTCCAACTTAGATTCGAACTGATTGCTACGCCAAGGTACTTAAATTCATCTACCCGTTCAAGAGGGACGCTGTTAATTTTGTAAGAGTACAGCAATGGAACTTTTTTCCTGGTTATGGTTATTTGTTTGCACTTACTAACATTTAACGCATTTTGCAGTTGATGCACCAATTATTAGCAGCAACTAAATAGTTATCTATAATTAGCTGTAGCTATAGATCGCTTTCGGATAGAATTGTGTGGTAAATTACGCAGTCGTCGGCCAAAAAAACGAGCCTGCACGGGAGAATCGAACTTGAGGTCACTTAAATATATAAGAAAAAGAAGTGGCCCGAGGACAGAGCCCTGCGGCACTCCTGAAAACACTGGAGTGATCGACGAACTTTAACCAGAGATCTGCACGTACTGCTGCCGGTGGGTTAGGTATGAATCAAGCCATTGTAGAATTTGTTTATTTTGTAAGATCTGCCTAAGTTTAAGTAAAAGTTTGCAGTGGATTGCTCGGTCGAACGCTTTTTCAAAATCCAGAAAAATGGCATCAATTTGTCCTGCTGTATGAAGAGTTGAGAGGAAATCGTTGGTAGAGTGTAATAACTGTGTCGTAGTCGATAACGCACGGCGAAAACCATGTTGAGACTCAGATAATAAGTTGTTTTCCTTCGAGAACTTTGGGATGTGTTTAGAAATGAAGTGTTCCATTACTTTACGTTTAGTGGACAGCAAGCTTATTGGCCTGTAATTTGTGACGCGGAGCCTATTACCAGATTTGTGGACTGCGACAACTTTAGCTAGTTTCTAGTCACTGGGGACCTCACCTTTACGCAGACTAGCGTTGAAAATAATAAAAAGGTATTTCGCGCACCATTCCGTGTACCTGTAAAGAAACGTATTGGGAATATCATCTGGCCCAGATTATTTCTTTATATTTAGGTGAAGAAGAGTGGATAAAATGACTGCTTCACTTATAACAAGGTCGGGAATATGAAGATTGCTTGACCTAAATCAGTTATCCGGTCACCACCCACCAGAAACACGGAAGAGAAATAGTCATTAAATGTTGTCGCTATTTTTTGGTTATCAGTAACGTCGACATCATTTATTGTCAATTTGTTAACGGCGTCTTTTTTTTCTGTAAGATGAGTCCAGAATTTTCGCGGATCGTTAACGAGAAATTTGTGTAGTTTAACATTAAAGTATTGAAATTTTGATACTTTTATTTTGTTTCTTAAGCCTCTGCGAAGTGATGCCAGAGTACTGTGTCCAACTTTCGGCATATTGTGAGAAAGGCGTTTTATACGGCGACTGAAACGAAGTATTTCAAGTTTAATCCAAGGACTCTGGCTCTATGGACTTTTTTATTCCTCAGCTGGACGTACCGATGCATACACCTGTGCACTGCATTTTTAAAACACAACCACAAGTCATTCGGACTCATGTCGCTGTCAATTATTACCCGCAGCACATCACTAGATATCTTCACTCAGTCAGTAGAAAATTATCTTCACTCGTAAACACACTTGAATTCTGAACCTTTGTTGACAACTTCCTTTTTGCCTTGCTATTTTTCTTACCAGTGCTTGTTCGTTTCTAATGTCATATATATCCCATGTGTTGATTATGTTATCTTGTCTTGAACTAACTGTACAATCCGATGATCCTATTGCTGTACCCGTGACTTTTATGTATTGAACCTTAATTAAGTGCGACACTGTAGTCGTTTATATTGCCCTTCAATCCTTCTTCTTGTTCACTCTTTGTGTCCATTATTCATGACGTTGTTGTAGTTTTTACTTTGATGTGCCTTGTTCCAGCGCCCTTCCTGTTAAAATCCCCAGTGGATTGACAGTATCTTTAAATAAATAAATAAATAATGTAAGTAGCAGAAAATTTGTCGTAGTCTTGTTCAAGAAGATCTAAAATACTTTCATCCTCAGTGTTATTGAAGTCATAAAATTATTTCATTGTTCTGCGTGTTATTAGACGTGCCAGTTTGGTTTTGAAGAGCACTAGACCGTGGTCGGATATACCAGGCATAATATCTACCGTAAACCCTAGCCGTAAACTACAGCCTGGCTGCCAACGGTAGACCGTCCGACCCCCGTACCGCTGCATCGCATCCGTCCTCCTGACTACATGCCAGCAGCAAAGCCCCGTCAGTGCCCGGCAACACCCGTTCAAGAACAAGCTCCGAGATGATCGCTGCCACTGTAAGCATCAGCGATAGCTAACCACCGGAAATCAACCTCCTCGCCGCATCACCCCTTTATAAGCCCAGCATCACCCCGCGTCGCCTTCAATGGGCTTGGCAGCACCGCAGCTATGTCGACTACAACTCACCTGCGACGTTTGTTCGTCCTGCAGGTAAACACTTCATGTTCCCTATTTGCACGCCGCACCCGCTATGCGGCTTTAGTGGTGCTTCCAAGCCCAATGTGTTGTATTGGTATTGCCTGTGAATGCTATCATGTTATCATGCGCTTTCTAATTTTATCAGGCGACGTAGAACTCAACCCTGGTCCCACCACTCGCCACGGCGATAGTCAGCCACCTAACGATATACTTCAGGCCCTGAATGAAATCCAATCCAGTCAAGCCACGCTCCTAACCGAAATGAAATCCATCCGCCTTAAGCTCTCCGAAAATGACCAAACGTTTGCAGAAATCACGAATCGACTTACAAAAATTGAAACCGACTGCTCATCACTATTAGCAATAAAAGAACAGGTAGACGACATCCAGGCGCTGTCTGAGCAAAAAGCGAATGACATTGCCACTATCATAGCTAGACTTGATATCTCAGAAAATCGGTCCCGAAGGTCAAACATACTTTTCTTTGGCCACGAAGATAACGAGCAGGAAACATGGGCCCAGTCAGAGGTCACTATTATCGAACACTGCAGCTCAAAATTAAAGACGACTATTAATCCTGTGGACATTGAAAGAGCCCACAGATTAGGAAAGTTTAGGGCGAACAGGAATAGGCCGATCATTGTTAAATTTGCACATTTTAAAGTGAAGGAAAAGGTTCTTTCATGCACCAGAATGTTGAAAGGTATAGAGTTTAGCATATCTGAGGACTACTGCCCAAACACCGTCAAGGCCAGGAAGCATCTTGTTAAATTCTGCAAAGCACAAGACGAAAAAAAATTCAAACTTCGACAAGACAAGCTAATCACCGGGAAGAAAACATACACGTTTGATCACAGTACTCAGAAGGTAGTGCCACACGCTTTAAACTCGTAGAAGCCAATCGTCCCCGCTCTAGCCCTTCCAACACTTCCTTTTTATACACTAATGTTAGAAGCCTCCAGCCTAAACTTGATGCTCTTCGTAATCTGATTCACACCACAGAGTCTAACCTCATTATTCTTACAGAAACATGGTTAAACTCTTCAATTGCCGACTCGGATATCCTTTCTCTCTCTTCCGATTTAAATGGTTTTCGCCGTGACAGAACTAACAAAAGGGGAGGTGGCGTTCTAACTGCTGCCCAGAGAAGCCTTCAATGCATCGAAATTAAAACTTCATCCGCACTGGAAATAATATTCGTTCTCAGCAACTCCTGTTATCCCCCCTTAGTAATCGGCGCTTGTTATCGTCCCCCAGACGCAAGTAGTTCTTTTGTCGCTGAATTTCACGAGGTGCTTTTTTCTGTTACCGCAACCTATAATCAATAGCCCATTATGATTTTCGGTGACTTTAACTTCCCTTCCATTAACTGGTCAAACACCGCCTCAACCCTATCCAAAAACAATGCTGAAAGCGACTTCTTAAACACATGCGTTAACTTTGGACTAACACAAGTAGTTTCACAGCCGACGCGGTCTGGCATAAATTCATCCAATACGTTAGACCTGATACTTACAACTCAATCTGACAAGCTTTCCCCAATCACATACTTGCCTGGTCTTAGCGATCATTCTGTTGTTCATGGTTCCTTATACTTTAATTTACTGCATCCATCGAAAATAACAAAAACAATAACACTTTAAGAGAAAGGCAATTATTCTGCAATTAACAAAGCACTCGAAGAATTTTCCATCTGGCTTCTTCGTGACTTTTCGATACGCTCCGTAGAAACTAACTGGTTGCTGTTCAAGAATAAAATACGTGACCTGGTACTAACATACATACCCAGTATCACTGTAACAGAAAAACAGCCATCACCATGGTTCAAGCATGCGCTCAAACTCCTCAATAATCAAAAGAAAAGACTTTTTCGCTCTGCTAAACGAACTAACACGCAGTGCACCTAGCAAAAGTATTACGCTGCAGAAAAGGATTTCGAATGACAAGCTAGCAAAACAAAGCGCCATTTTTATTCTGAAATTCTTCTGAACATGATAAAAACTAATCCTAAAAAATTCTGGAATGCGATTAACCCAAAGCGCTCTCAGCCATTAAAACTGTACGACAGCCAGAATTGTCCGATTCCAGACAGTCAAGCAGCCGAAGAACTTAACACCGCATTTTGCTCTGTTTTCACAATAGAACGTGATCATAATTTGCCAGATTTTCCCGAGTGCCACCATTCATTCATGTCCGACATAACTTTTAATGCCTCCGGTATAGCCAAATTAATTGAATCACTAAAGGTAACATCCTCATCCGGAGTTGATGGTATCAACACTAAAGTACTAAAAAACACAAAAACTGTTGTAAGTCTGATCCTATGCAATGTTTTTCAGCAGTCATTGCCATCACGAGTGGTGCCGGAAGACTGGAACGTGGGCAAAATAGTTCTAGTCCCGAAAAAAGGTCCTTCACATTTATGTTCCAGTTATCGTCCCATTTCACTAACAAGTGTTTGTTCCAAGGTAATGGAACACGTCCTCTACTCTCACATAGTAAAATTTTTAATATCTGCTAATTTTTTCAATCCTAGACAACATGGCTTTCGCAAGGGCCTCTCATGTGATACACAGTTAGCTTCATTCATAAATGACATAAACTCTAACCTAGACCTGAACAATATACCTGTAAACGCGCTGTTCTTAGATTTCGAAAAGGCCTTCGATAAAGTTCCCCATCAGAGACTACTACTTAAACTCTCAAGATTGTGCATTAATCCCTTGTATTAGATTGGATTTCTAATTTCCTTACGAACCGAAAGCAATTTGTGTACGCTAACAACCGCTCCTCGTCTTTTTCTCCAGTCCTCACCGGAGTCTCCCAAGGTACAGTACCCGGAACATTGCTGTTTCTAATTTATATTAATGACCTGCCCAGTAACATATCCTCTAACATCCGCCTTTTTGCAGACGACTGCGTACTTTATCGCCCCGTCCACACCACCTCTGACTGCAGAATTTTACAGGATGACCTTAAACGAATTGAAACTTGGTGCGACAAATGTTTAATGTGCCTAAACACTAAGAAAACGTCTTTGCTTTCCTTTCACGGTCGGAAAGACTATCAGGCATCAAGTTACACCATTTGTGGCTCGGTAATCTCATCTGTCCACTCTTACAAATACCTTGGCGTCACCCTTTCAGATACACTAACCTGGTCAGAGAATATAATGAACATTACTAACGAAGCCAATCGCACTCTTGGTTGCCTCCGTCGAAACTTGCGCCTAGCCTCTGCATCCGTGAAAACACTTACTTATCTTACATTTATCAGGCCTAAAATAGAATACGCATGCTCAGTCTGGGATCCCCATCAAGCTAATCTTTCTAACACCCTCGAAGCTCTACAAAATCGCGCTGCAAGGTTTATTTTCTCAGACTACTCCTATCATTCGAGTGTCACTGCACTCAAATCACGGGCTAATCTTACTAATCTTGAAAAGCGACGCTGCATCTTCAGGCTGTGCCTTTTTCACAAGTTCTACCATACGCCACTGAATGTTTCAGCAATCTTACCACTTCATCGACAGTCAAGCCGCACCAGCCATCCTAAAACCGTCTATCCACCCCCAGCACAGACCACAGCCCATCTTCGTTCGTTTTTTGTTCAGACCGCTCGGGAGTGGAACAAACTGCCTGTCGACGCTGTGCACCACTCCGACCCACATTCCTTCAAGACTGCCATCGAACCACTCTTCACTTGAACATTATGCCCATCCCTCATGTAATACCCCACACCATGGGGCATTTGAGGTACTAATAATAAAATAATAAATAAATAAATAAAAACAGCAGATACAAACACAAGGTCTAAAAGAGAACTCATGGTCGCAGTCACCCGCGATGGTTCAACCACAACCTGCTTCAAATTAAATGAAAAAAAATGACTGTGGCTTAGCCTGGTTAAGCCCGGTAATTGCGAAAGCAATATCCGTAGCTACGCCATGGTTCAGCTGGCAGTGTAGCTGGTGGTGGTGCTTGTGGTTAGACTTGTGATGATGCATCCGTCATACAATCCAATCCAATCTTATCTAATCCAATCCAATGCAATCCAATCCGCGCCGCGCGCGGCGGGCGCAGGAGTTAGGCAGCAGCCACCACGCGCGGCCTCGTCTCGCGACGGCACAAGTTGGAGCCCTGCTCTTGCAGCTGTGACGTCACACCGCTAGGCACGCCGCGCGCGGCGAGCGCAGGAGTTAGGCAGCAGCCACCACGCGCGGCCACGCCTCGCGACGGCACAAGTTGGAGCCCTGTTCTTGCAGCTGTGACGTCACACCGCTAGGCGCGCCGCTCAAGGTCTATGGTAGCTACCGTGGACTCGCCACGCAAGGAGCTGAAAGTGAAAGTAGTATTACTTCGCAACAAAAGCAATATCAAGTAGCAAATCAGAATGCCGGCATGCAGACGAAACACTCAACGATTCCCAGTTTAACTTTGGCAAGTTAAAATCAGCGCACAAAATGTTATGGGCGTATCGCTTTTTGTGTTCATGCAGAAAATCATACAGTGTCTCAAGTGCACTCAAATTTGAATTTGGTGGCCTGTAAGCGGCGCCAATAAGAATGCTGTGTTTGGAAGTATGAAACAGAATCCAGACCCTTTCTGCGCTAGTGTCATGTGGTAGAAGCGTATAATCTGTTGATTTCTTTATCACAATGGCTACGCCATACCCTCTGGAGCTGCGGTCGTGGCGGACAATTTCACGCCAATCAGGTACCACGTCTTTACAGGTTTCAGTGAGCACTGCAACGTCCGGCTCATACGCTAAAAGAACACTTTCTAGTTCCTCAGTTTTATTCAGAATATGGCGAGCATTCATATTCAGAACACGAAATTACTGTTTAACTGCCTCTGTGCGGCTTGGTTCTCGATTTACACGACCGTCTTTCCTTTTGATGTTGTATTGAGGCTGTCGTCTTGAACCAAGTGGAACTAATTTATCTTGCGCTTCATCCCACCGGAACAGCTTACCATTTATTTTAATTTTATCGAACGATAGCATGACTTTGTCTCCTTGGTTCTGTTTTTAGCAGTAGCAGCCCAGAGTTTTTTTCGGATTGACTGTACCCGCTGGGAGAAGTCCTCCAATATACTATATTCTGTGCCCTTCAGCTTCTTGTAATTCATGAGAATGTAAGCCTTGTTTCTGCCTTCCACAAGTTTAAAAATGACAGGTCGGCACTTCTCTTCAGCCGGACGACCGATTCTATGAATACGCTCAATAGCCACATTTGGAAACTTCAGTGTGTCGGCCAGAATGGTTTCGCAAACGATCTTCTCAAGGCTCTGATGGTTTTCTTCTATCTCTTATTTTATGCCATACACAATCAGCTTGTTTCTTCTACTCCTATTCTCGAAGTCATCTACCTTCAAAGCAAGTTTCTCGACAGTTGACTGAAGTTCATCTACTTTACTTGTGTAATCAGTTACCGTGGTCGAAATCTCATCAATCTTTTGATTAATTGAAGACAGCTTATAACACGCATCGATCAGTTTGCTGTTAGTGCCTTTCAAATTTTGTTTGAGTTCCCGAACATCCTCAATTAGAGTTGAAAGCATCTCCTCAGTACACGGTCCCGGATTCATCTCTACATCACCGCAAGAAGGCAGCAGGTTCACAAAGCAATGGTAAATCATCGTAAGCACATCACTCAAAGACCGTGGGCACGGCAGAAGCAAAAGGCAGGCATTCTTACTGCGATAGGCGTACGCAAGACGATCATCTTTAACCTGGACGAAAAATAGGAAAGGATTCGTGAGCGTTATTGTCGCTATCCCTACGCCGCGCCCACTGGCCGGGATCCGTGAAGTGGTCGCTCTTTCACGCTGCCAGAACGGTGACGTAACCGACGACGGCAAAGAAAGTCTAGCAGGTGGTGACGCCGAAGTGCGCATGCTCAGGAACATGTCACTGATGTCGCATCTTTGAGGACTGGTAGGCTTGACCATGCAGTAATCCCTCTCCGCTGTCGCAGAAAAGCTGCAGCGTACCTCGGCGGTTGAGGGTATCGAGCAGGTGAAAAGCACGGCCTGGACGAAAAACAGGAAAGGATTCGTGAGTGGCATTGTCGCTATGCCTCCGCCGTGCCCACTGCCGATCTTGCATTAATGTGCAGAACTGGCGTCTTTGATTGTTCGCTAAGGTTTGTACAGTGCGGGAGAGCCTTTGCCATTATTCGGAAGTCGGTGAGACAGTGGAGGTGGTCTTGGGAAGGTCCCTTTCGCTGCGAATAAATACAACTTCACAGTTATCAGACTGCCTAGCACAGATTTCGCCATTGCTTGCCCACACAGATTTCCATTTATGTTCGTGTTTCCATGTCACTGCAATTCCGAGAAGTTTCCTCAAATCTGGACAAAGCTAATCATCGATGTAGATTAGAGTCGTATCTTCAAAACGTACATCCTTGTTTGTGAGCCTTATTTTCCTGGCTTTGCTCAATGTGGCACCGCGTTTACCTCTTGATTTAAACTGGAGAACCATGCTGATCTCCTAAGTGTTTCGAGTGAGTGCACGGTGACAGGTCTCTATGTCGCTTTAATAAACAACGCACTCATCCGCAACCGCAGCGATGCGCTGGTCGCTGGACTGACAGACTTCCTCAACAAACATTGGGAAGCTGAAACTGTCCCCGAGGAGTGAAAACATGCCGAAGTGGTGATGATACCCAAACCAGGCAAGAAACTGCAGATACCAAACCTCAGGCCGATCTCGCTTACGTCATGCCTGGGAAAACTATACGAGCGAGTGGTAACGCAGAGACTTCAAAACTACATGGAAGACAACGAACTGATCTCTCACAGCATGTTCGGCTTTAGAGCAAAATTATCAGCCCAAGATGTACTCCTCCAATTATATGAAGGTGTACTTCGGAACGTTCCTAGGGACGGAGAAAACGCGATAATGGCCCTAGACATCAAAGGGGCTTTTGACAATGTGCGCCACGAAGCAATCCTTACGGGCCTGGACAACCTGAACTGCGGGCGCAGGACTCACAGCTTCGTCAAAGCATTTCTATCAAACAGAACTGCAACCATCCGTACAGGAGAACTTCGGTCCGAGAAGTTTCGAACGCCTAATAAGGGAACACCTCAAGGGTCGGTCATTTCACCCACGTTATTCAACGTGGCCATGATCGGACTGGCGAAGCAACTAAAAGAAATCGACGACATCCACCATGCCATTTATGCCGACGACATCACAATATGGACTAACAATGGCTCACTCGGCGAGAAAGAGGATAGGCTACAAGAAGCGGCCACCTGCGTTGAAAACTACGCCAAAGCAAGAGGGCTAGCATGCTCGACCGAAAAATCTGAGCTGTTACGGGTTTGGAGAGAAAAAAAGAGCCGAACAGACCCTACCAGTAAAGAACTTCGACTACAAGTTTACCTCGGAGGAAAACCAATACCAGAGAAGACACTCATACGGGTACTAGGGATGTGGATACAGTCAAATCAACGCTGTACTCATACCCTTGCGCTATTAAAGGCATCTACACTCCAAGTGGCCCGCATGATTACGCGCATCTCACATAGACGTCATGGCATGCGAGAAGAAGACACACTCAAGCTGGTCAGGAGCCTAGTGGTCAGCCGGGCGACATACAGTCTCCCGTACTAGAATCATATCAAAAGTAAAAAAACAACAGGTGGACGCGATTTTACGCAAAGCGTATAAAACCGCGCTTCGACTACCCCATAACACCTCAACTGAAAAGCTCTTAGCCTTGGGACTGCACAACACGTTCGTGGAATTACGGGAAGCGCAGCATGTTGCCCAAATGCGCAGACTACAGCAGACCTCCACAGGCAGAGTTCCTTTAAAGAAACTGGGCTACACCGTACAAATTCGAGAAATATTGAGAACTGAAACGATTCCCCGTTGAGTACCGCCGCACGCTCAGGGTGGCACCAATACCAAGAAACATGGACCCTAACCTCCACAAAGACCGAAGAGAGGCAAGGGCCGATCGCTTAGAGAAAACACACGCATCCCAGGATACAACAGTGTATGTGGACGCTGCCACATCTGCCATGACAAGGGGACAAGGCACCAACAACGCAGTGGCAACTGTAGTCAACTCGGAATTACACGAGATTACCAGCGCCTCACTGCAAGATTGCACGATAGCTGAGGCTGAAGAAGCGGCCGTCGCTCTAGGGGCAGCGGAGGGCTATCGGACTGGGCGGCCACTGGCAATTCTTACTGATTCACAAGCAGCCTGCCGCAACTATCTTTGCGGCAGAGTCGGTCACAGAGCGCTCCGCATACTCCGCTCTGTAGACTGCAAGACGCTACCAACACATACAAAAAAACACAAGCCTATCAAACATAAGATCATCTGGGTACCGGGGCACACGGGGGTGGCAGGAAACCAAGAGGCGGACAGGATAGCTCGAGTATATACTAACTACCGAGCATCCAACGTCAACGACCTTTAGGAATCCTTGCCAGTACCTCAGGACTACACGGCCATACTCAACAACTACAAAGGCAGCAGGATGCGGTACCCACCACCGCACAAATATTTAAACAAAGAAGAGGCTGTCACATGGAGACAACTTCAAACGGGGTCATATCCAAATCTAAACACACTAAGTAAAATTCACTCCACACTTTAAGCACACAATTGTCCGTGGTGCCATGAAAAACCTACACTGTATCACATCACATGGGCATGTCAAAAAGTCGACATCGTCCTAGTTATACAGAATAGAGCTGTGCACGGGCCGCAAATTTCAGCCCGCGCCCGGCCCGAGCCCTACACTACTGACGGAGGCCCGGCCCGACCTGCAAAACTGAAATTGAAGTGAGGATGAAACAGAAAGAGATAATTTAAGGAAAATCAGTTTATTTCAATGTTTTTAAAATGCTCGGCTCTCATGGTCTAGATGAAAATTAGTGAGTATATGCAAATACGGCGCATGTAGAGAGTTATCACTCAAAGTTATTATGTAAAAACAACAAATCGTCCATTGATGACGGCTTGAGGCAAGTGCGGCGCTCCTGCATAATGAACCCGGCAGCGCTGAAATTTCTCTCGCTGCTTGAACTGGTAGCCGGAATGGCTAACACTTTCTTGGCAAGAAGAGAAAGCTTTGGGTACGTCGCTGCCTTGCTTCTCCAAAACTGTGATAGCTCAAACTCTGAGCAAGGGGTCGACTCTGTGGCCAAGTACTCGCTCAGCTCGTCTCTTTCGGCACTCTGATTGCTGATTTCGTCGCTCCACTCGCTGAACAAATCTATGCACGG
This sequence comes from Amblyomma mixtum, assembly GCF_055824585.1. Lineage (NCBI taxonomy): Eukaryota > Metazoa > Arthropoda > Arachnida > Ixodida > Ixodidae > Amblyomma > Amblyomma mixtum. Next base: position 16,888,929 of record NC_143017.1, read on the forward strand.
TGTTTTCGCAGGAGGTTGTTCTTGCATAGTTTCCGGCAACTCCTGTGGTGTCGACGCGACGAGCTCTCGTATGCGCCCGTACACTTCATCGCGCTCCTCGGCGGAAAGCATCCTAAGGTGCCGAAATTTTGGGCAGAACATCGTTGCTATCTTGTGCTCCATGGTCAGGATAACCTTTTTCTTCAGGAAATGTTGGGTGCGTTGTTGAATTTTCGCCATTCCTGTGGCATTTGATAGATGGATTTGGTCATGAAGAATTCTTTCAAGTTTGGCAAAGTGCAGTAAGGCCAAAGGCAACGTTGGTGTTTTTTCCGCCTCCAGGGCTCTTGTTGCTTCTGAAAACAGCTCCAGAAATGCGATTAGTTCCTTGAGAACCGTCTTGTCCAAGTTGTCCATGATGGAAGAGTTCCTCACTGCAAGAAGAGCTTCAATTTCTGCAATTTGGCCGAATATAGATTTCAGCATAGAAAGTTTAGAATTCCACCTTGTCGGAACTTCCTGGCGAACGGTTTGATTGAGTTGGCTGGCTAGGCCACTTTGTTTAAGAAATTTCACAACTGATTTGACATTTTCCAGTGTCTCACTAACACATGGGGCTTCAGCTTGAATGAAATCTTCAGAGAATGTGTTCCGAAGAACGGTATTGAGAAGATGCGAGCTGCAGTTCATTCTGTTGTAGGACTGGAGAGCACACATGATGTTCGCACCCTGGTCAGTCACGAACGTAGCCTTCTGCAGAGCATCCCTGTCAATCCCCAGTTTAGAAAAACAGCGTTGCAACTCTTTCCGAATGTTTTCCCCAGTCTTGCGTTCCTCAGAAAAATTACAAGTAAAAAGAACGTGGGCGTGCAGACACCACTCGCTGTCAATGTAATGTGCCGTAGCCGTCGTGTACGCCACTTTGCGAAAATCGTCTGTCCACATGTCCGTAGTGATCGCACAGCGACCCTCGATCATAGCTGTGGCAACATTCGGCATTAAGTTGCCTCGAATTTGCGTTGATAGGTCGGCTACTTTTCTGGAGACAGTAGTGTGATGAGGAAGGACATCACGGACATCGACATTGCCATGGCGAGGACCAATGCTGATTAACTCTTGTGCTACTTTTGCAAAGCCACTGCCACTGACCACGTCAAATGGACGCATATATTTAGCACAGAAGTGTGCTAAAGCTGCAGTCAACTTTTCCTTCGCCGATGCTGGAAGCTGTGAGCTTGACGGTTTCAGAAACGAAGTTATTGTACTTGCGTTGGCTGAGCTGTTTTTACACCGGTGCCTCTGCAGACGCGATGTTCCAGTTTTAGAAGACTCGTAGGCGAAGAACGTTTTGCACATCTTGCACTGTACATGACCCACGGGAGAATTCGTTGCACACTCACTGACGACGAGAAACTTGTCCCATACAGCGCTCTTAGCATCTGGTTTGGGATTAAGCTTAAAGCGTCCGCTGGAAATTCCGCTTCTAAGGTATTCGGCGCTGAACTTCTCCATGGTACACGCCTGAATGCTTCAAGCTCATAACGTGTACGAAATGAACGAACTGTTCTTAAGTACGAAACGGAATGACAGAGGCGTGGTCTCGTAAGCCTTAGATGCCGTGCCGCGACTGGCCGCTGTTTGTGTTGTCAAAGGATAAGCCAGCCAATAATTAAGCTGCAGCATGGCTTTTTCCTGGAAACGGCGACGTTGCGGCTATGTTCTTGCTTCTGCTGTTCACAGGAAGGAAGGGGCTGTGTTTACTTCGCTGGCAAGCAAATACGGGGAAACACCACAACCAAGCCTCTGTCGGAAGTAGAAGAGAGAATGCAATCCCTGCCGCGGTGCTTTAGGTGCGTTTCGAATCGTCTTCCCGAGAAAAGCGCGAAACGTCCCAGGTCTTCCCGAGAATTGGACAAAACGTCCCATCTTTCCCTTCGCTTGATACCGACAACGGCGAGTCAAAGAAGTCAATCCTTTCCCCGGACGCTGCTGCTGCAAAAAAAAGGACCTCTCTTGCGCTGGCAGTGACGTTCCGTTTGACAACCTCCCGTCAACAGCCAGTGCCGCAGTTCATTAGAAAATCTTCCCTTGCCACCAATGCTTGGCTAAACTGTATGCGTTGCAAGGGCGACCCCACGTGCGCCGTACGCAGCCTCACCTTCGCTTCATACTACCCTTCATACTGCAAGGCTCCTAGAACTAGTGGCTTCCAGCATTGGTACCTGCTAGAAACGAAAATGCGTTTCGAGCCCCACCTAGCTTTTGTTTGCTTTTTGTTAGCATTTGTACTTTCTACCCTCCTAGTACATTCCTTACTTGATGGTGCTAACACAAAGCACTTCCTGCTGTGCCTGCAAAGCCCCAGCGCACCGTGGCTAAATTCACACTTTTCGCAGAAGGTAGTAGGAACAGCTTTTGTCCAAAGTTTAGAGCCTAGGGGGTTTGGTTCTGAGTCACACGGTGTGGCTCGTGATGCATTCCTAGAGTTCCAAGCCTGGAGGTCAAATTCCTAGTTCTGCCCCCTTAAGTGAATATGACTTCCATGAATACTACAGGAACCTTACTACCCGGAAACCCGCAGAGCTCTACACTTTTGACTAAAGGCTAATTCACTCTGGAGACTCGCGGAGCCACTCGCATCGTCACGGAGGGGGCGACCCCAATGAGTCGCCAGCGACATGTTTGGTGCCCGATTTCGCTGTCCTCCGTGACTAATCGAGTCGCGCGACCTCCGTGCATTCACGTGACGACAACTAAACTTTGCGCCTACGCAGGTAGCCATGGCGAGCAAGAAGATAATGGTCACAACACGTCGTTGTTGCCGCACGAGCGAGAATCCTGTTGTCCCGTACATGTGATAATGACCCCCCCCCCCACCCCTCCCACCCTGCCCCCCCCACCCCTCCCACCCTGCCCCCGTCAACGCGTGGCGGAGGGTACTTTTGCGAGTGCCTTCGGTTCGACACACAACACCTTCCTTTGTGCAGTGTCATTTGGGCTCGTGAGACCACTCATGTGGAGATTAGTTTCGAACCTTGCAACAGTAGGGCGGCTGGAGCCACGCGGGACCAATCGCGATCGCGAAGCCCGGCCGGCCCGTCCGAGACAAATATACCGTGGCCCGAGCCCGGCCCGGGCCCGGGTGAATAGACTTCCGCAAGGCCCGAGCCCGGCCCGCGGGCCGGGCCGGGTACGGGCTTTCGGGCCGGCCCGAGCCCGTGCACAGCTCTAATACAGAACCCAAGTGTGGAGCAATGGGAGGGTCTGCTCTCCAGCGACTGCCGCGATGACCAGATGGGTTTGATACGGCGAGCTAAGCTGACGGCAGCATCCATCGGAGCCCTGGAATAAAGGCAACCGACCGTTGCGGATGAACTCATCTAACCACATAAAAAACACTTGTGCTAGAGCCAAATAAAGTTATCCTATCCTATCCTATCCTATCCTATCCGCAATCGGTTCTTTGATAGGCTCTCCGAGCGAAGACATTAAGCCAGCCACACTTTCGCCCTCTTCTTTGACGACACATGGAATTTCTAAATTTGTATTTCGTGAGGACTGCTGTGGAAGAACTAGCCGCTATTCCAAGTTTACATTTTTGGTTTCTGGCTCTACGGACATAGCCTGGAGCAGGGCATTTTCTTTTTTTTTTTTTTGGTGACCATTCACGGACTCTACAGCTTAAAGTTTTTGTTTAGATCCCCAATGGATACCAGAGAAAATGCGATACTTTGGATCGTAGCATGCTGCTCATTCTTTAACTCAGAGGTCTCATTCCGCAGGTCTTGTTCTATCGCATGTCTAAAAGCTGTCATCTCCACCTTGAACTCGGCCCTCAGCTCTTCCTTTAGCTTTGCAATCTCCTTGGACATAGCCAACAGCGAGCAGGTTTTTTTATAAAAAAAGATTTAGATTCTAGGAATGAAAGAGAACAGATACAACGCGACAGGTCAATGCAGAAAGAAATGCCGTAGGGAAGTGACATAAGAATACCGCTGCTTGGCAGAAGCGACGACAGCACACAACTATTTGAAGTGAAGCAGGCGGACAGGTAACCTGCAGTAGGAAAACAGCACCGCTTAACCAATGCCGATAAAGCGTCGTCGCCATTGGCAAGTGAGGTGGTCGGCTGATGCTGTCCTCCTTTATACCTTCCCAGGCGTCCCGTGATTCCTCAGGATCGCGGATGGCAGTTGGGCCTCTGACCTGGAGCACCTCTGAACGGCGCTGGCCTAGGATGGTTGATCACTGATTTGCGTGGACTCGGCGGCGAAAACCGGCCTTCGCAGACACCTGCTTGATACCAGCTGACTACGAAGTACAGCCGCACGATAGACGGCGATCTGCATTAGGAAAACAGCAGCGTTTAACCGATGTCTATGAGGCGTTGTCGCCCCTACCGAGTTCTACGTGGATAAAACGAAAAATCATATGGATAACCAACCGCGGCAGTAAAGGCAACGTTAAAAAGTTTGTTTTAAATTATGAGTAATAAACGCTTTTCACAGCTTTGTGCAGCTGCCTCGACTTCTGTATGCGGGTAATCTGGACTATAATGCTCTCTTAGACCCGAATTAAAGTGGTTTGCAATACTTATTCGTCAAACAACTTTTAAGTGGAAAAAAGAAAACGATATAGCTAACCCAGCGCCGCAGTAGAGGTAACCTTTAAAATATTGGCTTAAGTTAGGATGTAGACATGTTAGGCACTGAAAAGTCTTTTTTGGGATGTAGACAAGTGGCGGCAGTGGCTATACTCAGATAATTGAGACCTAAATTAACGATGTTCACTACATAACTTTATCCTCTGTTCATTGGTTCTAATTGGAAAGAAACAAAAACGATGTGGTTTAAAGGCTGCTTCCTCTGCCGCGGAAGGCTTACCCTTCGCGGCAGAGGAGACAACTTTTAAAATTTTGATTTAAATCAGAACCTAGACATGTCATGAACCTCTCTGAACGTTTAAAAAGTGCCGGTGGCGGCTATATTGAAATAATTTGAGAATATTTGCTGGTCTCTTTGGACCCCAATTAACAGAGGAGGTTTACGGTGCTTATTTTATTAATTGCTTACTCGTTCTATGTGAATGAAAAGGAAAATGATATCGCTAACGCACAGCGGCAGAAGAGGGAACTTTTAAAATTTTGTTTTAAATAAGGAGCTATATGCGTTGTGAGCTAGAAAGATTTTTCGGAAACTTTGCAGAAGTGCCATGGGCGGCTATTCTCGGATAATTCGAGAATTTTTGGTGCTGTTTACAGACCCGAAATAACGCGGTTTACTGTGGTTAATTCATCCTACGTATACTAGATTTAAGTGCATAAAATGAAAAGCTGTATGACTAACCCACAGGGACAGTAGAGGAAGTCTCAAAAATTTTTGATTTAATTTAGGAGCTAGAGTTGTCATGATATAGAAAGACTTTTGCTGAGTATTGAGCTGTGGCGGCGGCGGCTCTATTCGGATCACTCGGCCAATTTTGCTGCTGTCTTCAGACCTGCTTAACGAGGTTTACTGCGCTGTACTGTAATGATTTCATAATGTGTTTATGAGTTCTGACTGGATAAAATGAAAAGCGAGGTAGCTAATTCACCTGCGGCAGTGAAGGCAACCTCTGACAGTTTGGTTGAAAATAGGAGCTCTGTATGTCATGAGCCAGAGAGACTTTTCACGTCATTGCACACGTTGCTGCGACTTCTATATCCGGATAATCTGGGCTCAAAAGAAAAATAATATTGCTAAACCAGCGCCGCAGTACAGGCAACGTTGAAAAGTTTTGCTTCACTTAGGGGCTAGACATGCTAAAGACATTACTGAGTTTTGAATCAGTGGCGGCTGCGGTTACATTCCGATGATTCGCGCATATTTACTGCTCTTTTCAGACACAAATCGCAAGGTTAACTGTGCTTACTTCATCCTGTGTTTAATAGTTATAATGGATAAAAAGAAAAACGATGCTGCAGCATGGAATATTCGACGTGGCGGCCACCTGTGGGCAGCCACCGCTGTCGGGAGCTCCTTGCTGCGCCCCTGGCTAGCCTTGCGGCTGGTCAGAGGCTATGCTTCTGGCCTCCAGCAAGCCCTTGAGCAACCCCTCTTCCTAAGTTAAGGCTCTTGCTGCGGTTGACCTGCTGCCTGCTGATCGCAGAAAACCAGCTCCCTCCCACAAGTCCTTGATTACGAGAAGCGTAGTGACGACTTGCCCTGCCTCTGGACCCCAAGAGTAATCCCACGAATTGGGCAACAAACCGCGTCCAGTGTCCCTCCGCAAATTATCCCATAGGTTATACCAGCCCTTTTTTGGAACAGCGCGAGCCCCCACCCCGCTAGGCGCTATTTTTTCTTGGTGATTTTACCTATACTAACCTTCTCTAGCCTTTTTCTATTCGCACCTAGCTGCACGCAGCGCTGCGTATCCTCCCTTCCTCTCCGAAAAAACCAATGTGCCTATTCCCTTGTCTCCTCATCTCCCCGACACTTGCTCAGCTGGTATGGCACAGCGCCGAATAGCCACACAACCAGAACGCCGAGGAAGCATGCACGCTCAAGCTGACGCCTTTCGCAGTCGGCGCATGCGAAAATCCAAACATGATACGTTTTGAGAGCTATGACGTAATTCAGCAGCCTGGCTTGCATGATTCTCTTTGACAATGCCTTCGGAAAAAGTGCATTCGGAAATGCATATGGTTCTTGGAGTAATTGCTGCTTTGACTAAGCGCCGGCCTTTTTTTTTTCTCAGGTAGGAAAGGGAAAAGCGACAAACCACTGGGACCACTTCTGTGCGCCAACTCTCATTGCAAAATATCTAGTTTGGACTGACTCACTTTATTTTTCGTCTTTGACTGGCCGCGGCAATCGTCGGGGATGAAGGTCTCCATGGCGCTACTGGGCTTCTGCGTATTTGTGGCCTGCACGATAGGCGGTGACTTCAACGACCGCCGACTTTTCATAGTCACAAATTTTCTGGTACTCTCCTTTCTATTTCATTTTTTTATTCCTTCACCCTTTTTACCACGTGTAGGGTAGCATACCGATTATTCTTCCGGTTAGGCGTAGAGCTTCGGGCTCTCTGTGCCTACGTGGGAGCTGCCCTCCACACCCTGCGCCTAGCCGAGTGTCCTTCAGGGCCCCTACTATGGGAAATAAAGTTTTACCACCACCACCAAGCTGCCTGCCTTTCCCCTTATTAAGGCGAAAGCCTCATACTGTCGTTAGCAGCCGTATCGGCAGCCGTGTCGACACATGAGTCCGCGTTTTGACGGGTGTCCACCGAGATATGCGAGACAGTTACGGCTTAAGTTCCTTTCCTCAAATACAATTTTCAGTTTCTTCATTACAGGCCACTCTTTCTCTTTCTCCTTTCACTCCCACTTCCTGCCTTCCTGTACGGTGCGGTTCGGGTTTCCACCGAGATGACAGAGAATTAGTGCTCCATTTCCTTTCCTCAAAAAGCGTTGCGTTGAAAGGGCAAGGCGTCGCGCCGTACAAGTGGTGGCGTTCCTTCTTCCTGTTCAGTGTGGTTCGGGTGTCTAACGAGATGACAGATAATTACTGCTCCATTTCCTTTCTTCAAAAAGCGTTGCTTTCAAAGGGCAAGGCATCGCGCCGAACGGGTGGTGGCGTTCCTCCCTTCCTGTACGGTGCGGTTCGGGTGTCCACCGAGAGGACAGAAAATTACTGCGCCATTTCCTTTCCTCAAAAAGCGTTGCGTTCAAAGAGCAAGGCATCACGCCGAACGGATGGCGTTCCTTCCTTACTGTACGGTGCGGTTCGGGTGTCCACCGAGATGACAGAGAATTACTGCTCCATTACTTTTCCTCAAAAAGCGTTGCCTTCAAAGGGCAAGGCATCGCGCCGAACGGGTGTTGTCGTTCCTCCCTTCCTGTATGGTGCGGTTCGGGTGTCCACCGAGATGACAGAGAATTACTGCGCCAATTCCTCTCCTCAAAAAGCGTTGCGTTCAAAGGACACGGCCTGCCAGCGCTACAACACGCGGTCGCGTTCTCTAAACGCATACGCCCGACACTGTGGACTTGCATGCTCCCCTTAAAAATCCGAGGTGATCAGAGTCTACAGACAAGGGTATGATCTACAAAACTCATAGGGGATAAGAAGGTTCCGGAAGTATTGAAAGTTAGGATCCTCGGCATGTGGATCCAAAGCAACCGTCGTATTGATCACATGATCAGACAGCTAGCAAATACCACAGCACAGACCACCAGGATGATTGCAAGAATTTCCAACAGAAGAAAAGGTATGAAGGAGGAAGCCACATGTAGGCTAGTGCAGGCCCTCGTGGTAAGTAGGATCTTATACGGCGTCCCCTACCAAACAGCGCTAGAGCAAGAAAAGGAGCAGTTAGAGGCAATTCTTAGAAAAGCATAAAAATGCGCTCTCGGAGTGCCGGTCAACACTTCGACGGAAAAATTCCTTAAACAAGGGTCGGTCATTTCACCCACGCTATTCAACGTGGCCATGATCGGACTGGCGAAGCAACTAAAAGAAATTGACGACATCCACCATGCCATTTATGCCGACGACATCACAATATGGACTAACACTGGCTCACTCGGCGAGAAAGAGGATAGGCTACAAGAAGCGGCCACCTGCGTTGAAAACTATGTCAAAGCAAGAGGGCTAGCATGCTCGACCGAAAAATCTGCAGCTCGTACGGGTTTGGAGAGGAAAATGGAACCGAACAGTCCCTACCAGTAAAGAACTTCGACTACAAGTTTACCTCGAAGGAGAACCAATACCCGAGAAGACACTCATACGGGTACTAGGGATGTGGATACAGTCAAATCAACGCTGTACTCACACCCTTGCGCTATTAAAGGCATCTACACTCCAAGTGGCCCGCATGATTACGCGCATCTCACATAGACGTCATGGCATGCGAGAAGAAGACACACTGAAGCTGGTCAGGAGCCTAGTGGTCAGCCGGGCGACATACAGTCTCCCGTACTACAATCATATCAAAAGTGAAATACAACAGGCGGACGCGATTTTACGCAAAGCGTATAAAACCGCGCTTCGACTACCCCATAACACCTCAACTGAAAAGCTCTTAGCCTTGGGACTGCACAACACGTTCGAGGAATTACGGGAAGCGCAGCATGTTGCCCAAATGCGCAGACTACAGCAGACCCCCATAGGCAGAGCTCTTTTAAAGAAACTGGGCTACACCGAACAAATTCGAGAAATATTGAGAACTAAAACGATCCTCGATGAGTACCGCAGCACGCTCAGGGTGGCACCAATACCAAGAAATATGGACCCGAACCTCCACAAGGACCGAAGAGAGGCAAGGGCCGACCGCTTACAGAAAACACACGCATCCCAGGATACAACAGTGTATGTCGACGCTGCCACATATGTCATGACTAGGGGACAAGACATCAACAACGCAGTGGCAGCTGTAGTCAACTCGGAATTACACGAGATTACCAGCGCCTCCCTGCAAGACTGCACGATAGCTGAGGCTGAAGAAGCGGCCGTCGCTCTAGGGGCAGCGGAGGGCTGTCGGACTGGGCGGCCACTGGCAATTCTTACTGATTCACAAGCAGCCTGCCGCAACTATCTTTGCGGCAGAGTCGGTCACAGAGCGCTCCGCATACTCCGCTCTGTAGACTGCAAGACGCAACAAACACATGCAAAACCACACAAGCCGATGAAACATAAGATCATCCGGGTACCGGGGCACACGGGGGTGGCAGGAAACCAAGAGGCAGACAGGATAGCTCGAGGATATACTAACTACCGAGCATCCAACGTCAACGACCTTGAGGAATCCCTGCCAGTACCTAAGGAATACTCGGCCATACTCAACAACTACAAAGGCAGCAGGATGCGGTACGCACCACCGCACAAATCTTTAAACAAAGAAGAGCCTGTCACATGGAAACAACTTCTAACGGGGTCATATCCAAATCTAAACACACTAATTAAAATTCACCCCAAACTTTACGCACACAATTGTCCGTGGTGCCATGAAAACCTACACTGTATCACATCACATGGGCATGTCAAAAAGTCGACATCGTCCCAGTTATACAAAACCCAAGTGTGGAGCAATGGGAGGGTCTGCTCTCCAGCGACTGCCGCGATGACCAGATCGGTTTGATACGGCGAGCTCAGCTGACGGCAGCATCCAGCGGAGCCCTGGAATAGGGGCAACCGACCGTTGCGGATGGACTCATCTGACCACATAAAAAAACCTTGGGCTAGAGCCGAATAAAGTTATCCTACCTACCTAAACTGGGCATAAATAACACAGTACAAGAACATATCGAGGCCCACCTTCTCGCGCAGAAAACAACACTGATGCTGTCCGCAACAGGCAGAAACACGCTGCGGTTGCTGGAACTAATTATTAATTTGTCATTACTTCGTCATCAATTATGTGTGACGTCATCCAGTGGTGACAGTCACCAGTGTCACATAGGCAAAGTAGAGCGGAAAACGCTTTCTTCTCTACGCACTTTAGACAGTCAAAGTACCCTCTGAGTTTTTCCTCCTCCTCCTTGGTGAAATATATTTCCTGAACGTTTCCCCCGTTTCAGACAGCGTGGTGATGTGTCGTGTGACCGAACTCACGCGGCGTTCAAGAAGACAGAGCTTGTCTATCTTTTGCGTAAGCCGATAATCCGAAGCGCTCTTTCTTCCACTGCAGAAGGCCTGTCAGGGTTTGAGATATTCCCGTACTGTTTCACTTTGGCTTGGCCACTTGCAGGCGTACCTGAAAATGCGGAATTCATGGCTCCAGAGCATTTTACCGCAGGTTGTTCTGAGTTATTAACCTACTGACTATCAGAAGAGTGCTTCCGTATGGTTGTCAAGTCAGAGTTTTATCTCCTATGATGAAACTCTTCATAGGTATTTAATCATCGCAAACTCCTTTTTTTTTCAAAACAAGGACGGCCTTAGTTTCCTGCGCTCAGCGTATTTCGCAAAGCTGTGCGAGCTGTCTTTGCATGGAATATTCTATTCCACATAGAAAAACCAATTTTCAAAGTTGTATTGACGTCTATGGGGAGGAGATGCTAGCACCTGGGCCATATCTGTGCTTGATTAAAAAGGTAAGAAACCACCCCGAAATTTAAAGCGTATTTGCGGTATTAAATCTAAAAATACCATCGCTTGTATTAAATTCTATATTTATTTCCTTTCGTGACTTTAACCAATCTTGCCAAGATATCAGGAATACTGTGGAGGTTTCGATATATTTTACCACTGAAGTTTAAGTTATTAATATGTTACGCGTTGTTGTATGCCCAACTAAATTACTGCGGACTTGTATGGGCCACAACATCAAAAGAAAGCATAAATAAGATTTTTTCTCTGCAGAATAAAGCCCTTCGTCACGTAGCCAACGTTACAAATGAAAGCCCATTACACAATACCCTTTCCAACATTATAAGACTGTAATCTGTCGATGCGATATAAACATACATGTAGCTTAAAAACTAATAACAATGCGTTTTGTCCTTATGTAGTTTAAAAAGCCTTAATGATAGGAGGTATGTATTTAGGAATAAAGGTACATGGCACGTGCCATTCACCAGGCTAACACACGGGCTAGATGGCGCCGAAAATCGCCTTCCAAGATTATAGAACAAATTATTAATACAGCAAATCGACATGCGGACAGCCACTAAAAGTAATATCAAACTTCATTTCATCAACCAGTTTCATGGCGTTTAAAAGCGTCAGTTATCTTCAGAATCAAAACCAGAGCTTTTGTAATACCTCATTTCATCCCAGAGTACAGTAGTTGCGTCCATTTGTCTTTGCTATTTATTTTCCCCACAAATTGAGGCGAGTTTGTTTATTACCGTTGTCATTTTTCAGGTCCGTGATAATGCTGTCACGCGAGTGTTTGTTGCATTTTGTTGTATTTTTCATATTGTAACAAGATTGTATTTGCAGCATTATTCACCTCCTGCGCAAAAATGGCATGTTCTGTAGGTTGTTCACTTTTACACATTCCACATTTCATGCATAACTGCTGCACAAACTGCCATGCAAAGGGGGTGGGAACCCAGTCAAGCTTGCCTCAGAGCAGCTTTTTGTCCCCAATCCCTGCATTTTGATCTGTGTTAAAAATGCAAACTAAAGATTGATTGGTTGATTTCAGGTTGTGACATAGCAAATAAAGATTACAACTAACTAAGCGATTACAAATAAGGCAAATTTGATAAATTCGAGTTCATATTTTGCAATAAAGTGCCCGATGTTAATAAGCATTATTTAAAAGATATTCAGAAAAACTGTTTTGCATCTTGCCGCACACTGTAGGCCAGAAATTTCGCTTAGTTATTGGTGTGATTCAATATTTTTTATCCCTTTTCTGCGATGGTCGTGCTTACGCTGGTGATGACATCCTGCGTCTCTTTGCAGCTTCGACGTACAGTGAGTTCATAGTGGAAAAAGGTTGGCGAGGAATCTGTTTGAAAGCTGTACCATAGTTCTGTTACAATAGGAATGCATTGATTAGTGCCGATGTAACTCATCAGTTTAGTGGCTCCAGGCGCCGTCAATCTTGCGAAGTATTGGCCGCGTAGATGCAATAAATCTTGTACCTTGGATCCTTTATTTCCTTCTCTTTTGCAAGTCCCCTGGCTGCTCATATGTAAATGGTTTTTCCATAATTTTCCTTCCTTGCCTGCCCATGGTGTACAACCGTATCCGCACTTAGGCTTCTTCTGATCTTTCGTTCAGACCTGTGGCATATCAGTAGTCGTCGAACTCCTGAACCCGTTCTGGTCACTCCGATGTCTGAAGTTGAACTTCCCCGGCGCAGGAATTGCCAGCGTGGTGGCCGGACCACCCGGTGTTGACGTTGGCGTGTCCACTGCAGAATTCGATGTCAGTCAAGCGCCGCGGCACCGACACTACAAACTCGACCACACTTCTGACACCACGTCGTGTCAAGGGAACGGCGCGGCTCAGGAGCACACACACAAGCCAGTTTACAGATGAGGGGCTAAGAACCCTCGGCTTTATTTCCCGCTCCTTCTATAACGGCACGCGATGACAAGCATTCAACGTGCTCCGCCTTATCAGGGTTGTGCATGGCCATTTGCGCACAAGTCAGGGTGACACCACACACTTGGTTTCTACAACAGTTTAGAACCAATCATAAACTGCAATCCTTCGCTCGTAATCTACTTTTTTTTCTGAACAATATAAAGAGACTACTGGATACACTCCAAAGCAGTTGAGAAGTTACTCTGCGGAAATTTAATATGTATCTCTTGATCTGTAATTACGTAGAAGCCCTCTCGTGCCTCAGCCACTGAATGTAAGTTAAAAATGGCTGAGGCTTAGCTAAGGCATTCTGGTCACGAAACTCCCGCCTCAGTTTCATATAGGGTCGGCGCTGGCCGCTAGAGGCGCCGCTGGGCACTGGAGGGCACCGAGCAGCGGCGCAGCCGCCTGCCCGCCCCAGCCGGCTTTGCATCACGCGAGGTATTTTCACCCGATTACTCGAAAATTTCAGCGACAGTCGGTTTAGCTTTCCTTCCAATCTAGTCTAACGAGAATATGACGAACTTTAATCAGGGAGGAAATGGGAAATGGGAAGGAAATGATGACGTAGCGACATACAGATACTTCTCTGAAGCAGACGATTTGTGTAGAAATGCGCAGCTACTTGTTTATTCTCAAAATGGCCCTGTTACATTTTTGAACGTGATGCAGCACACTAACGCCCTGTAGACGCGATAAAAAGCTAACGATATTGCCAGAAGAAAGCGATACGCGCTACAAAGACAGTTGCTTGTCTCCTGCCTTCGCATCGCTGTTTTCGATCTCAAATCTTGCAGCGCGTAACCGCTAGCTTGCAGTTGGCGAAATACGAGCAGAAACATGACCGCAGTCCCCATTGAACACCTCCCAACTCTGGTCTGACAGCTCAAGCGTGAGTCCGCTTTCAAGACGCGTATACATAGCCGGTGCTTTTGAATTTATAAGGCAGCTTTCTTGTGAGAACTGGGGCCGCGCGATGCCCGTCCGGGCTCGAAAGTAAGCATATGATGGCTTGCTCAACGGGCTTCTTATTTTGCCCCTTTTTGTCGCAGTTTTAAGAGTAGCAAGCATGGCCGTGATGGCTTGATCAACGAAAGACCCCGTGCTCACGGCTGCATATATGTGACACATAAGGAAGGCTTGATCAACGAAAGACCCCGTGCTCACGGCTGCATATATGTGACACATAAGGAACGCGCGCTAAGTTTCATCGTGTGATTTTTGCTTTAATTCAGCTTACGCGTATGAAAGGGCTCTGTCATTTTTGGCTGTCGTGTATCTCAATCACTAAATCAGCATTCGTGGTCGTTGCAAACATGCGAGCCAATGAGTTTCAGCGCATTTGTTTCTTAATTCACGACAATTTTTTTTAACTTAATTCTTCTTGAACCGATTACAGCTGACACTGTTGTCAGCTTGTCATTAGGAGCCTTGTTATTAGGAGAAACATGAGAACTGCAGCCTTAAAAATATATGCTCCTGTCACTAAATTCGGGACCCCCGCGGTATCCCCTCTGTTTTTCTGGCGCCGGTCGTCGGAATGGGTAGACGGCCTCACCGCGTCCTTCAGCGCTTGCGTCTCCTAAATGCCAAGGACGCAGTCACGCGGGGAATGACCGAATGCGGCTTATAAGGCGGTGTGAAAGTAATTTTGTGGACGGTGCACGTGAGGGTAAAAGATACGGCGGCAGTGTAAGCGCAGGGCCGGACAGAGCATTTGGGCTAGTCGATGCGTGCAGACGGGAGCGTGCATCAGGCAAGGACGTGATCGGCTAGCGATCGGGACTACGATCAGAACCTACCACGTCAACCCTCGTTACCCCGAGGCCCCATGATAAGCCAACATCAGGCTCTGGTCCTCCAACGTCCTCGCCACTGAATCAGCCCCGCAACGACCTACCCTCCTTCGAATAGGAGATTGCCATCCCTGCAGATAAGCACTCGTTTCCCCTCTATATTAACCTCTCCTTTTTTCCCCTCCCTACATACCTCACTTTCAATTGTTTTACGAGCTAACGTCTTCAAGTCCTTATTGTAGTTGTCACTAGTTCTGTAGGCATTATTCTGATGTCTTATACTTCGAACCCTTACGTTTAACTCGTCTGTATTAAGCATGAAATGCTTTTAGCCCCCGTTGTCGGCAGTGTGGTGACGTCACGCTGAGACCTAGAGCCATCATCCGGGCACTGAAACCCACTCATCCGGGCACTGAAATCCACTCATCCGGGCACTGAATTCCCGTCATCCGGGCACTGAATTCCCGTCATCCGGGCACTGAATTCCCGTCATCCGGGCACTGAATTCCACTCATCCGGGCACTGAAATCCACTCATCCGGGCACTGAATTCCAGTCATCCGGGCTCTGAAACGAGAACATCCGGGCACCGTACGAGACTTAACGAGATTTAACGAGACTCTCTAAGCCCTCCTACGCGACCGGCATGCAAGCACCGGTTGGTCTCCAAACGAGACAAAAAATAACTGCTGCCAGTGCCTTCTCAATGTTTATCAAGATATCAGTGGAGCTGTGGGTTTGATAATGCACGGAATTATAATTTCCGATTTCTAATAAGGCGTGCAAAAAGCACATAAATGCCACGTTACACTTCGTTGTCATACGTGATCCGGGGGAGAAGCGCTGCGTTCAAAGGGCAAGGCATCGCGCCGAACGGGTGGTGGCGTTCCTCCCTTCCATTACGGCGCGGTTCGGGTGTCCACCGAGATGGCAGAGAATTACTGCGCCATTTCCTTTCCTCAAAAAGCGTTGCGTTCAAAGGGCAAGGCATCGCGCCGAACGGGTGGTGGCGTTCTGTGGACTCTCTGGCAGCGCTACAACGCGCTGTCGCGTTCCACTCCTAAAGCCGAAGCTTGAGCGTCATTAATTAGCAGTTAATTAGTGTTCAGACATTAATCAGTAATTAACAATTAATTAGTGATTTGCCATCACTTAGTAATTATATGTGATGCCACCAGTGCCACAGAAACAGCGAAGGTGGTGCGGAAAACGCTTCCGCCTCTACCCACTTTAGAGAGTCAAAGTGCCCCCTGAACTTTTTAACAGAGTGCATGTATGTTCTGATGACATTCTCTGTTATGGTCTTTAATGAACGTAGTTATCAATACGAAAGATGGCGTTTTACACTGAAAGAAGATACATTTCCCTAGCTCGACTGAAATCTTACAGGTCGCAGATTAATAGATTACAGATTACGCATATTATTCCTCCTATGACCAAATAGTAATACAGTCTAGTAAAAAGCAGGAGACTCCCTCGGTATTTAACGCGCAATGCACATTTGACACTTACCGCACAGCTCTCGCAGACTTTGCGTTTGCCTTCATCACGCTCTGATGAAATACCAGCCTTCCGCGCTCCGAGAGCTTGCCAACGTTCTGGTGAAGCGTCTGGAGCTTTTTAGCCTCAACTTTCAACGTCGCCACCTTTTTCTGGCTGTGCTCAAGCTGCTGCTTTGCGGCACGAAGCTGGCGCTTCAATGACTGCACTTCAACGCAAGTTATACAGCCGACGACCTGATCCGTTTGGCAGGCCGCGTCCGTGGTCCGGTCCCGACCGCTGTCGCTCGTCGAAAGTGCTAGCGCTGCAAAAAGATTAAAATACTGCTTAAAACTAATCCTCCCGAACTCGTGCCAGGAAGCCACTGATTTTTAGAAACAATAAGCGAAAAAAAAACAAGGCTAAGAAGCAATGCTTACCGTCAATGCAGTCAACCGCGGGTGCAGGATCAGTCACAGACGAGGCTTCGGCGGCATCTTGAGACGGCAGGCTGGAACACGATAGCTCGCGACGTCGTTTCACCTGTTTCCGAGCTACTGGCGACCGCCTACGTCGTTTACAGTTTGTAAAATAGCCTGGAAGGCCTTCAAAAATACTTGGGATAGCGTCAGGGCGGAGCGCCGGCCTCCCTCGCTGCAAAGATACCGCGTCGCCATTCACAGCGAATTCCTCTACACGAATGATGTCCGCAGCGTGAAAGTGCTTTTCGCAAACACGCACATATTTCGAATCAAAACTGAAGTCACCAGTCTCTTCCCGAGGAATAGCACGCTTCCACTTTTCCGACAGCCCCTTGTCAGCAGGGAAGCGAAACAACGAGAGCTTCTCTGTCACGCCTTTGTAGCCGGACCGGCACCCTGGTGCGCAACAAGTGTTCGGCATGGTGTCACGCACACGACTTACATTATGTCAACACACAACACAGCAGCAGGCGGTGAAATTCGCACTCTGATAACGAGCGGCGACGCTTTCTGACCGGTCGCGACAGCGCTGAGCTCGCCGAATGATGCCCTTCAGTGCCCCGTGGCGCCGCGCCGCGGCAGGCGCGGGCGGTATATGAACCTCTCCCATAGAGTTACGGAGGAGAAGGACTATGGCTAAGGTTAAGCCTAGTCAGATGTGAAGCATATTGATGGCTAGGCTTGGTAATACATGGCTTTCCTTGGTTGACGTTCATCCCGCTCTTCATCGGTCTCTGTGGCACGCTGAAGCTTTCGCTTCTCGTTCAAATCAGCCCTGCTTCTAGGCGGCATCCCAACACCTGGCCGCCTCGTAAGTGCCCGGAGAGCGAGGCAAGCTCAGCTCTATACCGCTGATGTAGCGTCACGTGGTCAGCTGCAGCGCCTCTGATGTGGAGCCTCCACCGCCGCGGCCGACCGCGCGAGCCGGCAGCCCATCTCTCCTCTGCTGTGACGTCATGTTGTCACGTGGTGTCACGTGGTCACGCTAAAGGTCAATGGTAGCTCCACCGCCGCGCTCGACGGGCTGCAGTGTAGCTCTAGTAATATGCTTCGCATAAAAATTCAGGGGGACGCTTTGTTGATCTAATGTGCGTTGAGGCGAAAGCCTTAAACGCAGTGTTGCTCCTTGTGTCACTGGTGTGTGGTTAAGATGTTAAGTTTCGCCTCCAAGAGTGGAACGTGACAGCGTCTTGTAACGCTGCCAGGGAGTCCACAGAACGCCATCGCTCATTCGGCTCTAGGCCTTGCTCGATGGTAAATTGGTTTTTTAGGAAAGGAAATGTATCCCTCTCGCATATCCCGCTGGACACCAAAACCTCGTCGTAAGGGAAGGGAGGTGGTGGTGGTGTAAAACATTTATTTATACTATATACAGAGGTATTGCTTGGACCGTGCCTGAAGGGCCCGGCCCTCACAATCACTAGGAGGGATCCCTAGTCCGGGACCCCTGTGGCCTCCGCGGTGGCCCGGGCTCTTGTCACCAGGGCTCGTTGGTCCTGGAGAGTTGAGCAGCCGAGCAGGGCAGCCTCCCAGTCCTCTCGGGTGGGGTGGGGGTGGGGTGGGAAAGCAGGATTGGCAGGGCATGCCCACACCATGTGATACGTGTCCGCAAACACTTCCCCACAGTGTGGACACTCGCCCGAAAAGGCCGAATTGAAATGTTTGAGCACTGCCGGGCACAGTACCGTGTAGGTGTAGAGGCTAAGTAGCCAACGCTCCTTCTTGAGGCCTTTACAGGGGGGTGGGTATCGGCCGTGAGCGTTTTGATACAGGAGAGAAATCTCCCGAAAAGTAATAGCCGGTTTAAAATCCGTAGCCGGATCAGGCGGCGAGAGAGGCGATGCCCGGCGGTTAAGCGCGCGGGCGGTAGTGTCCGCTACCTTATTTCCCTCTATCCCCGCATGTGCTGGGGCCTAAATGATGGTGCGCCGGTTTGGTAAATCCCGGTACTCACATCTGCGTAAAGTTTGCAAAGCACGACCTGGAATTTGGCCCTGTTCAAAATTTCGGCAAGCTTCCCTTGAGTCGGTGATAATGACTCGGGACTCTGGATCCGCAGCTGCAAGTACTATAGCAACTTCCTCCGCGATTGTAATGTTGGGGGCACGGAAGGTGAGGCCCTGAACTGGGTTGTTTTGATGGACAACGGCAGCCGTGTACCAAACCCCATGGTGTGGACCTGCCGCGTCCGTGTAAAATACCCCTGGTCGAGCACCATACTGCTTGGAAATGGCCTCCGCTCGCGCGAGGCGGCGGCCATCATGGGCATCTTCTGTCATGTTATTGGGGAGGGGGCGAACCTTTAGTGCGAAGCGCCAGGCCTCGGGCATGGATACCCGCTTCTCCTCTTGGGTTGTGTAATTGATGTGGAGGCGGGTCAGTAGGCGGCTACCCACACGTGTTTTCCTTAACCGCAAGTATTGATTGCTGAGATGAGCCTCGCGCAGCTCCCCAAAGGTGTTCGTCATCCCCAGGCCGAGGAGACGTTGGTTGGATGTTGCAACTGGGAGGTCGAGAGTTCTCTTATAGATTTTTCGGAGAATTACTTCGAAAGCGTTCTCATCGCACTTGCGTAGGTGGAGGTACGGTGCCGAGCACTGGATTCGACTGGTTACGAATGCATTGGACAGGCGCTGGGCGTCTTTGCATCGCAACCCCCCTCGTTTGTTTGATACCCGGCGGACCATACGGCCCACCTGATCCCTCACCTTGCGGAGTTTCATCAGCGTGGTGTCAATCTTGCGGTTCTTTTGTATGTAGAGTCCCAATACTCTGATTTCATCGTGTTCAGGTATCGGGCCACTAAGCAGGGAGAGGGCAATTTTGGTTGTGCACCTTGGATTGGGACGTATGTGCACGAATTCCGATTCGCTCGGGGAGCACTCAAGGCCGCAGCGGTGTGCATAATCGTCCACAATAGCCGCCGCTTGCTGCAGGTTGGCCTCGATTTCTCCAACCGAACCGTGTGTTGCCCAGAGGGTGATGTCGTCCGCGTAGAGGGCATGCTGCACACCCGGGACCTCACCCGGCAGGGTAGGGAGCTTCATCATGGCCAGATTGAAGAGAAGAGGCGAGAGGACTGCTTCCTGTGGAGTTCGTCGCGTACCAAGTTGGTACGGGCCATGTTCACAGTCTTGGAGTCGGATATATGACTGCCGATTTGTGAGGAATTGCTTAATGTATTGGAATGTGTTGTACCCACAGCTCACTTGGGACAGGTGGGAGAGGATGCTATCATGCGTAACATTGTCGAAAGCCCCCCGCAAGTCCAATGCGAGGACCACCTTGTCATCGCTAGGGTGCTGGACGGGACCAAGAATCTCTCTATGAAGTTGCAGCAGCACATCTTGTGCGGACCGGTGTGGGTGGAACCCGTACATGGTGTCTGCAAAGGAGTTGTGCGTTTCTAGGTAGGTGGATAGTCTGTCACGGACCATGGTCTCCATCAACTTCCCCACACAAGAAGTGAGAGATATGGGCCGGAGGTTGTCAGTGTTGAGAGGTTTGCCTGGTTTGGGTATGAATGTGACAAGAGCCGTCTTCCAATCCACTGGGAGAGACGTACCTCCCGTCCAGATGGCATTGAAGTATTCAAGCAGCCGTTCGTAGGCCGGTACGGGTAGGATAGCGAGAAATTTCACAGTTACCTTGTCCCTGCCCGGGGCTGTCCGTCGTTTCATTTTGGCCAGGGCCGCTTTGAGGTCGTGAAGCTGGAACGTTCGATCCACTCTGCGTTCTCAGAACCTGCATACGAGTACGGCGGACCACACGAATCCTAGTATGTGTACAGATATTTGTCTCAGAGCACGTCAGCCAGTTTGGCTGTGTCTCCGTTGAAGGTGTAAATTGCTCGTTGAAGATGTTTTTGTGTTTCGGTGCGGGTTTGGGTCGGATCAATGAGGGCGCGGAAAAGGCGCCACGTGCTCCGGCTCGACATTTGCCGAGCAGCGGTGTTGCATCGGTCTACCCAGTTCGAGTCGGCGAGTTGGGCCGCATACTCTGCCGCTTGTTGGGTGAGTTCCGCGATGTGGATTTTGAGTTGCCGATTGTGCTTCTGCCGGCGCCATCGGCAGACGAGGCTGTGCCGGGCCTCCCAGAGGTGAATGAGGTGGTTGTCCACCGCCGGGTTCGCCTCTGAAAGCTGGACGTGGTGTTAGGCATCTTTGAGTTGGCAGATGAGGTGTTGTGACCAGGTAGTGTAACCTTGATCCGCTATAGGGGTAGGGTTAGTGTAGTTGGATCTGAATTTGGTCCAGTCTGGAAGGGTTGCTTAGTGTGAGGTCTTTTAAGGGGTTTGGTGCTGATTGTGGTCGCAAGAATGCAGTGGTTGGTACCCAGGGTTTCCTCGGTGTTGTGCCATTCTGCTTATCTAATATTTTTGGTAAAGGTGAGATCTGGGCACGTGTCGCGTTCCACGGAGTTCCCATTGCGAGTGGGTGGGAGTGAACGAGGCCGCCGTATTAGCTAGACGCGCCTTTGTTCGTTCCAAACCGTCGAGCTGGCATGGCGGAGTGGTTAGCGTGCTCATCTCGCACTCCGGAGACCCTGGTGCGATTCCCCAACTCGACCAATTTCCTACTCGGTGTTATTTATTTTTATCGTCTGACCAGAAAAAACTAATTAGGCTAATTGGCTTTCGCCATTGTCCTAATGCCATGCATCATGTCCTGTCACTCACCTGTCAAGTGATGGAACTCTCTGGAATGTTCGACACAATGTCTATGAAACGTCTAGAAAAGTCTAAGTAGTAATGATGGCTAATGATAGTTAAGCATGGCTCGAACATTTCGTGATACTAGTTAATGTATGGTTAGCGATAGTTAACGTGAGCTTAACTAGTACACGGATTAATTAGTGTTAGTTAAGGTACAGGCGCAGTGCACATTCGCACTTGCCACTTCTTAACTACTACTAATATTGCACAGTACACGGGCCTCTAGAATTTCGCCTTCATCGAAATTCGGCCGCCGTGTTCGATCCCGGCCGCGGCGGCCGAATTTCGATGAAGTGAAATTCTAGAGGCCCGTGTACTGTGCGATGTCAGTGCACGTTAAAGAACCCCAGGTGGTCGAAATTTCCGGAGCCCTTCACTACGGCGTCCCTCCCCATTTAAAAATTCCACCAGGCCGTATGTGGTGTTAGCACCATGGTGGAAATTCAGACACGGTTCTGGTGTTTCCGGGCTGGTGCTTTTGGGGCTCAGAAACCCACCAGGTTGTGCCTGGTGTTAGCACCAGAAGACACGGTTTGGTGTCTCCAGGCTGGTGTTTCCGAGCTGATGTTTATGGGCATAAAAATTCACCAGGCCGTGTCTGATCTTAACACCAGACGACGCTTCCATGCATGCCGGCATACAGGCTCGTACCACGAGCCTGGCATGTGCCCTGCTGCCTCTATGCTGTTGCCAGATGCATTCGGTATGTATTGTGAGACGTAATGGTGCATTATGTGGAGAAAGTTGCATAGGAAAAAATCTCATGCCACTTCTCGGATAAAAAACATGCAATTTTTTAAGCTCACGCAAGATGCTATTTATTTTGGGGGCCTCTGTCGCCGCAGCTCACACGCTTTTTGCGACAGCCACATACGAATATTCTTTGAGGCGTTCACGACGTCCTCCTCTGTGCATTCCTTTTGCGATGCATAGTGCGTGAAAAACACTGCGTAGAAAAGAAAATGCACCATGAGTGTTAGAATGACGCACATGTGGATCTCCGCACTAGTTAATTTAGCTGCGCTACATTAGAATGCAGCTGTAAACAAAGAAAAAAAATGAGCGGGCATTTAAGCTCTGCGGCTTACAGTTTTCTTTATTTAACAGCCGCCTCTCGCAACCAATCATTAACTGCCGCCTGCCGTGATGGCCAGTTTGCTTACAATCCAGTGAGCACATTGTGATGATGCCACAGCATGTGGTCCTTTGTTCCACTAGCCGTAAAATTATCTGCTATCAAAATTCCTCAATTGCTTTCCCACCGTGAACAATAAACCTTTCAGGCAATATTTTCTTTTAAAAACACTTAAATATTTAATTTCATGGCTGAAGGTGGAAGCACAATATCAGTCACACAGAACGTGTAACACCAACAGCCATCAATTTTTGCAGACAAAGAGCGCATTGAGTGAAAAATTTAGACTGCTTACTAATAAATTTGTGAGTTGAACTGCAGTTAAATCACAGAACAGAGAACAAGATGACTGTGTTGAAGATTTGCGGGGTCGCAGCGGACCACCAGAGCATGATGACCAGTGTGGCAGGCTTCTAGTTCCGAACAGCCCATGCCAGGCGTGCGCTCCGAGCACGCGCTGTACATCTTTATTTTCCTCTAGCGCGCGCTGGTACCGCCGATCTCAGCGCCTGCGCTTTATAGCGTCGCCGGGCGCTATAGGGCCCCGCGCCTAGACGGAACGTCGAAATGTACGCGCCGACGGGGCAGAGATGGAGTAGCCACGGCAGGCAAGCAGGCAGCTAGAGGAACAGTGTCCCCACGGGGTCGCTACAAGGTCCGGTAAGTTCATGTCAGGGGCCGGGAAGAGCTGTCGGGTGGAGTGCGCGGGCTCAGGTGGACGAGCCTGGCTGCTGCGCAACGGGCGAATGATGCAGGGTGCCGAGCTGACAATGGACATGAGGGCAGGGGAGGCCATGGTCGGGCCTACACTGACTGTAGTGCTGCCCGCGGACACAAGTGTCGTCAGTGTTGGAACATTGCAGCTGATGTCGATGGGGATCTGCGCACCGTGTACGCGGTCACAAACACAGGAGCGGATGAAACGGCTCCATGAACTGACAGCAGATGTGGTGGGACCGTCGACACAACGGTGACAGCTGTGGCGATGCTAGAGCAAGTTGCTGGGCTCAATCCCAGGTTCTTGGGTGAAACGGGAGTGACAGTCCGGAGCACCTCGCCAGTGTCGATGCTCGTGTGGGCATGGTCGGCTGTGGGTGTCTGCAAGAAGTTGTGGCAGTGACAGGCCGTGTAGTTGAGACTGCTACATCAGACGGCTGGCGGACAGCAAGAGACACAGCTGGTGGATGGAGAGTTGCCACACTACTCGGTGGGTGTAGCTCTACTATTCGTTGCCGAAGGTGGCTCAAGTCAGGCACCAAAGACGCTTGCTGCGGCAGTGTCGAGCTACCAGGGTCAGACTCTGAGAAGTGGTTGACAGTACTAAGGGCTTGGGGTGGGGCTTCTTGGGCAGGTGATGCGGCCGCCAGGGTAGTGGGGCTGGTATGTGGCATATACTGTGCTGTGGTGGCGGCAATCTCACTTCGCCTTTAGCACGATCGCTCAGGTCAGTGACTCACGGCTTTAGCGGAATGAGCGATGAGGCGGCAGGTGAGCGTTCGGCTGGCAGCGATGCTACGCAGTAGGGTACAGATGTTGGCGGAATGGGGCACTGCTCGTGGAAGAGCTCGACGGACGGCGGCACTATTGCAGATGAGAGACGTTGCTCACCGGGCTGCGCCGTAGACGCTGTATCGTCCTTATGGGAGGCAGTATGGCCGGAGGCGCTGAACACGGTGGCGCGAGGCGCATCTGTCGCTGAGTTCACTGACGTGGCAAAACGTGTTGAGCCAGGCACCTCACCGAGCTGCAGAGGGAGTGAGTGAGTGAAGAAACTTTATTTCCGCCAGAAGAAGACCCGTGCCCCTCCGGGTCCGCACGCAGGCGTCCGGGGAGGGGCAGCGTCGCAGCTGGAAGACTAGCAACGGTATAGTCGCGCAGCTTCTGCTGCCAAGCGGGTAGCGTATCGTTGTATGCTAAGGTCGGCACTTCTGAGTATGGTCTCCCATTCCTCTGCATTATTGATTCTGCCATATCCTGGGGCACTGGGGCATCTCCATAGTATGTGTTCGAGTGTAGCGGTATGCCCGCAGAACTCGCACACCTCCGCATCCTCCCTCGTGTCACCTCCTGTCCAGCTCCTCCAGAGCGGGGATGCGAAGTTTCTAGCTTGCAGTCTTCTCCAGTCATAGGCCTCAGCCGAGCTAAGCGATCTATCCGGAGGAGGATAGATCCTTTTGTTCTTTTTCTGAATGTCTGTGATGCTATGAAAGGTATTGGTTTCCTCTTTAGTGCTGAATTCGTATGAGGTGTCCACGGCTCCCCGGGGTAAAGAGGAGCGGGCGAGCCTGTGGGCGGCCTAGTTTCCAACCAGACCCGAGTGGGCTGGGGTCCAGATATTTAGAATATGGTGGGCTGGGATAAAGTCTTTTAGATATTTCGCCGCCATTTCGTGGATTTTGCGTCCATTTTTGCGTCCCTTGCTGTAATTTCTAATTGCGGCTTTGCAGTCGCTTCCTACGAATGACTGCGGACTTGGGGCCGTGGAGTCGTCGCACAGTGTTGTTAGCGTAACCGGGGTAGCAGGATGCGATGCGGTAGCGTCTGGTGCGGTCGGTGCTAAAGAAGCCGGGC
Source organism: Amblyomma mixtum (assembly GCF_055824585.1). Taxonomy (NCBI): domain Eukaryota; kingdom Metazoa; phylum Arthropoda; class Arachnida; order Ixodida; family Ixodidae; genus Amblyomma; species Amblyomma mixtum. The sequence goes on from NC_143017.1 coordinate 16,914,112, forward strand.
CGGAGACGCTGGACTGGAGTGGCGGCGAGGCGGCGAGGGGCTGCTGAGGCGGGCCGGGTTCTGATGAAGGCTGCGTGGGCGCGAGCGAGGCCGGTGCAGGGCCAGAGGCTGGCGGCGGCGAAAACGGGTCCGCTGCGTCGTAGAGCGGCGGTGGAGCATAGCAGGTGCCAAAGGCAGCCACGACGGCCGCACGCATCTCATTGTATGGCCGGCAGCCGAAGGCAGAGTTGGTGAGCCGACGCAGGAGGTCGGGCGGGAGGATGTCGCAAAGGACTGCGTGTTTAAACGGCTGGATGGTAATACCGTTTAGGTACATCGCAGCCTCCAGTTGGGCGAACCACCCGCCGACGCCTGCAGGCCGGAACGCTGGGAGCGGCGGGTCGAAACTTGGGTACTGCCAGTACGCCATGCTAGGACGCCGCTGGGATAGAAGGCACGGTTCGCCTGGTCACCACTGTTGAAGATTTGCGGGTGTGGTGGTGGAAGGAGGAGGAGGATAAACTTTATTTCCGTCGACAAATGTATCTGACGGTGTGGGGTTACAGCCCCATCAAGTGGCCATGAGCCCGTGGCGTTCGGCGAATTCTAGGGCTCTTGTCACAACCCGGATCTGTGTGTCCGAGTCGGTACTGAGCAATGCGGCCTCCCACTGGTCTGGATTCGAGAGCTGCAAGCCTCGAGGGGGGAGTCCCGAGGGCAAGCCCAGAGTATGTGAAATAGAGTGGCATGTTGGCCACACAGTTGACAGGAAGGGGAGCGAATGCCCGCGGGGTTGGGGAAGGTATTCGTTTGGAGTTGCCTCCACGCAACTTCTTGGGGTTTGGTGAGAGAACTATGCGCGGGTGGATATAGAAGTCTACCTAAGCGGTAGTGCATGGTTATGTCATTAAATGTAACCATACGATTCCTCGCCGTCCGCAGGACGGGCGACACCACATCCCGGTCGACGAATCCTCGGGCATAATTGTGGGCCGCCTCGTTCCCTGGATGCGATGAGTGCGCAGGGACCCAGATCAATTGGATCGGGCGGAGTTGAAGTTTGGTGGAGTGGAGGAGAGAGAGGGTAACAGGGGAGACCCGGCCTTTGGCGAAATTACGAATCGCATATTTAGAGTCGCTGAAGATGGTCTCTGCAGAGGTGGAGACCATCGCCAAGGCTATGGCCGCCTCCTCGGCCTCCTCAGGCGATCTGACGGGAATGGAGCACGCAACTAGCGGCCGTCCGCAGTGGTTTACAACCGCGAGCGAAAAAGCTTCGCGGTCGGGGTATTCGGCGGCGTCGACATAGACTGCTGTCCGATCTGTTAAATACTTTTTGTGAAGAGACTTAGCCCTGTGCTTGCGGCGAGCGACATGATACTCTGGGTGCATATTTTTAGGAAGAGGGGTAACGATAAGGTTACTGCGGATATGGTGTGGAAGCTGGACCCTGTCGGGTGCGGTTGTTTCGAAGCGTATTCCAAGCTTGTCGAGTATGTGACGTCCCGTGGAGGTGTGAGTGAGACGCTCGTACTGAGGAGTGAGATGAGCTTCCGAGAGCTCCGCCACAGTGTTGTAGACCCCTAATGCCAGTAGTTTATACGTGGGGGTCCGGTGGGGGAGATGAAGAGCCGCCTTGTGTGCCTGTCGAATAAGGCAGTCAACGCGGTCCTGTTCCTGGCAGCTAAGGTAGAGGTAAGGGAGGGTATATGTGAGGCGACTGATAACAAACGCCTGAACAAGACGTCGGAGGTCAGCCTCTCGCATACCTCTATGTTTATTAGCAGTGCGACGAATTAGACGAATGGTCTGCGATACAGAGACTGTAAGTTTAGCTAGAGTGTCGGTGTTTTTCCGATTGCTCTGGATGAGGAGCCCCAATACCCTAATGGTGGATACTTCGCGTATGGGCTGACCACTAGCAGTAATGCAGATGGGAGGATGGCCGTGGAGGCCGGGTTGACCTCGGATGAGCAGCAGCTCGGACTTCTGAGGGGAGCACGAGAGGTCGGCTGCGGCTACATGGCGCTCTATGACATCGACCGCTTGTTGAAGTGTGGATTCAACCTCAGCATCGTTGCCTGTTGAAACCCAGAGGGTAATGTCGTCTGCGTATAAGGTATGGGATAGCCGGGTTATAGCGTCTAATTTAGAAGGTAACGTGAGCAAGGCGACATTGAAAAGAAAGGGGGAGAGCGGATCCCTGGGGGGTGCCATTGCTACCGAGGTTTATAGGGTCTGAGAAAAGAGAGCCAAAGCTAAGTTCAGCTGTACGACCAGAGAGGAAAGTACGTATATACTGGTAGGTACGGTGACCAGGATTTAGTAGGGAGAGGTTAGTGAGAATAGCTCCGTGCGAGACGCTGTCAAATGCTTTAGTTAAATCAAGCCCTAGAATAGCCTTTGTGCCCGCTCTGGCTGAGGGGCACAGTATCTCTCGTGAGAGCTGGAGCATAATGTCTTGCGTAGAGAGATTTGAGCGGAAGCCAATCATGGTGCGAGGTAGGAGATGGTTATCTTCAACGTAATTATTGAGACGGTTGAGAAGGACGTGCTCCATCAATTTCCCAGCACAGGAAGTGAGGGAGATGGGGCGGAGGTTTTCGAGAGCTAGTTGTTTGCCTGGCTTCGGTATGAAAGTCACGCGTGCATGTTTCCATGCTGTGGCGATTTTACCCTCTCTCCAGCAATCATTCATAAAGGCAGTCAGGGCCTCAATGGACGGGTCATCTAAATTACGGAGAGTTTTGTTGGATATGCCGTCCGGTCCCGGGGCAGAGTTAGTACGGAGCTGAGTGAGAGCGAATCTTACCTCAGCATCCGAAATCTCCTGATCGAGGGCAGGGTTGGCACCGCCCATGTAGGGGGGGAGAGGGTCCGGGGAAGTAGTATTGAGATAGCGTACACGAAGTTCATCGAGAAGATCCTGGTCTGAGCCGGGGTGTTGATGGACTATGCGGGAAATGCTGTCTCGTTGGGATGTTTTGTATCCGTCTGGGTCTAAAAGGTAACGGATAAGGTGCCAGGTGCGAGTTAGCCCGAGCTGTCCACGCATGTTGTCACAAGCTTGACCCAATTGCTGGGTAGTCAGTGCGATAGTGTGAGCCTCAATCTGTTTGTCTATCTGAGCTACTCTACGCCGAAGCGTTCTATTGTGGCGCTGTTTTTTCCAACGGTGTTGCAGGCTTTCGCGGGCCTGCCATAGGTGGAGGAGACGGCTGTCTGTATTGGATTCATCAGCCATGATAGGTGATTCTTGAGTAGTAGCAGAGACATCTGCCTGCAGTTTAGAGATCCACTCGTCCAGGTTATTAATCCGGGTATGGCGTTCTGACCACGTAAGGAACGAAACTTGTCCCAATCCGTGATTAGGGTCGGGCGACCCTCCGGTGGAACGGGGACATGCTGAGGGTGGTCGCGAGGAGATAGTGGTCGCTGCCGAGGGTATTCCCAGTGTTGAGCCACTGATCGAACCGTACGTTTTTGCAGAATGTCAGATCAGGTGAAGTGTCAACAGACACGCTGTTTCCTACGCGGGTGGGAGTGTGAGGGTCAGTAACCAGAGTGAAGCCCAGTTCCTGTGCTTGCAACGACAGAGTGTTACCCTTTCGGTTGGCGGTGCGGTAACCCCAAGCGGGGTGGTGGGCATTGAAATCTCCTACAATGAGGAGACCGGAATGGTGCGAGAGCCTGTTGAGCCGGGAAAGAAGGGTGGTGAAGTCGCGTCTTCTGTCTTTTGGATAGCTATAAAGGTTAAGAATGAAGAGGCTTTGGTCGCCCCTTTTACGAGGGAGGAGTTCGAGCAAGACGCCGTCTACGCCAACGTCGTCTAAGGAGTGTTGGACGGCCGTCAGGTTGCGTTGAACCAAAATAGCGGTGTCGGGAGTGGTGACATCTAGGGTGGAGTATGGTTTATAGCCAGGTAGTTTCACTGGGGCCATGAGTTTCCTGAAGGGCGATGATATCAGGGGGGAGTCGGAATTTTGGACATACAGCTGCAGGTTGCCTCGCTTGCGGCGAAACCCCCTGCAGTTCCATTGCCACACATTAAGTAGGTGGCGGGGCGCCATGGTGAAGTGTGTGTGAAGCTAAGATGGGTTGGGTGGCGGGAGCGTGCGGCAAGCGACCGTAGGGTTTAACGCACGTCGTGTGGAGGGCGGCCGCTGCGTCTCCCCTAGCTTCAAGGCCTTTGATGCGTGTTTGGATATGTTGCATGAGGGTGTTAAGTTGTTGTTGGATTTGCTGCTGCATTTGTTGTTGGAACTGGAGCATTTGCTGTTGGATTTGTTGGGAGAACTCAGCAAATTTCGCTTCGAGCTTAGCATCAATTTTAGCCTGTAATTTTTCCTCTAGGCGAGCCTCAAATTCCTCTAGGTCGGCAAAATTAACGTAGCGTTCTGAGCGGGAGGTAGCTTTCCGCTTAGAGGGAGGACTAGAGGTAGTATCTTTGGGTTGCGGGGGAGTAGATGATGGCGCCTGTGGTGAGATGGTAGGAACAGGTTGAAGTGGTAGAGTGGCATTTGTTTGAGGTGGTCGATCGGGTGCCAAGGATGGACGCTTTAAAGAAGCGTTTTCTTGTTGGAGTCTATGATTGCTAGCTTTAAGGGCTGTTATCTCGTCGCGCAGGGCTTGCAGCTCTGAATCACGAGACTGAGATTGCTGAGAGTGAGAAACCAGCTCACCTGGTTTTTCGTGGAGGGCTCTCGGTGAGGAGACGACTTGGAGTCCAGGGGTGGGAAGGACCGGGAGCGATTCCGGCTGGAGCGCCGGTAAGAGGAGGAGGAGCGGTTGGAGTCCATTTTGGTCGAGGTGTTCTCAGCCCCTTGGCGACGGGTCCGGGATCGGGAACGATGGGAGGTGGAAGCACTGTCTGAGTCAGCTTGTAGCTGGCGTTTCAGTACAGCAGCAGGCATTTTGTAGCGGCGTTTACACTTGGAGGAACCAGTCTGGTGAGGACCAGAACAAACTACACAAGTGAGGGTGCATTCATGGGCCTCGTCAGGGTCGCAAACTCCGCAGTGAGGACACTTGGAGAGCTTGGAAGACGGGCAAACGTCCTCTCGGTGTCCCGTTTTGCGACAGTTAAGGCAGGCTTCCACTTTGTTCTTCAAGATGTAGCAGCGCACTGCACTGCCTGCGTAGGAGACTTGGCGGGGGACCTTTGTCCCTGCGAAAGTGATGACAATAGATTGGGTCTTGCCTAAACGGCGGGCGTAGAGAATGCACTGTTCTGGATTCTGGGGTATCAAGTACTCCATGATTTCCTCCTGGGTCTCATCCACGTATTGGTGGTGAATGATACCTCGGACGTATGCGCCTGGTGGGGCCAAACAGGTGGCAACTGGGTGGCTTGTCGGACCCAGCATGATTTCCTGTAGCTTCGTGTAAGTGATGGCGTGGTCCCGGTTCGGGGTGCTAAAGGTGAGGGTGTTGTGAACGAAATTCACCCGAAGGCGGTCCTCTGCGGTATCGGAGTAAGTCAAACGAAGGCTTGAGGTGATTGCTCTGCGAAGAGCGTTCTCGCCCCAGGCACGCAGATTGAGGCCCCCGCGAGTACGAATGATGACTTTAAAGTCTTCAAGAGGGAGACGTGGCAGCGACGGAGCATGTCGAGGTAGCTTACGTGACGTGGAGGGAGGTAGCTGCTGGGACGCGGTATGCTGGGCGGACGCGGAAGAGGACTCCGTCAGCGGTAGCTTGGGAGTGCGTTTCGACGCAGAAGCGGTGGAGCCGCGTTCGTAGCAGCGGGCTACGTAGGTCCAGTCCGTGGGTACATAATCTTGAGGGGCTAGATCCTCCCTCTCCACGGTGACGACATCCATGCTTGGCGAAGCACTGGGCACGGCTGCGAAGCAGAGCCTATCGCCAGAGGCGGTAGGCTTAGCGAGGCTGGCGCTGGGCTCGGTGGAAACAAGTGTCCATGCAGGTCACAAAAACGGAGTGCCGGTCCCGAAATTGGGCTGGGCAGGTGCCGCGCACCTTCTTGAACTTCGGGAGACACAATAAAATTCGGCGGAAGGTCAAAAGTCGGTCAAAACAGGAGAAATGGCCGGAGCCCATACGCACACGCGCCTGCACACCAGGTCAGGAACGCCGACTCCTGGTGGTGGAAAACATTTATTTACACATGCACTACTGGAGGTATTGCATGAGCTGACCCAGAGGGGGCCAGCCCTTACAAGTACTAGGTGGAGGTCCCTAGTTCGGGACTCCAGTGGTGTCGGCCGCCGCCCGGGCTCGCGCGACCAGGGCCCGTTGAGCCTGCAGGTCAGAGCAGCCGGACAGGGTCGCCTCCCAGTCCTCCCGGGTTGGGTTGGGGTGAGGGGGGATAGCAGGGTTGGAGGGGCTGGCCCACACCATGTTGTAAATGTCAGAAGACTTCTCCGCACAGTGCGGACAGCTGCCCTAGAAAGAAGGGTCGAAGTGTTTGAGAGCTGCCGGGCACAGCAAAGGGTTGGTATGCAGGCGAAGCAGAAGCCGCTCCTCCGCCTTTCAGAGACCTTTACACGGGCGGGGATAAAGACCATGGCCAGATTGATAATGTAGAACAATGTCTTTAAAGGAGTAAGCGGGAGTGAATTCGAGTTCCTGTTCGTCGGGGTCGGAGGGGAATGTCCGGTGAGAGAGCGCGCGGGCGGTGGCGTCAGCTGCCTCATTTCCCTCAAGGCCCATGTGAGCAGGAGCCCAAACGATACGCCGGTGCGCGGGGTCCCCGGTGTAGACGCTGTTCTGGAGTATGCGGTAGGCTAGATATGGTACCCAGCCCTGCTCGACGTTCCGACATGCCCCTCGCGAGTCGGAAATAATTGTTTTTGAATTGGAATCAAATGCAGCCAACGCAATGGCGACCTCCTCCGCGTGTGTTATGTCACGGGCTCGGAAAGTAAGGCGGTTCACTGTTGTGGATTGGTGGACGACTGGTCGCAGCGGAGCACCAGAGCAAGATGACCAGCGTGGCAGGCTTCTAGTTCCGAACAGCCCGTGCCGGGCGTGCGCTCCGAGCACGCGCCGCTTACCATCTTTATTATTGCGAAAGCAATATTGCTAGCACTTTTCTGCCGTCGGCGGAGGTCGTTCCTTCGCTGTCACGTGGCACGACCACGTGACAGCGTGACGTCGAGACCAGAGGAGAGCAGGGGCCCGGCCTTCGCCAATCTAGTGCCCGATTGTGTTTTTGAGCTATCAGGGTCCAGGAGATGTCGCAGCAGGTCTCACGTCTTGAAAAGGCTCATATTGCCTTCCATTTCATCACATCTACTACACCAGTTTTGCACAGAAAGTTTTTCGAACTCTGTGTGCTGAGACGCTTTTCCATGCCTCGTTTAGCTTCCCACATGTGCAAGAGTTTGCTGTCGGCGGTCGCTGGTGCGTCTTCCTCCTGTAGGGTCGTGGTAGCGGCCTTAACTTGGCGCATGAGGGCTTCCACCCATTCGTCGGTATGCTGGATGTTCTGCTCTACGTCGGAGCTTTCTCTGAGTTGTCTGAATTTATCCCATTGAGTTACACTGGGTTTTCTGCTGCTTCTTACTTTGGCTCAGGGGACGGACGCGGAGCTCATGGCAAAATTAGTGAACACCTACATCGGCGACACAGAATCCCTCCCACTTCCGCAGTACAAGGGCCCTCCTAACGAGACTCTCGATGCGCCCATAACAGAGGCGGAGGTTAGGGCCGAAATCTTGACTTTAAAGACGCGATCGGTCCCCGGCCCAGACGGGATTACGAACAAATTATTAAGGAATCTGGACAACATGTCCATAAGGGCGCTCACGAAATACATGCAGGAGGTATGGAGTGGCGGCCGTCTCCCTCCGCATTGGAAAACTGCAAACGTGGTGCTAATCCCTAAGCCGGGTAAACCGCCCGGATTAGAAAATCTGAGACCAATTTCCCTAACTGCGTGCGTAGGAAATCCTATGGAACGCGTCATCCAGACTAGACTGACACGCTTCATGGAGCAGAACGACCTGTGGCCGCACGAGATGGTCGGATTCCGGCCGGGCTTGTGTACGCAGGACGTGATGCTTCGCTTGCAACATGACATCATAAATTCGAGATCCAAAGACGCGAAGGTGATTTTAGGTTTAGATCTAACCAAAGCCTTCGACAATGTTACGCATGCGGCCATCCTTGCGGGGCTTCAGGATATAGGTGTCGGCGAAAGGACGTATAAATACATCAAGGATTTCCTGTCACACAGAACGCTAAAACTAAAATTTCAGGACTAAGAATCCCCCAAGGTTTACCTGGGAAGTAAGGGAACGCCGCAGGGATCGGTGCCCTCCCCCTTCCTTTTTAACGTGGCAATGAGGGGCCTTCCCGCCGCACTCAGGAATATAGATGGCATAAAATTTAGCTTGTACGCAGATGACATCAACATATGGTTGAACAGTGGTAGTGACGGTAGCATAGAAGAGCGGCTGCAGGCAGCGGCAGACACTGTAGTGTCCTACGCGGCCGAAAGGGGCCTTGTATGTTCGGCGCAGAAATCGGAACTTTTTGTTTACAATCCGAAAGCGCTCCGGTGCAAGCGCGACTGGAATTTTGAAATTAAGGTAGAGGGCAAAGCTGTACCGAAAGTTAATCACATCAGGATCCTCGGACTTTTTATCCAAGAGGACGGTTATAATGAAGGAACTATCAAGAAGCTAAGCAACTACGCTGCGCAAGTAACAGGGATCTTCAGGAGGGTCGCGCTGAAGGGCAGGGGCCTCAAAGAAAGTAGCCTCTTGAAACTGACGCAGGCTTATATTTCAACAGAATGGAAAGCTGGGCTAGTTGTAGGTTGTTCATGATGAAAATTTCTGGGCGCGAACAAACAAAGGACAGCGAAGAAACCACAGGACGAGCGCCTTTATCACAACCTCTCGTCACAAGGCGCTCGTCCTGTGGTTTCTTCGCTGTCCTTTGTTTGTTCGCGCCCAGAAATTTTCATCATGAGCAGGCTTATATGGTTATCCGAATATGCTATGCGACGCCATTCCTCGATATAAGGGTGAACGAGAAAGAGAAGATCGACGCAATTATTCGTCGTTGCGTCAAAAGGGCGCTGGGCCTACCTATCTCCACCTCTACAGACCGCCTGTTGGAAATGGGGGTGCATAATACTTGGATTGAACTCGCCGAGGCGGTGCGAATCGCCCAGCTCGAAAGACTGAGTACAACGAATACGGGCCGGACCATCTTAGAGTGGGTCGGCCGAAATGTAGATAGGGGCATATGTGACAAGGTCGCCCTACCGCCACAATGTCGCGAGAATATCATCGTTCCTCCCCTCCCCCGCAACATGCACCCAGAACATCACAGGGAAAGACGGGAGAAGAGGGCGGAGGCGTTGGTTAAAAGGGCCGGGAATTTCAGGGCATATGAGGTTGCCTACGTGGACGCAGCGAGTGGCAGGTCGGGGGCGGCGGTCGTCTCAGTGGTCGACGGCCGAGGTGCACCAGTCGCCGCAGCCTCCATTAGGAGTAGAAACAGATACGGCCGAGGAGGTCGCAATAGCGCTTGCTTGCGCCGGAACCAAGGCTAGTTTTATTCTTAGTGACAGCAAAACAGCAATCTGCAACATCTGAAAGAGCAGGGTCTCGCCAGAAACGGCTTGAAATCTGTCCGCAGCCAAAATTGATCGCAATATCACCTTAATTTGGGTCCCAGCACACACATCCGTCCCCGGTAACGAGGCGGCCCACGTGTTAGCCCGAGATCTGTACTTCCGGGTAAATGTAGAGCCACCCGACCCCCAGGGGATGGACGAACGTTTGCAAACGTACGCGGAAATCGCCGTGCACTACAGGTTAGGCAGGCGTCTAATGCCACCACCAGATCCAAACTTAACCAATACAGAGGCCATCGCCTGGCGACGATTACAGGCCGGAAATTTCGTTAACCCCGTCTGGTTATTTCAAACCACGTTGACGATAAAAAATATGACAAATGTAAGACCTGCGGAGCGAGGGGGACCCTTGATCATATAATTTGGCAATGCCCCGGATCCCCGGGTGCTGCGGACAATGTTAAGAGCAGAGAAGCCTGGGACGCCCTTCTGCGAAGCGAGGTCCCCGCCGACCAGAAACGGGCTGTCCGCCTGGCGGCTGAAGCCGCGAAGAGGCAATGTATCTTCGCCAGTCTTTAGTCGCGGAGGTCCCGTCCCCCGTCCCCTAGGTCTGCGTGCCATTGACGGGGAGTAGGGGGCCTCCTACATCGGTAAAATAAAAGTTGTTATCATCATCATCATCAGAGCAGGGGCCCCAATTCGTCTTTTCGGCCGTAGTCGTTCCTTCGCTCGGCGCGGCGGCTACCACGTGAAGGCCTCCTCGGCCCGCCGCGTGAGGCCGCTCGCTAGGAGAGGATACACGGGGCGCCGCAGGCGCGCTCCGCTTAGTCATGTCTGAGGAGTTGTACAAGGCGTCGCTGAAGCGACGTGCTGCGCGCAAACGCCAGCACCGTGCCTAGGAGACAGATGCAGAAAGAGAAAGGCAAGAGCGGTTGGTTAAGCAACGCGCCTAGCCGCAGAATGGCGAGCCCGGCGGCGTTCTACAAGTTCTCTTTCTTTCAGTCTCAACAACAAGGCATCGCGCCGAACAGGTGGTGGCGTTCCTCCCTTCCTTTACGGTGCGGTTAGGGTGTCCACCGAGGTGACAGAGAATTACTGCGCCATTTCCTTTCCTCAAAAAGCCGGTAGCCACGCGTGACCTGTAGACCCGGCGCACTGCGTTCCTTCAGTTGGAGGCGCTGCGCGCTTTCGCAACCTGCCAGGTTTAACCAAAGCTAAGCCCCCGCCAATTTTTTCTTCTATCGCGGGAACGCCGATCTCAGCGCCTGCGCTTTATAGCGTCGCCGGGCGCTATAACGGCATTCACCTTTCAGTGCATCAACTTTATGGGGTGTGAGGGGCTGTTGAGGCGGCTTCTCTCCGCCTTGGGCCACAAAGCGGTTGGACAATGTGCCGGTCGTACTTCGCTTGGTGAGCACTTCCGTCGACCAGATGGCAGTGGCGGCTCGCTTCACGAAGTGAGAGTCCTTCGGGACTGCCAGCAACTGGTCGGAGACCCCTTTGGCCAAATAGACCCCATTGGCAAGGTGAACCTGCATGAAATCAAACCAAACTACTTTGAACACCACTTCATAATGTGAAAATAACTGCATGGAACTCTTCGAATAAAAAGTGCCATGAGCCACTCAGTAAAGAAAAAAAGCCATACAGCCCATACAAACAGCTGCTGCAACGCAATCTGTGTTCAGTGCAGGTTGGAATATAGCAGTTAATGCAGCACAAAAAAAGGTTACGTCACTTTCGTATCTGCCCTCAGCTCATGACAATATTGCTGCCCCTGGCCAAGTAATAAAATAACAAAACAAAAAGGTAGGCACTTCCAAGCAATTACAGTTATAAAAATTGGCCATGTTACGTCCACTGCAACACAAATGCCTCTCCCACTGATTTTAAATAACAAACCCGAGGAATTCACAGCCCCAAATATATTCAGAATGTGTCCTCTCACAAGCTGTTGAAGCTTTCACACTCGCAGACAACCAGCTATATATCACATATCTTGCCTAAATCAATACCCAGGTCCCATGCGAGTCTATTGTGAAGCTCGAATATTCCGAAAGAAGAGTTGTTCTTCATTCCACACTGCTCTTGTCGCACCCGAGTGCGCCTGACCACCATCTGGGTGGATTTTTGTTTGACTTCAGTGGTTTCCGGCCTCTTTCAAAGAATGCCCTCCCACAAAAGTTTTCTATATTGACCAATTAGTATTGGAGATATAGCTATCACAATCAAGAAACTTCGTTGCCTTCTGTTTTGGTTCCAGGAACTGAAAAGTGCAGTATTATCAAAGCACGCACACATACACTGCAGTGCATGAGAAGATGAAAGTACAGGTGTGTTTTTTTGCATTCCTACACTATCATTTAGAGGAACACACAATATAAATTTGAGTTGGCATGTATCACGTTATATTCTCAGAGACCACTCTCATTCCAAATGTGAGCTTTTATCAGCTAGTAAACACCAAAAAACGATGTACAGACGTTGCCACTAGCAGCCCAATTTATCCAGAGTACTTGTTTGTTTGTAATCTCTGAACATGGTCAGGTGACGTTTAATGTTATCTCTGTCACTGAAGGAATGAAGCTGCCTAAATAGTAATTGCCCGGCACATTTCTTGCTTATGAATGTACTCTGCTTCTGCCACCTTGCCAGTGCCTGTGGCCCAAGACAAGAGTTTCATTGTCTTGCCTTAGCTATTATGTGAAACAACTAAGTATTAACGTTACTAATAATATTAAATATTATTAAGCTGAATCTTTAAACATACCCTCCCATCCTCTGCTAATGTGCACACTTGTGTGCTTTCCCTGGTGGGGCCTTCCTCCTGGCTGCCCAAACCACACTCTGCGATGTCCACACGAGCCAGGGCTCCAGAAATGCGGCTTGGTGGAGGCTCAGAGGTGGCTGCAGGCGGATAGGAGGGAGCTGAGAACACCTCGGCCAAAGGGGCATCTATTGCAGGTGCTCATGTAGCAGCTGCGGATGTAGCAGCCATCGATGAAGTTGCTGATGCCGCAGGTGCCGGTGCCGCAGGTGCCAATGCCGCAGGTGCCAATCCCGCAGATGCAACAGAAGCAGATGCCGCAGGTGCAGATGCAGCACGGGCAGATGCAGCCCTGGCAGATGCAGCCGCCACGGCCGCGGAAGGTGTAGACGCAGCAGGCAGGCAGTGCAAAGGGTGGCGCAGATGTAGGCCAATGAAAAAAAAACTTCACCAACGATCATGGTTTTTTGTAATGTGAAATTTGAGCACAGCTTAATTTTTTTCTATATTGAGGCAGAAAACGGACAATACTTAAGCTACCCTCAAGAGTACAATGTGAAGCACTCCCGCTTTATCCAGTGCAAGGACTCTAAACTACCACACTGAAAGAGCGCTCCTCAGCGGTCCAGAGTGGAGGAGTACAACCCTTGCCTGGCTGCAGCGTCCTCTCTTGTGTTTACTGCTCTTTGGAAGAATGCATTGCAAGTTGGTCGCCTCGGTGCTTCAAAAAGAACTGTTGAAGCTACTGAGGACGAGTCTGTTAGAAGTGGGCCGCGAGGCACATGTCCCGTATATTCATAATATTGTGTGCCTGTTCCCATAGTAAACGCCTCGCACTCCATAGACAGCCCTCATACACGGTCATGCATGTGCTGGTTTACAGTTCAACTGCAGATTCATGCCCGACTCAGCCGAGATGCAGTTTTGTGGTAGATGCTACACTGATTCCAACATAATCAGCCATGCACCTGTGCGAAAAGTGCCTGCAAAATAAGCTCCACTACAAACCCCATAAACCAAACCAAACCAAACCAACCTTATCCCCCGTTATTCCTTCCCATAGCTGGGAATTTTTTGCGGCATGGCTCACTGCTGTGCCAAAAAATCTATCAGTTCATGTCCCACAAGAAACTGCATGTTTAGACGGCTTTGTCAGGAACTGATTATTTTTCTTTCCAACACCTGAACTAATGAATTTTAAGATCTGACATTAATGGAAAGCTTGGTCTTATTGAACAAGCCAGCATGACTGAGGGAACTACCAGCGTGTTGACTTTGTGAACAAATAAAGAATTGTGATTTACGGCTTAGCCACAATTTACAATTAATCCATGTCCCAAAGCGACACAGGCTATGAGGGACACCGCAGTAGAGGGCTTCGGAATAACTTGGACCACATGGGGTTTTTAATATGCGGACGTTGCACAGTACGCATACCCTTTTTTGTCTTCTGCCTCCTTCAAAACGCCGCCACCACGGCCAGGATTGAACACAGGTTTTCTGGCTAAGCAGCCGAGTGCCCTGGCCCCTCAGCCACCGAAGCAGGTACAACAATTATTCGTATAGTGTTTTAAATCAAGGGAAGCGAGTAAAAGAGTAACACAAAAAGATTTGTCGGCAGTCATGTAGTAGTAGTATAGTAGTAGTATGTTTATTTGGCCATATTATATACAATATGCCCTCGAGGTGAGGCTAAAGGAGGTAGACCAAGCATGCCTCCTGACAAGGCCTACACCCCGATCACACATCATGGAAACGGGGGCCGAATGGACAAAAGATAAAAAAATGAGCAAACATGATCACAATAGAAAATAGTTAATGATAGACAATAATAAATATCAATTAACAATAAACAAAACATTTCGTAATATGCACATTAAAAAAAGCAGAACACAAACACACATTCAAAAAAAAACTAAGTATACAGAATTAGCTAAATTAACCGGGGGGGGGGAGGGAAAGAATCGTCAGTTTTTTCTTGAATACAGACACACTATAACTTTCTAAAGCAATCTGAATAAGAAACTGGTAGGCATTACACAATGTTATAATTTGATAATCGGTTGTTTGTTTATTATAATTTGTTCTGGGTCTTGCAGTAGATAGGGCAACGGAACGTAGACCATACACGTTTCTTGAATTATAAGTATTAGAAAAAGAGCTAAAGTCATGCTTGACTTTATAAAAAATGTGAAGAGCCAAACTAAAATTGTATGAATGAAAGAAATTGCGAACATGAAATGTTTCGAAAAGATTGCTTCAACAGATGAACTTGAAAGCTCTTTTCTGGAGCTTTTTAGGTTAAATCCTTCAAAGTGAGAGCAAGTTGCTCTTCAGTCCGCAGATTCCAATATGCACCGTAAGCTATTCCCCCCTTCCCACCCCAACACACACACACTTCCTTCTTAAACCACCCAAATTTTTTTCACAGGTTATGTGACCTGAGAACATTTAATCAATAAGCTTGCACTGCAGGAAATATAGAAAAACAAACTCATTATAAAGAGTGTACCATTACCTGAGAGGAAGCGCGAGAGCTGTTGCTGCAGCTTCATGTTAAGCTGGCGCAGCTCCTCGTTTTCTTTCTTTCTCAGCTGCGGTTTCCGTGCCACTGGCCATAAGGTCGTCCGTTGCGGCCTGTCGTGTGAGCATCCGTCACTTTTTGATGTTTCGAACCTGCAGTAGTTAACACAGTGTCAAAACACATATTCACCCATGTTGTCTTTTACATGATAAAAAAAAATTTATTTCTTTGGATGCAAACTGCAGAAATGCTTGCATGTGACACAACGTTACTGAAAACCTATTAAACATCACATTTAATTACAAGGTTGGGGTTTCAATTGCGCATACATACTTTATCCCATGCCAGGCCTGTTGGACGTTTTGGGAGGCGCACGACTACTCCACGATGTCTGTGGTGGTGGTGAAAATATTTTAATGAAATGGTTTAGGAGGTTGTAGCGGCGGTTGGAGCTCCCAGTCCGGAACCCCATTGGCGTAGGCTGCTGTCCGGGCTCTTTCGATGAGTTGATTTTGACTCTTTTCGTCCGAGCTGGACAGAGCTGCCTCCCACCCCTCCTGCGTTGGATGGTTATTAACAGTGATCGCCTGATTTCATTGGCAGGCCCATACCATATGGTACAGGTCCGCCTTCTCCCCGCAGAATTTGCATTGTGAGTCAAATGACCCCGGGTCTATGGCATGTAGTCTTCGTGGGTTGTTGTGAGTGTTGGTCTCTAGCTTTCGGAGGTGTTCTTCCTAGGGTAGACCCGACGGGGTAATCTTAGGTGCTTAAGTATTTCATTGTAAGTTAGTACTGGGGTAGGAGGTTCCACGGCATCCGCACTGTGTGCCCGAGGGAGAAGTGTTCGGGCTGAGGCATGTGCGCTCTCGTTCCCTGGGGTGCCCTGGTGACCTGGTACCCATATTAAGTGTTTGTGTGTGGGTTGGTAGCCACGGATGTAGCTATCTTGCAGGATTTTAGCCCGCGATGTCTGTGACCTGAGATATATTCATCCATTTCATCTTCAGATTCTGGGAAGAAAAGAAATCTCTTTTAGGAGTGTGTTCGCACAATTTTCCATACATTGATTTTAATGATAAAATGCAAGATAATGTTTTCTGCACCAAGCCCTTTGCAGCAGCTTCTATTCCAAATTATTTAATTGACAGTGCCGATTTGGCCATCAGCCAGAATTCCCCCAACACTCACCAGAGACTGGCTGCTCAAATGAGTAATCTGTCCTCTTTTTTTCTTTTTTTTAGAATAAATCATTTTCGCAACTGTTCAGCAGTAGTAACAAACATTGCTATATGAAACTGCAGCCCCAGGTTTTTGGTTTGTGTGGGTTCAACGTCCCAAATGGACTCAGGCTATGAGGAATACCGTAGTGAAGGGCTCCAGAAATTTCGACCTCCTGGGGTTCTTTATTGTGCACTGACCACACAGTACACGAGGCCTCTAGAATTTCGCATTCATGTCAAGTTTTCAAGAAACAATGCAGACTCGACACTTCCTACCTGGTGTGGCGTGAGAACCTCTTCCACATTTGGCAGCTTTCTCAGCTACAGAGGCCTTCACAGTTTAATATTCAATACACGTATCTAGGACATGATCATCAACTGAGCTGTAACCGAGAGCAGTGAAGTATACATTTTACGCTTCCGAACTAGTCCCAAGTGATACACACAACACCCCCACCCCAAAAGCAACGGCTTTACCCTGGGAAGACCAGCCACTCAACACTTGTACATAAGAAAGTTCATTTCTACAACTGAAGGGTGCCTAGAGGGGAGCCAGTGGAAAAAAGAAAAGAAAAACGTATTCACGGGGCCCAGTTGATGGAGGTGCCGGGAGAGTTTCAGCCGGGCGACTCTACCACCTACCGGACACTGCCAGATTAACTTCGTTACATCCATCAACATACAACATGCTGCAAAGAGGACGGAATTCACAAGCCTGCAAGTTGAACGTGAGAACTGCAAAACAGCGGTGCGCGTTACGAAAGGCAGAAATGCTCAAGAACACATTCCTATAGCCCTGACAAGAAAATTCGGGTGCTGCACCGCCGTCAGCACGCTTAAAGGGCCCCTGCCCACCCCATGGTCCCAAACACTCTCTACCTCACTTTGAGCGAGCCTCCTCTCCTTCCATTCCCTCCTCGAAATTTTAGAGCGCAGCTCTTTGGCGTCCGTTCCTGGGTTTCGCGTCGTCGTCGGCGTCGGCCTCGTAACCAGCTCCGCCCCCCTTTCATCCCCCCAGCGCTATCGGCGTCAGCGGCATCAGTCAGTCGCTGCTATCTCTTCTCTCCTCCCTTTATCGTGTTGTCCGCTTGCTGCGCGCGCTTCTGCCCCCATCGTTTGCCGCTGGGTGTACACGCCGCCCCCCTCCCCCCTCTTCCTGCGAGTCTCCGGTTGTCAAAGCGCCGGCTCGAACTTAATTCCTTTCTTCGCTCCTCCTCCAATGCAACCCCTGTGCGGTGGCAATCAGAAAGCCAGATCGGTGGCGGCGGATCTGTATATGTGCACCGCCCGAGCCGAAATTGCAAATACGTGTGAAAAATAAAAAAAAAAATTCTGTGATAGCGCATACATGTGTTGCTCGATTTCTTTGCCTCAATCTATCGAAAAGGTGAAACAGCTTATTTGCTGCGCTCAAATTTCGCATTAGGAAGTAACGTAATCGTCGGTAATTTTTCTCTCCCGCTCCTCGTCGAGTAGGCTCGGCAAGGCAAAATCACCCCTTCCTTCTCCGGTGTAAGCCGGAGGCGTGGTGTCTGTGGAGTGCGTCACAGAGCGACGTCATGGCCCCGCCTTCAATAGAATTCTTTTCTTGGTTTTTGCATTTTCTCCGCACACTGAACGATTGAGAGGCGCGATCGGCTCGACCACCTAGACTTGTTAGCGAGCGCATCCTTTCATACATCTGTTTGTCATTCCCAGTTAACGAGCCACCTTTTCATTTTCTTTTAGGCCTCCCCACCGTTTCACGAGCGGAGGGGCGGAAGTCGGTTGTGTTCGAAACACACGGCGAAGCGCGGACCCGGCAACCGCCCGTTTGCTTTTCTCCATGCGTGTTTGTGTTCTGTGTGTTTGTGTCATTTCTCCGCTCCAAAGCATATGTCATTCATTGGAGTCAAGGCGTACGCAAGATGCACGAAAGATAAGCGGTGTGTATGCGGAGCGGTCAAGTGGGCAAGCGAGGGAAAGGCTCTGCTGCACTAGTAATTAAAACCTTGTTTTGGGGGGCTTGCATAGAAGAAAAAAATCTGAGAAGGGAGCGCGTACGCAGAGCGTCTCGTGAGGTGATCACGGCGGGGGGAGAGGGGGGGGGGCGAACCAACTCCCTCAGTTTTACTATTTTTTACTTTTTATGGCAAGGGTTCAAGGCTGTCGCCGCACGCTCCCTCCGCAGTTTTTTTTTTTTTGTTCCTTCATACGGGTTTGTAGGCATGAGCCAGAACAGAAGGCGCTGCGGAAAGCGTTGTGCAGACGACGCGACGCCAAGGCTACGCCCAATCTTCTCCCGTCAGTCAGAACGATGCACCAATGGAGTGCCTTCAGCGAAAGTAACCCCCCATGACGTCAACGGGGATCAGAGTAGTGGGCCGGGCCCGTTTTTGTTGAAGGAAAGAACGAGTGGGCTTTGATTTGAATTTTCGCAGCTTTTCGGGGCGCGCGTGGCTCTAGTATTTTGCAGAGGTTATCTTCGATGCCTCATCTATGCAGTGGGCTTCTTTTTCAAAAATGTCCGGACCCTTGGCAGTGGCCCTTTAACAGGAACGCGTCCTGCACTGAAATTATAGCCTCTGAGCGCTGGGCGCAGAGTCCAAGACCATGCTGCTCGGTATGTTTGTGGACGTTGGAGACAGCTCGTGCCCTGCTTCCACTTTAATTTTGTCTCAGATACAGCGGCCGACGCCCAGCGGCACTAACGTCAGTGAAAGACAATCGCTCGAGCGTTCGTGTCAAGCGTGCTCACGGCGGTACATACATAGAGGCTGAATGATGTTTCAATATCAATCAACACCCTACGTGTACGTTAAAGGCACTGGAAAAACACGGGTAGGTATAGCTGCCGCAAAGTTGAAATTACAGAAGTACTCAGACAGTAATAGAGATGTTCTTACCTGTCATCTGAAGGATTTCTGCGTCGCAATACACGCCCTTTGTTTTTTCGTCCTCCTCCCAATACACATGGTAGATATGTCCCTCCGCAAAATCATTCGTGCTCTCTGGGTGAAAACCTTTTACGAGAACAGACGAAGTCACTTTTTTGACGTTGTCCAGCAGAAACTTTACGTAAACGTGAAAAACCATTGCACTGCTGATGCACACTCGGGAGCAAGGCAAGCGTCACCAACTTGTTGTTGTTGTTGTTGTCCTCTAAATAATGGCACGTACCCACTGCGGGGGATACGTCGCGCAGTAAGAACAAACTCTCTACACGATGTTTTGACAACGTAATGGTGTGTGTGGCGCTGAATTCTCGTAAAAAAAAATTGCATGCTGGTGAGACTGCACACAGCTTTAGCGCGTTGCTCTGAAACAGATTAAGTTATTATCTGTATTGTATGTTGCAAATGTAGTAGTTAACTTTGTAAGCGCCACTCTCTTTTTGGCTAGATTGTAGCGTTTGCCTTGCTGGGAGAGGCGGGCATGCATTGAGGCACGCTATAAAAAAAAAAGGAGAGGTGGACGCGCGGAATTTCCCGCGCAGTCTGTAGTCGCCTCCTTGGTTGTGCGTTCCATTTGTCTTCAGTGGGCTGGTTCTTGCACCTTATACAAGCCAACGCCTCATCTACTTGTACAAGCCTGCTACAAGCGTGCAAAGGAGGTGTTCCAACATGCCTCCCATAGAGTGCTACCGTGCCTATTTGGAGCCAAATGCGCTATCACCGAAAATTCCGCGACAGACGACATGGAGCCGGCTGCAAAACAAATCCGCTGGAACGTCTCAAGCACCGCAGGTAATTCACCGACGTCTTTACGACATATGCTAGGGCCCATTGACTTTCTGCGTCGAAAAGTTTTACATTCCATGAACTGATAAAGAATCCGCAAGTGTGCTTTTTTTTTTTTTCCGAGCTGTGCAATGTTGCAAAAGCGACATTTGCCATTAGGCTTGCGAGTTGCGAGAAGAAGCCCGCTTTTCAGTGATTTTTGAAGCAAAACGCGGGGCGAGCAAGTGCATATTTGTGGGTGTGGGTGCAGAAAGAAGGTACGGGTCGTTGCGAAATAAAAGGCACTGCAGAAGTTGTGCGAAGTAGGGACAGCAAAGAAGGGCAAATGGGTGCTGGAGCTGGACAGCTCGAAACACCGAGCACCGGCGGCACGGATCATGACGGCGCGGCTGCTGCTGCGTGATGTGCGTGCATTACCGTAATGGAGGATTTGCTTCGCTAAACTTGCTTCATCATGCCCAGAGGCTCTCACTGACATCACAGATGGTCTGCACTACAAGAAAGTTCGCAGCGACCACAAAATGAAGTGGAGCGACCTAACTTTGATGATTAATACTGATGATGCACCGGTATTTAAGTCAAGGGGGCCGGGGCCCCTGTCAAGCTGTTTTTACAGCTTTTAGTCCCGGCTCCTACCTTTTCGAAAGGAAAGGAAATAAAGAGAGAAAGTAAAGGTTCTGTGTGGCCACTACAAGTTGTCCTCAAAAAGCTTCCCGTTCCTCTTCGATGGAAGAATATTTTTGTTGAAGCAGTTTGGTTCGGCAAGCAGCATCCACCTGCACATCTCTTCATGAAAACCTTTGTGGACAAGTTCCAAGAGGTTGGCAGCGTGATGTGGACCTTTGCTGATCAAGTTGTGGAGTCTGCAGTCAGAATTGTGTGCTGCTGTGTGGACTCACCGGTCAGAGCTGCTTTGCTCAATGCAAAGCAGTACAACGGGTACTATGGCTGCATTTGGTGTCTTAACAAGGGAACTTTAGTTGACGGTGAGACTCCTGCTTTCATTCAGCCTTATGAAGGACGCAGATATACAGCATATTTTTTTAAATATCAGATTGGTTGCCAGTGGTAAAAGTAAGGAATAACAGCCTACTTGGCTAGTTGGATGTTTTATACTTTGCCAGTGTTATTTTGATGTTTTTGATTATTTCCGTTTGTTCTTTACTACTGTTTTAATCTGTGTGGCATGAAGAGACTTTTGATTTTAATGATTTGTGGTGTTTTTGTTGTAGCTACAGTAAAGTACACGTTTGAAGGCGGTGCCATGGTTGAAAGGTCCCATGACACTGTGCTGTCAGCCATGACTTTTGCAGTTACAAGAAAGAGCTCTGTTGATGGTATGAAGGGGCCTTCTCCAGTTACGAAGCTAGGAGCATTGGACTTGGTCTGGGGCTTCCTTCCTGATTATATGCATTGTGTCCTGGAGGTTGTGACTGCACAAATGACAGAGCTTTGGCTGTCTGCAACTGGGAAGCCTTGGTATGTAGGAAAAAGAATTACCGAGCTAAATCAGCGTATATTGAAAGCACGGCCACCAATAAGCTTCTCGAGACTGCCAAGGCTAATTTCAGAGAGGGCATTCTGGAAACCCAAAGAATGGAAGTATTGGTTGCTATATTACAGTGTGCCATGCCTTCAAAACATTCTGCCAGATAGATATATTAGGCATTTTTCATTTCTGGTAGAAGGCATTTGTACGCTGCTTAAAGTGTTGAACACAATGACACTTTTGTTGCAGAAAGGTTGCTGAAACAGTTTGTGGAGGGAGTGAAAATATTTTATGATGAAAGTGCGCAAACATTCAATGTTCATCAACTTCTACATCTGACAAAATCTGTTAGGATGACAGGTCTGCTGTTGGCCACGTCAACCTTCCCATTTGAAGGGGGCAACGGGGACATCTTGAAGCTTGTTTCTGCTGCGAAAGAGGTTGCTCGGCAAATATCAGAAAGATTCATTATGAATGGAGTTCTAAATTCTTTGAAACGTCTGGTACCTCTTCCTCTATTTTTGAAAAAGCAGCAGGAGCAAATTTCAGGTAAAATTTATGAACAGCGCAAATCTAGTGTCTTAGGTGCAGCTTTGCCACCTTGTGTCTATGAAGAACCCATCCAAATACTGTTGAGGCAAAACATTGATTCCAAGGCATGTGTAAGTGAGTACTTTAGAGCTCGTTTCAAGGGGTTCACTGTACACAGCGGTCATTATCAACAAGCAGAAAGAACATGTTCATGCTACCTGGAAGCAAGTAACGGCAAACTTGTTAAAATTATCAAGGTGTTTGCTGCTGACAGTAAAATCTTACTGTTGTGTCAAGAATTGATTACTGAAGATTGAGCTGCCCTTTTTGTTCAGAATCGAGCACCCTCCATTTGGTATCGCTGTCTGCGTGCTTTGTGAAGAAAGTGTTCTTTCATCTTGTGTGCTTGTGGAACAAGAGAGCACATTCTTAGGGAAGATGCTTAATCTTCATGAAAATGATTAGTCATTTTCAGTACCATGAGGGACCAGCATGAAAATATTCTTGAGTAAGACACTTGTATCCGACTTGTTTCAAATGCTGTCAAATGGGAAAATGCTGCCCCTATGCCCCATATTTTTGCATGCTGGATACTACCGAGCTATGAAACAAACCATTAAGGATATTTTTAACTTTTAGGCCTCCTTGGTGTTATGTTTTTACAAGCACGGGTGTACAGTTCGATATGGCCCACATTTGCAGGGGAAAAAAAGTTTAAACTTCTTCAGCTTTTGAGCTTTTTTTAATCGGTGAACTGCGTCATAATACTTCTTGAAGCAAGTTTCAGTGTACATGCAAGCTGTCTTATACATCGAAAATACTGTGGCATGGATATTTACCATATTTGAGGTCTTTTTATGAAGTGATTGCTACCGCTCTGTTCCTCTTTTTTCTACAAAACCAGTAGTCAAAACTGCTTCTAAGCGATGTCATTCTGAGCACAGTTTTACCATTTGTATGCAGCATGTGAGACACGGATACAGCTTTGTGAAAAATGCAAAAATGATGATGCTGATCATTTCGACAAAGACAAAATACCCTTTGCCTAGTCTGTTGCATATGTTCCTCATAGCAGTTTCACTCATCCACTTTTTCACTGATCTCCATTTATGATTGCGGCCAACTTGCTATTGCGTTATACAAAATTCAAAATGTCATGAAACTTGGCAGTGCATTGCAAGGTATCTTGTTAGTGTTGTTTGAGCTTGCAGCGTGTTGCATTATTATCAACACACTGTCCTGTTTGTTGTGCATGTTCACTGCCACATGGCGGTGGCATCCAGTACACTGTATTGTTCATGTGCACGGTGCTCTACCGTTGAGCTACTACGACGGCTGTCTAATCTTCTGCTTTCGGGGGAAGCATAAGAGGGTCCTCACACAGCTTCCGCCCTCGCCGTTCGATGACGTTCTACGTCACATCAGCGGTAACTCAGGACGTGCTTCGTCTGCCGCTTAAGAA
Source organism: Amblyomma mixtum (assembly GCF_055824585.1). Taxonomy (NCBI): domain Eukaryota; kingdom Metazoa; phylum Arthropoda; class Arachnida; order Ixodida; family Ixodidae; genus Amblyomma; species Amblyomma mixtum. Next base: position 16,937,359 of record NC_143017.1, read on the forward strand.
CGTGGGTAGTGCTGATGAACACTCTCAGGGTTAGGTTATTTGTAAACATAAATACCTCCGAAAGCTGAAGATTTGACATCCGTCGCCGTAGCTCAGCCATAGAGCATCGTACGCGTAATTCGGAGGTCGTGGGTTCGGATCTCACCGGCGGCATGTGGTTGTTTTTTCTTCTGCTTTTCTAATGAATTAGCTTTAAGCGATAACGCATTTAGTAATATTCTAAATCGAACAGCACAAAATAAATAAACAAATTAAAAAGTCCTCTGTCCTTTGGTTTCTGTGGCTGTTGGCTTCTCTCATATTTATAACGAGCCCCTCATTTCCCTTCCCTTGTTTGCTTTATATGTATATATATATATATATATATATATATACATACACTCTAGCCTTACACATCCATCAGATAAAGAGCATGGAACAGTACTGCACACGAGGCTATAGCATGGACAGACTGAGAGTTTATCTTACGATCTTGAGTGCAACCTCGGCTTCTCCCTTATATAGTCCTACTCAAGGGTGTCCGGACCTGCTCAAGTTGTGGCCGGCCGATCAGCAAAGTTATGTCAGTTATTACTATTAATATTTATTTATTTTATGTCTAGTAGAAGTAATCAAGTTCGCATGCAACGATCTATTTTTTGACGACCTTGATTCATTAATAAACAACACAAATAAAGCATTAATTAAGTGCCCTTTTTTATAAAAGCACATACGAATCCTCCAAGGTAGTTATGCCTAAATGAGCATATTGCATTACTAGCACTTTTTTCTATGCAAGAAAATGACTTTAAGCGGTTTAGGAGAGGTTTAACGAGGGCTGCATGCGTTCTTAATATGTGTAATGTGATCAGGTTCTGTTTATACGATGGATGTCGAAACGATTTCATTCAGTTAGGCTTAGAAACGGCTGCCTTAAGATGATTCAACCTAAATTCAACAGAAATTGCTCAACAGTTTATCTCTTGACTACGCTCAACAAAAATTCTTTGTAGTAGGAGTTGAGTAGGCTCAACATACATTGAGTTCATGTTGGTTTCCAGTTGATTCAACAGGAGCTCAACAAGGCGTCAACTGGAGCTCAAAAGTCATTTTTGTAAGGGTTTTACCCTCAAAAGAAATCTACAAACACTGGAAGAACCAGTACAAGGTACGTTATTAGAGTCTACAGGTAAGCGTCAAATTGTGAGCTGAATGCACTATATGCAATCATAAGTAACACGACTAAACACAGCAGTCCGTCAAATAGTGGTGCAGAAGTCCGGCAGAAAGGAAGACAGCAAAGAGGGCATGCAAGAGAAACTGTTTGTTGGGCTGACTCGCGCACACAGAAGAGTGAATGACTCGCAGGTATCAATAGTCACAAGCGTGCTCGGCGGTAGTCGACAGAATGCCAGCTGCTGTCGGCCGTGCTCAATTTTGAGCTAGCAATGAACCTTCGAGATAAGGTGTGCAGACATTCCACAAGAGTCTCGAACAAGAAGAAACGGTCCCGCGTGGCTGGATCATTTGAGATAAATCTGGGCATGTTCGCACAGCGAGTGATAAAGCCGTGTGCCGGTTGCACAGAGCATGAGCGAAGAATTAGAGATTACTGCGGCGGTTCGCATATGGAGAAGGCGAAAGAACTGACGCCTCCTCGACACTCGTCGCCTCTCTTCGCCTTTTTTTATCATTCTCTTGTTCTTTGCTAATTAACTACTTAATCAGCGTAATTATCTTATACTGTAACTAAACATTAGTTTATTTACTCTGATTATACGTCCTTTTATATCTATCAACCACTTTGGATTTGCAAATTTGGCGCTATGGTTGCTCTCGCTTCCACTTACTATATCCCCGTCCAGCCTGTTTAGCCGTGCAATGGTTTTCGGTGATAATTCATTAACTAATTAATCTATGGTAATAAAACATTTTGTTCGATTAATTATCGTTAATCATATAGATTTCAATTCATTTCAAATTTTAGATCCCCTGCATTGCCTATTTTCGTACTATTTTGCATTCCACGGCTGTTTTCCCGCCAACTCACTATACTGATGTCTACACTATATTAACATTTTTCAACATTTCAGATCCTTCGCCGGAACGTAGCTTGGTGCGCTGTAGGCGCACCAAGCACGCAGTGGAGACGTAGTGGAGACGTGGAAGTTCGGTTGTGCTCCAGACTATCCAGGCAAACTTCAGAGCGGCATGTGGGCGGCTGTTCGGCACAGATGCAGGCAGCACTAGCGTAACAGGCTGACATATACGTCATATCACGGGACAGTGTTCCGGGATCGTGGGCGCCGTAACCATATCGTTTGAGGTGCGAAACACACTCCGGAAAGATTCCGTTTTCGCCGCGCTGGCAATGCTCAGGAGAGTGTTCAAGACGGTATGTCACCAGACCGAGCCGAGCGGCGACATGGTGAGGGCCCCGGTATCGAGTTTGGCGGCACGTCCTGTAGCATGATAGTTCGGCGGACAGGGACCAGCTCGCTGGGCAGGAAAGAGGGAACGAGGCGAGCCGGCTGGGAGGTGGCCCGTGCACGTGCTTGAGCTTTGCGGAGGTTGCGCCGGGCGTCCAGGCATGCGAGACGAAACCGATGGGCAGATTTTCTTAGAGAGGTAGTAGAACGGGGTAGTCCTAACTGTGTCGAGGGGAATTGAGAGGGTTTGGCGCTAGACGACCGAGAACGGCGGCACCCGGGTTGTGCCGTCAGGTGGGGTGTTGATGGCGAATATTTCGGCGGCAACAAGGCGCTCCCATTTGATGTGAGAATGAGCTGCGTAGGCCGCTGGTGTATAAGTCAGTGTACGGTTGACACGCTCCACGAGTCTGTTGCACTGGAGGGCGGTTGACGGACGTGGCAGAATGCCGAATGCCAAAGAGAGCGGACGGCTGTCGCAAATTCACGCGACATGAAGCAGCTCACGCGATCCGTGATCAGGCTTCCCGGCTCGCCATGCTGGAAAACGAGACGCCGCTCCACAAACAAGATGGCGTGACAGGATGATGTATTGGGGACGGGTAGGGCTTGAATCCACTTGGAGAAGTGGTCGACTGCATTCTTGTTGCCGGCGCCCGTCTTGGGAAGTATGCGCAAATGGTCTAATCTGACAAGTTCAAAGGGGGGAGTTTCTGACGAGACAGGCTGCAGGGGCGGCTTGTGGTTGACATTAGAGGGCTCCCGGGACTGGCACGTCTGGCATGACAACACGTGTTGTCCGACGCCCCGTCCCGTTTTATGCCACCAAAAGCGCTTCAAGAAGCGCGCGAAAACTAGCGCGAGACATGAGGCCGCACAGTTACTGGGGGCATCGGCAACCACATGGAATACTTGTAGAGGTCACTGCGGAGGTCGCCCAGGAGGCTAGCGCGACCACGTTTATATGAAGGTTGCCGGAGGGATGATAGCGGCCGAGCAGCGGCGGCAGCGTCCGGCCGAGGCCTAGTTCCAGAGCGTTCTCCCCTTTTCGTGAGCCAGCGTTCTTCAGGGCGTGCTGGCCACTCTTTCTCTTAGGCATTTTTCCAATTTCGGCTGCGCGGGTCGCTATAGGGTACCCCCCTCTAAATGGCCAGTTCGTATTGGTCAAGAGTCCTGCAGGAAGTCCGGAGTCCGAAGGCGCGGCTCAGGCGGGCGACCCTGGCTGAGGCGTAGCGGCCGAACTTTCAGTGGGTGTCGAGGGGCGCGTAGTGGCAGATCAAGTGTGTGGGAAGGCCTGCCGTGTGCATTCAGCGTCGGCGGTCGCCGGGCAGCAATAAACAAACAGCTGGCGCCTTATGGACGGCGCAGCAGAGGAAACGAGGCGTCCTTCGGGTCGTGAGAGTCGCGCAACTATTCCTGGGTGGAGCTGCCCGGTAGCAAGGTGGGTGGCCACGGGAGGCGCAGCGACGTGTGGGGTGAAGGAATGGCTCTTGTAGACTGCAAATCGCTCCTGGGACACGCTCACAGCCAGCCGTTCACTGATTGGCGTGAACGTGACGGACAGCCGCACCTGTGGCGCCCTTGCCACAGGCGCTGACCTTTCACGATGGGGAACGCCGGCGAGGTAGCGGCAATCGAAGGCGCCCTCGGCACCGTGGCAGCAACCGGGGGCACATGAGCTTGCCTTGTAAGGCTAGGAATTCCCCGAGATGGCGGCTGATGAAGTTGCAGCGTGGGTGGAAACTGAAGTTGGTGCAGGCGAGCAGGTGTGGGTGGTGGACTCGCGGCGTAGTTACGGTGGGTGGTGGGCGAGGCAGTGTTGCCAGGTTTCTTTGAAGATGCTAACACCAGCGGTGAGCAAGAAGGGCCCACAGCAGTAGCCGGGATGGGCTTGAGGACAGGCGCTGGCACCGGTTCAGGGTCCGTTTCAGGAAAAGTAGGGCCGGCGATAATTTCCAGGCTTGGGGCTGCTGTTGCCGGTCTGGTCGTCGCATCCTGCTTCGTGGGACGTACAGTGTGGCGCGTACCTTTGGAGGGGCTGGGGTTGTGGCTAGCAAGATTTGTCTTTGCCGAGGGTTCGTTAGAATCAGGTGGCCGCGGCGTCGACGCTCCTGCAGACGCCTGTGGAGCTGTTGGCGGAATTGAAGAGGTAGATGGTGATGCCGGAAGCCACGAGACGGCTGCTTCCGCAAGCGACAACGTCAATGAAGGCGATGTGGTGGGGACTGCACAAAATTTCTGTCTGGGTTGAAACTCTTGCACTGAGCCGCTGCAGGTGCATCGTTCGACGGGGTCGCAGGCGACAAGGAACAAGTGCAAGGAGGCACGTCCAAAGACGACAAGAGGACAACTGCAGGAGCAGGACCGGCTCCAAAGCCCGTGTTGAGCCCACCTGGTGCATTTTCGAGAGGGACGGTCGGGCCGGAGGCGCTGGGCAGGAGTGGCGGCGAGGCGGCAAGGGGCTGCTGAGGCGGGCCGGGTTCTAAAGGAGGCTGCGTGGGCTCGAGCGAGGCCAGCGCATGGGGAGCCAGATGCTGGTGGCGGCGAAAGTGCGTCCGCTGCGTCGTAGAGCGGCAGCGGAACATAGTAGGCGCCGAAGTCCGCCAAGACGGCCGCACGCAGCTCATCGTTAGGCCGGCAGCCCAAGACAGAGTCGGCTAGTCGGCGCAGAAGAATGAGCGGGAGAATATCGCAGAGGACGGCGTGCTTTAACGGCTGGATAGTGATGCCGCTCATGTACAGCGCAGCCTCGAACTGAGCGAACCACCCGCCAACGCCTTGAGGGGGAACGGTGGAAGCGGTGCGTCGAAGCCTGGGTCCTGCCAGTACGCCATCCTGGAATGCCGCTGGTGAAGAGGGAGCGGTTCGACAGGTAACCACGTTGTAGAGGTCGGTGTGTAGGTAGCCCAGGAAGCGACCACGGCCACGTTTATTTGCAGGCTGCCGGGGAGATGATCTTCAATAAAACTTGGGTTGGGCCTAGTTGGTACATGATGTTGTGAAGGTATAGGATGCGCAATCAAAGGACGAACCACGAAGAAAGACACAGAGACACACACAAGTCTCTGTGTCTTTCTTCGTGGTTCGTCCTTTGATTGCGCATCCTATAACTTCACAACGGGGAGATGATAGCGGCAGAGCAGCGGCAGCAGCGTCCGGCCCAGGCCGAGGTCCAGAAAGCGTTTTGATGATGATGATGTCCTCGGGCTTAATGGCTCATACCCACGGCGGAGGATTGGCCAGGGTGCATAGCGGATACAAACGCACTCATGTACAAAGAATGGAGTATTTTGATAAGTTTGGGACGTAGAGCTAGAATTTGTATCAAAACAAAAAATACGGAAAAGGCAAATTAGTGAATATACATTCTAGCAGAGGAATCTACCAGATGAACTTATATAATTGTGAATATAATCGCAGACTAGTTTCAGGGCATAACCCCAGGCGCTTGACCCGAAGGATAGGAGAATCGGAATAGATAGAGGAAGCCCGAGCCGAGCGAGGTGGATCTCCAAGTAAATTCTACGGAGAGCAGCGAACTGCCGGCAGGAGAGGAAAAAGTGTTCTATAGACTCAATTTCGCGAAAAGACTAACACAGGTTGGTTATCGAAAACCCCGATCAGCATAAATAAAGATTTAGCCGCGGTATCCAGCAGCCCAAAAGGGTCATGAACACCTCACATTGCCTCGAACTGCACATCCCCACACTCCACGGAAATGCCAGGTGTTGAAAATCCGCTGCAGCAATGAGAAGCTCATGGCTCAAGGAGTGGAGACGCTGGAATTGCTGAAAGCGTGCTAGAATCAAGTAAACAGTATTTCAGACGAAAGGGACAATAGGTGAAAGCGTACTTCTGTAACATGTGGAGGAATAAAAAAATGAAGGGGACGGCTCATAGGAGTATCCCTCGAGTTTTCGAGCGCTGTGAAAACAGATATGTTGTCTGAGAGTATAATAATAAAAGCGATACTGCAGGGAATCCTTATTAAGGCCAACTCAATGGCCAGAAACTCAGCGACAAAACTAGGGGTGCCGTCAGCGGCCCGAAATGAATAGCTCCAATTAAGAGCCCCTGAGTAAACGCCAATAGCTGCCTTTTCATTTTGCTGGGACGCGTCTGTATAAACGGCAATATGGTTAGGAAAATTATCGAGGTATTCCTCTATAAGCCCATATAACACATTGGCGGGCAGGTTCTTAGCATTCCTTGGGAGGGTGTTGTCAAAAAAGACTGCCGTATCAGCCCGCCTGTGGTTCACTAGTACTGAAGATCTCATTTATACAGAAATATTTGACAGCAGGGAATTAGTGAACACCACATGATGGAGCTTATACAGAGGCCAGATAGTACCAAAGAAGAGAGTTGGGTTCGTTGTAATTATAGGGTTAGCCAATCCAGGAACAGGCTCGAAAGACCTCAAAAATGTCCGCACAGTGATAAACTCAAACCGCGAATTGCGATCTGGTATCCGCGCCTCCAAGTACAGCACAGCATTAGCTACTGTTTTCGCTAGACCTAAGCAAAGGCGCAGATCGCCTCGCTCCATAAGAAAGAGGGGTCCACGCTTGTACTTTGGGCACCCAGAAAACAGAACGGACCCGAATTGAAGTATTGGCCTACATAGGTCTTATGAAGAAGGAGTAGAGTGTCCTGTCGCATACCGAATTTTTTGTTGCTGATCCTCACCAGCCGGCCAAAGGCACGCTCACCCTTGATCGCAATGCTTCTAATGTGAGGCCGCCAGTCTAAATGCGGGACATGTATTGTACCCAAGTATTTTGTGGAATCAACTTGCGGAATCAGGATAGAGTGATACGACAGAGAGATGTAAAGAGGGGTTGCCTGTGAGAAAACAAGGACGGCAGACTTGCTGACATTTAAAGTTAACTTCAGGCTGTGTAGCCAAACCTCCGTAGCATTTAAATACTCTTGCAGTAATTGGTACAGGATATGAATGTCTTTGGCAGAAGCGAAAAAAGCAATATCATCCACATACACATAAACTTTGACGGCTGGGTGAATAGGGATATCACGAATTAGTATGCTAAACAACAATGATGAAAGAGGTACAAAGGAGGTTGTACATTAGCCATTTATGGAGCAAAATGCTGGGTTCAACGTTGTCATAGGCCTCTGCAGTATCTAAAGTAACCAGAGCTGATACCTCATTTTGCCTCATAGCAACCTTAATACGGCTCTCCAAGTCTATGTGCGTGGTCCAAATCGAACACGGCCGGCGGAAACCAGTCTGAGCCTCTCTAAATTCATGAAGACTAAGACTTTGACTCGTGAGGCGGCTGAAGACTACCGTTCTTCAAGCTTAACCAAATTTAATATGAGAGCAATCGGCCGAATATTGTCAAGATCAAAACCCTTCCCCTGCTCTTTCAGCAGTAAAATAATTTTCGCTGTTTTCCAACTTTGTGGAACCCAGGATTTTTCCAAAGACCAGTTCACAATCTGGAAGCGGTACGGTGCAATGTCTTGCATTATTATTTTCAGCATGCTAAGTGTTACTGCGTCAATCCCAGGGGCAGCAGATTGCAGGAAAATTAACTACCAACACTAAAACAAATATAGATACCATAGTGAAGTCTCCACCCAAATGAAACGAGGTTGATGGAAAGGTAGTGCGAGCACGAAAACGCACAGCTTAAGCCCTTGAGCTATCGACTCTAGTTGATCATTTTCGTCCCGAGGTGGTAATACTGTGGACTGAAAGATATGAGAGGAGGGCAGCAAATTAGTACGTTCCATGAATCTATAGAGAGACTTCCGGTTTACTGGGTTAGACAAATATGTGTGCAGACTGGCATTGTAACCATCCTTAGCCTTAGATACCGTTCTTTTAAAAGAGGCTGCAAAGAATTTGTAATTTATCCAGTTCTTTGGGCACTGGTTATGCGCTAGACTATTCCATGGGGCTTTCCTTCGACGATAACCTTTTTCGCAGTATTCATTCTACCAGCTCGAAGGAGTCATTTTTAACGCCTGACCGTACAGCAAAGACTGCTCGCCCAGTGGCGTCTAACACGGAATTTAATACTTGAGGACCACCAGAAGGTTCTTGAACAGTGTAGTATCGATAAATTTCGCACCGAACCAGTCGCCCTGACTGGACTGCACGCAATGGTGAAACTGATTGGGTAGTGATCACTTGACGTACCGCAGTCAACTGTACACCACGAATATACAGCTACACCATTAACAGCTAACGTTAAATCAATATCTGATCCTGATCAAGAATTTGCCCTCATGTAAGTTATTGCGCGACTATTGCAACAGCACACATCATTTGCTGACATCCAAGACCAAAGTAAATGGCCGCTATAGTTTGTTTTCAAACCCAAAATAACATGATGTGAATTGAAGTCTCCAGGTAGAACTACTCTTTTGTTGTTGCGAAGTAGCGCGTCTAGCCCATCCATCCTACAGACACCTGCGGGAAAGTCGACATTTGCCACCGTAACACGGGCGCACTGCGGAAGAATGATTTCAACGGCAAGTATCACAATCAGGTCGCATAATTTTGTGAGACACTTAAGCAGGATGAAACAGTTTCGTTGAAATTAATGTTAATAAGCCCCCACCCCTGCCGTTTGGGCGATCATTTCTAAAAACGGAGAAATTTTTAATTTCGAATGGGCGATTAGGAGTGAGCAACGATTCCTGTATCAAAATAATGTCTGGACTATGTTTAAGTATAAGCTGCTGTATGTTGGGGAAAGAAGATGAAATAGAGCGACAATTCCACAGGAGTACAGATATTCCCGCCATGATTATTGATTTAAAAACGAAGCAGCAACAGCCTCTTCCAACACATCTGTTTTCTTTTCAATTCCAGGCGCACCTTTTTTAGTCTTGACGTGCGGATGGTCAGATTTAGGAGGAGAAGAGGAAGCACGACGCTTCTGAGATCGAGTAGTCATTTCAACATCTGACTGACGAGCGCTAGAGAGGAGACTAGGTGAGAGTCATTTACACCCACGGACGTGGAGGCAGAAGAGGTGGTGGGGTGAATATTGTCAGCAGTCGCAGAGGAGGCAGGACAGGTAGACGAGGTTAGTTTACCTAAAGCCTATGCAGCAGCCTGCGCGGAAATGACCTGGGACAAGGCATCGCATCGCTGAACTTACTGATCATGCGGTCAAGTACAGCAGCAACAGCCTTCCCACCGCAGCACCGACAGACTTAGTTAAGGCTGCCTCCACATCAGTAGCGGTCGTGGGGGCGATACTTACGTATGAGCGCTGTCGTCTGTCAAGGCGGGCATATGCGTCAGCGCGCGAGCTCTTGTCGCGCTGAATAATGTCCAAGACGATCTGTTCAATACCACGCTTCGGTTAGGTGAGGTCGTCAGCTGAGTGATAAGAGTGGCAAAGGCAGCAGCTAAGCGACTAAGAAGTGCGAATTTCTCGTGCATGATCACCGCCGCAAACGCGGCAGCGCGTTCCGGACTTGCAAGGTTTGGCACTGTGACCGAACCGCCAGCAATCCTTACACTCTAAACGGACGGGGCTGCGGTGGGTCCACACGGTACACAATAGGCCAAACTTTGATCTCGGACGGACAAGAGGGCCCTGCAAATGTTGCAATAACCGACTCAGTTGCTATCGGAGAGCCTCAAGCCTCTCTACTTCAGCGGTAAACTGAGAGGATACCAACACCGGCGTCATGAAAGTCTGCAAGAATTTCCCAAGGTGTAGCGGAAGGATCCACACTGCGGATAATTCCTTTTACGCAGTCAAGTTGCTCAGGAATAAATACTTTCACCGGTAGAGAGGCGAAAGAGGTGCACTGTAGAAAATCGGCAGCACAATCCAAACAGGCGATTTGCCCAGAATTCCTTTCTTGCCAAATGGTCGCACTTCCGAAATCTCAAGATAGCGGCTGGTGGCTGCCTTCAACTGCTCGTGGATCATTCGAGAGTTTTTGATTTTAATTACACCATCTCCTACAGGTACCAGCGTCACAGGGATAAGCTTGCACCATTTTGACAGAAAGATGTTAGCGCCATATTTTCAGCCAGCAAACTGGCGAACCAGGTTACCGGACCTGAGCCCGGAGAAGACATAGCCATGATGGAAAGCCTACACAGCCTTGGAACCTACATCCAAAGGGGGGAAAACCTGGCCAAATACCCCACTCGCGGAACGGCCTCACCTAAATTTGAAGACAGGCCAGAAGGCGCAGAAACAGGCCGTGGAACAGTAGCACCAACGGGGACGACAGGGAACAGCAGAACTCCGGCGAAAAAGGACAGAAAGACGCTGTCGCTGATGACCGGTGGCCTGGAACATGGCGGTGGCGTGGTGTCAACTTTTCTTCCTCTTAGGAATTTTTCCATTGCCGGCCGTGCCGGTCGCTACAGGCTAATCACGGAGCCGTATTACATGGTGGAAGATACCATCCCTGAGTCGATCGGTGCGGCGCAGCTTGCGAGCGCCCCTCGCAGCACCGCCGCTGAGGGAGTGGGCTATGACAGCCATGTCGGGGTCGTCGGCCTGCGTAGTCCGCCGCTCCGTCAAACACATCCCTTATAAAGGGTGGCGCGAAAAAAAATTTGCGTCCTGATAGTTGGAGCCGCGGGAATGCACGATGGTGAAATTGTATTGTTGTAGCAGGAGAGACCAGCGCGCGAACTTAACGTTCAAATGCGTGGTGGACTCCAACCAAGTCAAGCACTGTTGTCCGTGAGTACGGTAAAGTGGCGACCGTGTCTGAGGAATGGACGGAACTTTCCAACCGCCCAGACAATGGCGAAGCACTCCAGCTCCGACAAGCGGCGGTTCCACTCAACATCCGTGAGTTGGCGGCTGGCACAAGCCGGGACACGCTGGTCGCCAAACTTGTCTTCCTGCAAAAGGACAGCTCGGAGTCCATATTGGCTCAAGTCCGTGTGTAATATGGTCGAAGTGGATGAAGGTAGGGGGTTCGGATAGGGCACGCTTGATGTCGACAAACGTTCGCTGTTGGGTCGGGGTCCAATTCCACGCTACGTTATTTTTCAGCACGGCAATTAACGGGGTGCTCCATTTGGCGAAGTCTGGAATAAAGCGGCGGTAGTAGGACGCAAATCCAAGTAAAATTTTAAGTTCCTCGAGCGTTACTGGAGCCTCGTAAGCCATGAGCGTGTTCAGCTTGTCAGGGTCGGGACGAATGCCATGCTGATCCACGGCGTTACCTAAGTACGTCACCTCGACAAAACCAAAAACACTTTTTGGGCGTGAAGTCTCGCGACGGTTAGTGCCTCGAGATCAAGCTTGAGGCGTCGCGGATGCTCATGAAAAAAATGGCAGCGTAGAGAATCCCTTCATCTAGGTATAACGGTGCCTTGGTCCACTTCATGTGGTCCAACACGCGGCCCATGAGGCGCCGGAACGTGGGTGCGGCGTTGAAGAGGCCGAAGGGCATTCAGTTTAACTTGTAGAGGCCGTCGGGGGTCCCAAAAACCTTTTTTTACGTCTTCAGGATGGGGTGGTACGTGCAGTAGCCCAAAAATGGGTACAGGATGGACTTGGCAGCGGACGCAACGGACCGAGCACACGCTCATTTTCTGCTTGTTTCGCAGGCGCACGTGAACACATACGCCTCATATCAAGTGCAAGCCAGCGGGAAACAAAACAGCTGATACTGACGAACTGGTGCGACTGTGCTGGACGCCGGAGACGCCCCCTACGTCTGACCACGTGACCATCGTCTTCACCCGAGGCTGTGAAAAGGACGACGCAGCGGCTTCGAGAGACACTTGCCGCTCTCCTGTTCCAATGAAGAAGAAGGCACGAAGCGTTCGTATTCATCGTGGTTCTGCCTTGGTCGAAAGGCTTGGAGGCGGTGCGCTCGCTGCTGTTGGGTTTCGGCTAAGTACCAGGCGGTGCTGAGTTATTCCTCGAATTTCTGCTTGATTTCTTGTGTTTTCTTCCTATTTTCCAGGGTGACTGAACGCGGGAACGTGGACTGATGTCCACAAACTCTCCCGGCCAGGGAACACCCCCTGGTCAGCTTGTCTCGCCCCAGATGAGCTGCCTCTTGATTGTTTCCTCCGTGGCGGAGTTAGCAGCATACCGGTTGCTCTCGTCCCCGCGGATGAGGGCTCCATCAAGCTGAATAACCCCGAGGCTGTTCAGGCTGCGCTTAAATCTACCACCCCCCATTACATGAAGATTACTGACGTCCGGCAGTTCGGCGGTGGAGGGATCGTGTGCAGATCGCCAGACCAGGCATGCGTAGCCGACCTGCTGAAGTGTTCGTCATTTGCCAATCACCCGGTGAGCGCGTTCATACGTCCTCATCTGGCGTGTTCGAAAGGGCTAGTCCGTGGCGTAGACCCACGGCTAAGCGCGTCCGAGACATTAGAAAAGCTCACTTCGGCTGGCGTGATCGCCATTCACCGATGCAGTCGTGTGGTGGATGGAACAAAGGTACCGACGGAGACTGTTATTGCTACATTTGCGGGGCTGTCCTGTCCATCTGAAGTTAAGGTGTGGCCTTTGATTTTCCGTGTGGATCAATTTACATCTCGGCCCCTTCAGTGCCGTAATTGCTGGAGGTTTGGCCATAGCGCCAAGGCCTGTAAATCGAGTTTTCGCTGCTGTGGGTGCGGAGAGAGCCACGACCCCGCTGGGTGTTCTGCTCAACAAGAGAAATGCTGTTTGTGTGGCGGTGGACACTCAGCAAGCCATTCCGAATGCCCAGCGCGGGCTGACGAAGTGCAAGTACTAGAGTTGATTGACAAGCGCAGGTGCTCAAGGCGTGAGGCACTTGCAGTCATCAAAGATAGGACATCTGGCTATGCAAGTGTGGCAGCGCGGCATGCAACCGTTGTGGATTCCTCCTTGTCGCAAGCGATTGCGGCGGCGGTGGAGAAAGCAATGGCAAGTGCCATGGATCGCATAGTTGAAAATCTGTCCGCGTGCATTTCGCAGGTCATGGCATCCCAAATGTCCACTTTATTGCAAGCTTCTATTGCCCCCCTTTGTGGCACAATCACTTCTCCATTGGTTGCACCTCCCCAACCTTCTGTGCCCGTGACTTCCAATCCACTGAGTCAGACTCAATCACAGCCTTCGTCTATCCCTACAACCAGTTATTCACATCACAGTGAGACAGAACTCTCATCTGAAGAGTGCGTTGATATGGAGACTGAGATGCGTGCTCAAAAGCGCAGTGCGTATCCGATAGGTGGTGCTAGTCCGTCTTGCTCTCAGTCGAAGAATTAAAAAAAATCACCCTAGATCTACACCCAAAGGCAGCATTTTGGATCAGGCGGTCTCCGCTGCGGCCCTTTCGGCGACATAGGGTCGTTGAAGGTGTTGCAGTGGAACTGCCGGTCTATTCTTTCTGCTTCAACAGATTTAGTTTGTTTAATCAGTAAATTAAGTCCAGATTTAATTGCTCTTCAGGAAACGTGGCTCTCTAAAGATTCTAGGTACAGTTTACAAAATTATCGTTCTTTCAGGCTTGACCGGCCCTCAAGAGGTGGTGGGTTGCTATTGTTCGTATCCACAAAATTTTGCCACAGGGCAACTGTGTCATTTGAATATATGGACAGGCAGTGCGAAATTCAGGCACTTGATCTCAATATTCCTGGATATCAGCCACTCACTCTGGCTAATGTATATTTTCCAACAGGTGTGCATGACGTTCGGCCTCTTGACTCGTTTTTATCTAGTTGCAGGAAACAGGTTTTAATTGTTGGAGACTTCAACTCGCATCATGTTTCGTGGGGGTTTCGTACAGATCGCTGCGGTACGCTCTTATGGGACTGGGCTTGTGTGAATAACCTCATATGTTTAAATTCGGGTCTCCCCACATTTTTCCGTGGTCAGGCTCGCTCAGCGTTAGACTTGTCATTTTCTTCCCCCGGAATAACTGTGTCCTCTTGGGCGCCAGTTGACTGTGCCTCCAATAGTGATCACCTTCCGATCAGCTTCCAAGTTATGTGCCAGTTGACCTCTCCTAACAGCACACGGCGCACATTCATAAATTACGACAGTTTCAAAAATGCCCTCAAAGCAGACCTTCAGGAATTATCTCATTCCAACAGTGGAGATAATGCCATCCGCATTTGTTCAATTTTGGATGGAGCTCGTAAAAAATCGGAGTTCTTGGTTCAGGCACATAAGGGAACATCGCCGTGCCTTTGGTGGAACGCAGAGTGCGCTCGCGATTATAGGCACCGAAAGGCTGCTTGGAAGAAACTTCTCCATAATCAGTGTCCCAAAAACTGGATCGATTATAAGTTCGTTGCAGCTACGTTTAAGCGCACCGTATCTCGTGCAAAGGAGTTGCACGATACTGAACGCTACGAATTCCTTTCAAAATCTGGTAATAGGCGCGCTTTATTCAATTACCTAAAATCCAGGAAACTAATCTCGTCCACCATGAACGCTGTCTCCCTAGTTCAGTCACCGGCTGAACTTGCACAGTCCCTGGAAGAGATAGGCAGAGGTCTTGAGCGCCGGTTTACGGCTCTTCTTCCTTCTCCTCAGAGATTTCTTGCCACTTTGGACGATTTCGAGGAGGTCACCCTCACTGAGCTCTCGAACACTGTATCCCGCCTTCCACCTGCGGCCCCGGGCCCTGATGGTGTGACTTCTTCTATGATTAAAATTGTGTTCGAGGAATCTCCCACCGACTTACTGGGGCTTATAAATTACTCTCTTAACGGGCCATGGATTCCAAATGAGTGGCGTTTAGCAAAGATTATCCCGTTGCTTAAAAAGCAGGGAGATGGTTATGTGTTAGACAATATAAGGCCAATTTCTTTAACTTCGAATCTCGTTAAGTTAATTGAGAGGGTGTTGCATGGTAGAATAATGTCTTATTTCAGAGACTGGGTTGTTGAACCCTTGCCAGATTGGTTTCAGACCAGGATGCTCTATATGGTGTGCCCATACCGATCTGGAGAGCCGCATACAGTTAGCTCGGCGCCGAAACCAATACGCAGCGCTTGTTACTTTAGATGTATCTAAAGCCTATGACAGCGTTGAGCACAGGACGCTCTTGGAAAGACTGCAGGCAGTAGGACTTCCGAGATACTTTGTGGCTTGGGTTGCTGAATTCCTTGCTGACAGGGAATTTTACTGCTTTCAGAACGGTGTTTCATCAAGCAAATTTCGACAAGCGAGAGGAGTGCCCCAAGGGGCGGTCCTCTCCCCTGTACTTTTTAACATCTTACTCAGCATTATTCCCTGTAGTCCTCAGGTGTCCACTTATGTGTATGCTGATGACATCGCCTTTTTTGCTTCAGAGAACGACATTTCCTCTTTGTACCAGTCCTTACAGTCCTACCTGAATGTCCTAGACCAATGGTTAGGAGACATTAATCTGTCCCTTAATGTCAATAAATGTGCTTTATTGGTTTTTCCGCTCTCTCGTCCAGTTAATATCTCTATTGTTTACCGGAACCATGTAATTCCTCAAGTGCAAAGTGTCAAATACCTCGGAGTAATTTATGATCCTTCTCTTTCCTGGGGGGCCCATATCGAGCAGATCACTGTGAAAGGAGTCCGAGCAGTCGGTATGCTGCGCAGGCTGAGCAGTGTTCGTTCTGGCATGAGAAGGCACTCACTTCTTATGATTTATAGAATGTACGTCCGTCCAGTCTTAGAGTTCGGCTGTGTTTTATTCTCTGGTGCACCAGCGTATAAACTTCGCCCCTTGATTCTCTTGGAGCGGGAGGCGTTGCGCCTTTGTTTGGGCCTTCCAAAATTTGTGGCGAATTCCGTTTTGTACCTGGAAGCGCGTACTCCATCATTGACTTCTAGATTTCGGCTCTTAACGGTGAAAACGTTCGTAAGAATGTGCGATTCTTCGCTCCATGCCTCCAATTTGATCTTCCTTCGTCAGCCTACGCTATTTTTCAACGAAACCTGGTCTCGTTTCCGTACCCCTCAGATATGTTTGGTGCAATCCCTCCTGGACCCCTTAAACGTCCGCATTTCGGACATCCGTCCGGTATGCTCCAACTCATCTATTCAGATTGTCTTCGATGACATCTTTCCAAAACATGCAAAGATAATGCCTTTTCATTTGCTCAGCGGTTTATTGCAGGATTACCTGCTGCGCTTTAAATCTCATGTGCTCATAGCGACAGACGCCTCACAGTGTGAAGAAAAGGCCGGTGTTGGCATTTTCTCCATCTCCCTTGACTGGTCATTCTCACTCCGCCTTCCCGATTACACCCCTATTTATTTGGCCGAATTTCTAGCAGTAGTCTTAGCGTTGCGCAAATTAAACAGCTCCTTGTCTTCTGTCATAATTATGACAGATTCATTATCGTTGTGTTCCTCTCTCACCGCGCCTACAACATCTCAGGCACTTCGGTTACTCAAATGCTTGGTTCCACCCCACGTGTGTTCATTACGGTTGGTCTGGGTGCCTGGGCACAGAGGAATCCATTTGAATGAGGTTGCTGATACCCTGGCGAAGGCATCTCTTCAAGGCCCAGTCGTATCTGTGCTTCCACCCAGCGCATATATTACCGCGGCCAGGTTTCGCAGGTATCTGCTCTTGAAAGAATTCGCAGCATCAGCTCTGACCTCTTCTCCCGAATTCCGGCATCTCCTTTACCCGTGGTGCAGTAAAGGTTGGCGATCACGCAAGCTTGAGGTTTCCTTCACGCGTCTACGTTGTCGCGTGCCTCTTTTAAACTTCTACCTTTATAGATCTGGTCTGGCGGTCTCCCCATTGTGCCCGTTCTGCGGAGAACCCGAAACGATAGATCATTTCTTGTTGACCTGCCGCCGTTTCTCCTCTTTACGGAGCCGCCTGCTGGAGCTTCCGTTACGACAGCTTGGTCTAAGCCTGTCAGCTGGGGTTGCTCTGTCTCTTGGGGCTTCCTCCCTTGGGCACAGCAACTGGAATTTGCTCTCCGCCATGCAAAACTTCCTTACAGACACTAAACGGCTGCCGTCTTAAGCTGTGCTCTTTCTCATGATCAATATTTCTCTGGAATGAAAGCTTTCTGAAACGTGGAATATTTAGCCCCGTTCTTTATTTCAGTCAGCGATCTCACAGCATTTGTTTAGCCTATTTCAATTACACATCTGAGATCCTTTCATTTATTTCCTAATTGCTATTATCATGATTATTTTATTTTTCCCCACCATTATTTTCTTGTTTAACATTTTGTACACCTATCAGTTGCCGCCTGTGTCTTGGCCAATCCCCCGCAGTGGGTATGCGCCATTTTCTAGAGGACAACAACAACAACTTGGCAGCGGACGCAACGGACCGAGCACACGCTCATTTTCTGCTTGTTTCGCAGGTTGGAATTCTCGCAACTTTGTTGCATTACTATTTCTAAGTCTTTCCCGTTGCTTCTGCTGCCAGTTGCTATTGCCAGTTGCTATTACCTACGACTAGTGTAAACGTGTTTTGTTGTTCATCATGGGAACTGAGATAGGTGATTTCAAGCGTGAAATGCGCAAAGAAATAAGGGAACTGAAGGCTAGTCTAGAGCACATGAACAAAGATGTCGAGGACTTTCGTAGAGACTGTGCTGATCTGAAAAAAGAGAATGCCGCTCTGAAAGTGAAAAATGAGGAGCTGATCAAAGAACTTGAACAACTAAAAAAGATGGCAAATGAAACCTCGGTGCGGATCACCGCACAGGATCAGTACTCGAGGAAAAAAAACCTTGAGATTAAAGGCATTCCTGAGGACGAAAACGAAAATTTGGTTGATGTTCTTAGCAGGCTTGGTGACGCACTTGGCGAATCTATAACGCAAGAAGATGTTGAAATCTGCCACCGGGTGCCTGTGCGAAACATTGCCGCTGACCAGAAAGACGGCGACGACGATAGTGTCGAAGAAAGGCCGCAGCAAAACACGAATAGAAACAGCAACATTGTAGTAGCATTCAACAACCGCGCTAAGCGCGATGCCATTCTTCAGAAAGCACGGAGAATTCGGTTCGGTGCAGATGAACTAGGTTTCTCAGAGAAACAGTCGGTCTTTGTTAATGAGCATCTGTGCCCAAAAATGAAAAAGTTGCTTGGGATGACAATTGGCAGGAAACGGGAGGTGGGCTGGCGTTACGCATGGGTAAAGAACGGCAGGGTTTACGCACGGAAAACGGAAACGTCCCGAGTTATCCGAATTGATTGTGAGTCCGACCTGGATAAGATGCGCAGCGCAACCGCCTCTCCCAATGCAACCGCCTCTCCCTGAGTGCCTACGGCCTGCTCTTTTGTACTTGTCTGATAATTTTTGATGGCTGCTCCTTACGATGTTACCTGTCCTTCTGGCAGCAGTTATATCAGTGTTCTGCATTGCAACGCCCAAAGTGCGCGAAAGAAAAACGACGAACTGGTTATGTTTCTTGCCGAATTCCGTTTTAAGTTTCAAGTTATTATGGTTACCGAAACGTGGTATTCTTCTACAGCTGATATTTTGAATCTCCCGGGATACGAGAGTTTTTTTCTGAATAGGTCCCACCGACGTGGTGGCGGTGTACTACAGCTGGTATCAAAACAGTTTGCATGTGCTGTACAGCCAGACTTTTCTGAAATTAATGCTGATTACGAGGTTATAACGACTCAAAGTGAAAATAAGTTGTTTGCTGTCATTTACCGACCACCTAATGGGAACATAAACCGCTTTTTTAAGTTTTTAGAAACGCTCTTGAATTTCACAATTACAAATAAGCTGCAAATCATTATAGGTGGTGACTGTAACATTATTCTGTTGGGGAACACTGCTGCCTCGCGTGAATTTCAAATTTTACTTACTTCTTTATCTTGTGGAAATGTCATAACAGAGCCAACACGAATCACCGATCATTCAGAGAGCCTTTTAGATGTATTTGTGACTAATAATATGAGTGACTGTGTTAAGTCGGGCCGAATAATTACGGGACTAAGTGATCACTTTCCTATATACATGATCTACAAATGTAATACATTTCTTAAGAGAAAGATTAGCCACTCCGATTCGTACACTGTCAGAGATATAAGTTCCAGGACCCTAGAGGTGTTTAGGAATGAAATAAGCAGTTTAAACTGGAGTCCGTTTTTTGCGTGCAAAACTGCTCAGCAAGCATATGAAATATTTCTCTCATTATTTAAGTCATGCTATCACACATGTTTTAGGCTGAAAACTGTAAACAAATCTAAAAAGTTACGCAAGCCTTGGATGACAGTTGAGTGCTTTAAAATGATTAAGAGAAAGGAACAACTATACGCAAAGTTCGTGAAGACAAGGAGCTTAGATGACCTCTCAGCTTTCAAAAAATACAAAAATTCTTTCACAACCACTTTGCGTAAAACAAAAATGCGTATTTTGAAAACTTATTTAACAATTCAACTAGTCAGACTGATGTTCTATGGCGCGAACTTAACAAAATATTGAATACTGGCACACGTAACAATCAAGTACTTCAACTAACAGTAAATGCTAAAACACTAGAAGGGAAGGACCTAGCGGACGAGTTTAACAAATACTTTACAAATCTTTCCTCGGGAACACTTGTACAAGACAGCGCTGAAATTAAAAAAAATATTTAGGTGCACCCAATCCTAAATCTGCCTTTTTTGAACCGACTACTGATGAATAAATTTACTCTACCTTTATGTCCTTAAAGAATAGTAAAGCCCGGGACATTGATGATCTTGAAATTAAACCCGTTAAATACGTCTTAGACCTGCTGACTCCAGCTCTTTGTCACATTTACAATACGTGTTTACATACTGGTACCTTTCCAGATATTATGCAGTGTGCAAGAGTAGGAGTGATATATAAATCAGGCGATCAAAATAACTTTTCAAATTATCGACCGATCTCAGTGTTACCCTTTTTTTCCAAAGGTCTAGAAAAAATAATATGCAAGCGAATCACCAGTTTCTGTGATAAGCACAAGCTTTTATCTCCACAGCAATTCGGGTTCCGTCGAGGTATGTCCACTGAATTAGCTTTGTTGACGCAGAAGGAATTAATACTTAGAGGGTTTGAAAATAACAAAATGACCCTAGGTATTCTGATCGATTTCTCGAAAGCATTCGACAGAATTGACCACAAAATTTTATCTACAAAGTTAGAGCATTATGGATTTCGAGGAGTTTCTGGTAACCTTCTCAAGTCATATTTAAACCACCGTAAACAATGCGTCGTGATTAACAAAGCTCACTCTTCCCTATTAAATGTCACTTCAGGTGTGCCGCAAGGCAGTATATTCGGACCGGTTTTATTTAATATTTACATAAATGATATAGTAAACACCAGCACACTTGCATCTTACATCATTTATGCAGACGACACAAGTATTTTTTTCCAGTCAGCCAGTATTGAAGAACTCACTGATTTCGCAAATGTTACACTTGAAAAATTCTCTCAATGGACTCAAATAAATAGTTTACAAATTAACGTTGCTAAAACAAGAGCCATATTATTTACTCCTGTACAGAAGGTTATCAGTCGGGATATCGACATAAAACTCGGTTCTGAACAAATAAAAGTCGTTAAAGAAATAAAAACATTGGGTGTGACGTTCAATCAACATCTAAACTGGAATGCCCACGTGGAACGCGTGGCGGGAAACCTGGCAAGAGCTTGTGGCGTACTGTGTAAGTTTAGAACGATGCTTCCGACTAAAATTAAGTTAATCCTTTATAATTCAATTTTTGCTCCCCATATTAACTACTGCAGTCTTGTATGGACGGACACAACTCAATCCAACCTTACCAAATTGATGCTATTACAAAAGAAAGCAATTCGTCATGTAGCAATGCCTCATATGACGCTCATACAAGAGAACTTTTTGCCTCGTTTAATGTACTCCCCATACACCACATACATAAACTTAACCTCGTTATGAAGTACAAACACAGTATTCAAACTAACAACGAAGCTTTCCTCAACTTATGTAATTTACATCGACCTTTGGAAGTGCCCTACATATTCAGAAACAGAGAACACTGGTCTATACCTTCTTCCCGCACTAATCAGGGTCGGCACATGCTGCAGTACCACATGCCTACATATTTGAATTTCCTACAAAATAAAAATATAGATATACATAACCTTAGCAAATACAAGTGGCAGAAATACCTTATTCTTGAAGACATATGAGTTTAATTATGTTTTTCCGACACAAACTGCTTTTGTACTGCGGATGTATTGTATCTTTTTATCATCGTCTATTTTCCTGCTTCTATTATGTGAACTTGTGTACACCCGATTATATTTGACCCTTTGGAGCTGCTGACGCGATTTTTTTGTTTTCCTGCTAGATATGTTTCTTTCATTTTCTGTGCGTTGAATTGTAATCTTAATATGTATATATAGTCTGCGACGAGTTAACACAGATACATGTTCATTTCTCACATCAAAACTATTTCAGATATAGCACCTGTCTTACTGCACATTCTATTGCATACTTTTTTTTTTCTCGCTGGTTGTAAGTCCTGCATGTATATATATATATATATATATATATATATATATATATATATATATATATATAAATATATATATATATATATATATATATATATATATATGTGTGTGTGTATGTGTGTGTGTATGTGTGTGTGTGTAGAGGCAAGCCAGCCCGTTCACCTTCCAGTAAGTGCCCAGCCGCTGTTCTTCCATGCTCCGCGTATGCCCACGCCGTTCCATGGCGACAAATTTGAGGATGTTGAGGACTGGTTGACCACCTACGACCGGGTCGCTGCGTTTAATGCGTGGGACGATGAGCGAAAGTTGCGGAACATTTATTTTTCACTTGAAGACGCCGCCAAGATGTGGTTCGAAAACCACGAGGCGACCATCACCACCTGGCAAGATTGCCGGCAAAAGCTGCTCAGCACATTCAGCAACGACGCAAGAAAAGAGATGGCTGAACTGGCTCTACAGTCCCGAGCGCAGCGGCCCAATGAGAGCGTCGCCATGTTTGTAGAAGAAATGACTCGGCTTTTCAACCGCGCGGATCCGTCCATGTCGGAGGCAAAGAAGGCGCGCCATCTTATGCGTGGCGTTAAAGAACAGATCTTCGTCGGCCTTGTACGTGACCCTCCATGTACTGTGGCTGATTTTAAGAAGGAGGCGACAAGTATGGAGCGTGCCTTACAACAGCGATTCGTACAATTTGATCGTTCTGCGAACATCACTGCTGTGGACTTCCGCTTGCCGATGAACGACAACGAGAGTGGCGCCCTTCGCGAGCTTGTTCGAAGCATCGTACGTGAAGAACTGCAAAAGCTGCCCTTTCTCAAGCAACACCCGCGTGTTGGAGGCATCTCGGATGTTATACGTGATGAACTCCGGCAAGCAGCGCCATCAATGCCATCCCGCCAGCCGCCTGCGCCGCACGTCATGTCCTACAGCGACGCGTTGCGTACCCCTGCGCCAGCACCGCCGGCACCCTACAGGCCCGCTCCTCTCGTCCGTCCTGCACCCCGACATCCAGCTCCTGCCGATGCGCCCGACACTCGACCGCCCGTTCGCAAAGCACACGTGTGGCGTACGCCGAACAATCTACCTCTGTGCTTCCACTGCGGCGAAGCCGGACACGTACTGCGCCACTGTCCATACCGCCGGATGGGCTTGCGCGGATTCTCACCGGATGCCCCTCGGCCGCGCTATGGTGAACGACCTCGGGACATCGACCAGTACCTCATCGACCTCAGCGCCAACGTCCCACCTGCGTCCCCACCGCGACGCCAGTCCAGGTCGCCAACGCCGCGACAGTTTTCCCCCAACCGGCGTACTTCCTTCAGGCAGTCCCCAAGTCCGCGCCGGGAAAACTGAGGACGGCGACTCTCGGAGGTAGAGCCGCCGTCGATGAGCGCTACGACCAACATCCTCCATTCGCCGATTCGATCAAACATTCCGACCTCCGACCCCCCGCACCGACCAGCAGTCCGGCCAATTTCCGACGATCGCCGCAGTTTTCCTCCGACGCCCCCAATCGACGCACCGAACGACCATCGAGTCCGACGACCTCCCGACGATCACAGAAGCTTACCTTCGACGCCGCACTTCGACGCACTGAACGACCCGTCAGTCCGACGATCCGTGATATGGCGCACTTCGTCGACGGTGAGCTTCTTTCCGCTGAGATACCGATCGCCGTTGACAACCACCATACGACTGCCCTTGTAGATACCGGCGCTGGTTTTTGCGTTATGAGTCGTAGCCTTGCTACAATCCTATGCAAAGTCCTGACTCTTTGGCACGGCGCGCCGATAAGGACAGCCGGTGGGCATGTGCTCACGCCGCTAGGAGTGTGCTCCGCCCGAGTCGAGATTCGCCACGTAACTTTCTCTTGTTGCTTTGCTGTGCTGGCGGAGTGCTCCAAGGACCTGATCCTCGGTCTTGATTTTCTTCGAGAAAACGGTGCAATCATCGACCTCCGTGACCTCATGGTGACTTTTTCGACCCAGCGCGCAGTTTCCGACGACTACACAGCCTACAAGCCAGTTTTCCGGGTATGCGATGATCATGTCACACTACCTCCACGCACCAGCAGGTTTGTTACAGTGCACTGCGACAACCCTCCCGCCCTTCAAGGCCTCGCGGAAATGAATGTGTATTTATTGTTTAGCCTACAAGTCTGCGTCGCTCGTGGGGTCTTTTCCTTGAGTCATAACCGAACTGAACTGCTTTTAACGAACTTTAGCGCCGAATACCGCCATTTATCGCAAGGGGCAGCCATCGCCTACTTTGATGAAGTCGGCGAGCCCTCAGCCCACTGCGCCCTATCGTTGCTCACCAAGAACCCTCCCGAGAGCACTGCCCATACAGTTCGAACTGACGTGAATCCTGCTTTGCCTTTTGACCGGAAATGCCGCCTTCAAGCAATTCTTGACTCTTACCATGACTGCTTTGCCGTCACGTCCAAGGTGGGACAGACGTCAGTAGCAAAGCATCGCATTATAGTTGACCCCACCGAACGCCCTATCCGCCAACACCCCTACCGAGTGTCGACTAAGGAACGCGAGGCTATTCGGGCGCAAGTTGATGAAATGCTTCGCGATGATGTGATCCAACCGTCCACAAGCCCATGGGCCTCGCCTGTTGTGCTGGTCGCTAAAAAGGATGGGACACTCAGATTCTGCGTCGACTACAGGAGACTCAACAAAATTACAAAAAAGACGTCTACCCACTGCCTCGAATCGATGACTCGTTCGACCGACTCCGCCATGCCCGATACTTTTCATCGCTCGATCTACGCAGTGGCTATTGGCAGATCGAAGTCGATGAACGTGATCGTGAAAAGACGGCGTTCATTACTCCTGACGGTCTCTACGAATTTAAGGTGCTTCCCTTTGGTTTGTGCTCCGCCCCCGCGACCTTCCAAAGAATGATGGACACTGTCCTAGCCGGCCTCAAATGGCAGACGTGCCTCGTCTACCTTGACGACGTCGTCATTTTCTCTGCGACTTACGACGAGCATCTCAAGCGCTTGACGGCCGTCCTAAATGCCATCCGCGCGGCCGGCCTCTCACTAAAACCGGAAAAATGCCACTTTGCATTCCAAAAGCTGAAATTTCTGGGCCATGTCGTCAGCGCTGAGGGTATTAGCCCTGATCCAGAGAAGACGGCTGCCGTAGCTGCCTTCCCGACTCCTACTGATAAAAGTTCTGTTCGACGG
This sequence comes from Amblyomma mixtum, assembly GCF_055824585.1. Lineage (NCBI taxonomy): Eukaryota > Metazoa > Arthropoda > Arachnida > Ixodida > Ixodidae > Amblyomma > Amblyomma mixtum. The sequence continues at coordinate 16,962,367 of NC_143017.1, forward strand.
TAATATGTAATAACGTGACAGTCTGTTGGCCTTGTCAATTAGGGGTGGGAGCCTCGTCAAGCTACTGAGTTTGTGGCTTTTTGCTCCTACCCTAGCATTTCTTTTCTGTTGTTCAGAAAAAAAATGCTGAATAAAGTTGATTGAAGATTTGGGACCCCTTCAGTCGGTCGAGCGAGTCATCAAGGCGAGGTAGCGGACGTCCAGATGGGTGACGGCGTTCAGTTTGCGTCAATCTACGCAGAAGTGGACTGTCCCGTTCTTTCGCACAAAGACGACGGAAGAGTACTAGGAACTACACGAAGAGGAAATGCCTTGGTCGAGCGTGTCGGCCACGTGTTCCCGGATAACCCGCCGTTCAGCCGGTGCATTACGAGGTTGGTGGCGAATGGGGCCGTGATCTGCAATGTCGATGCAGTGGTGTGTCCAGGAAGTACACCCGAGTTCACTGGCACGGAGAGTGAGACAACTTCTGTGTTGCTACAGTAAGGCTTTCAGTGCGGCGAGCTCCGCGGCCCAGATTGGGGACGGATTTGAAGGATTATTACCGTAGGGTTTCTGATCTTAAGGGAAGGGTGGGTGGTGGGAGGCACTCTAGCTGCAGACTGCTGAGAGGCAACCGATGAGCCCGGGCCCGAAACGCGCGCCGTGCCTAAGATTGACCCATGAAGCAGTGCGACATTTCATGCGCCAGTATTATTATAAGAGGGCTTTCATCAAATATGTTAATTACCGTTTTTTTTGCGAGGAGCTTTTTATGTTACTGATACTAGCATGAGCTCCTTCAGACCATTCGAAGGTGTGGCCTTGCCGGTCCATACGGCGCAGTGGCTCAGCCGGCGCAGTGGCGCAGCGAAGACAGATTTCTGGTTCAGTTTCATACCAGTAGCATCAATCCGGCTTAAAGCAGTTTGCATGTTCGCATCGTGCTCCGCACGCTCTTCGCGCCAGACCAAAATGTCATCCGACTAGACAACCTTTGAATACCTTAGGGATCATTTTCTAGAAAACAGCAGGGGCAGATGCTAGCCCGCAACACACTCTGTGAAAGTGAAAAAGCCCTTCATGAGTGATAAATGTAGTTAAATCTCTCGCATCCTCTGTCAACTCCACCTGGCGATACGCGGAACCAAGATCAAGTTAAGAAAAACCAGTAGCACCTGAAAACTGGTGAAGCAGTTCCTAGATGTGGGGAAGGGGAAAACCGTCCACCACAATGGCCTTGTTCGGCTCACGGAGGTCCAAGCGCAGTCGAATGAACTCGTCCTTCTTCTTTACCACCTCCAGTGGCGACGCCCAGTCAGAAGCGTTGACTCTCTCGATGACTCCGAAAGTCTCCAAACGGCAAAGATCGTCCGCCACTTCCTGGCGGAGCAGTAACGGAAGCCGACACAGCTTGGACGCCGCATGTTTTACCTCCGGTTACCGAATCACCTCATGCACCAGACCCAAGTCCAGTGTGAAGAGATGACTGAATTCGAAGTGTGCGTTGGGCGGATCTGCAGACTAAGGAGTGATCTGTGCACAGGACGGGGTTTCACCTGTGATGATGAGTTTCAGTGCCTTAATAGCGTCAAGCCCCAGAAGCGATGAACCGCTTTCCGTGACCGCAGCCGACTTATCTTGGAACTTGACGGTTATGGAGAAAAATGCCAAATTCTTCACCAATTGCTACGAGTAGTTCTGTATGACTGAATGCGATTGAAGTAGGCGGATATGTGAAAAGTGCGTCTCGTAGTCCCAAGCATTCGCGAGAGAGACGACTGTTCCGGTGTCGATCACGAAGGGGAGGGTCACATTATTAACTTGAATGGGAAGGCGCATAAGGATAGGGCATTTACACTGTCGTTGATCTTGAGGACAGTCAATGATCTTGTAAAGGTACCTTCTTGAGTTTCTAGTTCATTGGTAGTTCCCGCCGTATCTTCTTATGAACGGCACAGTTGGGAGAGATATTGCTTTTATGCGAAGCATATTACTAGAGCTACACTACAGCCCGTCGAGCGCGGCGGTGGAGCTACCATTGACCTTGAGCGTGACCACGTGACACCACGTGACAACATGACGTCACAGCAGAGGAGAGATGGGCTGCCGGCTCGCGCGGTCGGCCGCGGCGGTGGAGGCTCCACATCAGAGGCCCTGCAGCTGACCACGTGACGCTACAGCAGCGGTATAAAGATGAGCTTGCCTCGCTCTCCGGACACTTACGAGGCGGCCAGGTGTTGGGATGCCGCCTAGAAGCAGGCCTGATTTGAACGAGAAGCGAAAGCTTCAGCGTGCCACAGAGACCGATGAAGAGCGGGATGAACGTCAACCAAGGAAAGCCATGTATTACCAAGCCTAGCCATCAATATGCTTCGCATCTGACTAGGCTTAACCTTAGCTAAGCCTCAGCCATTTTTCTCACATATCTGGCTGTATTTGTGGCCAGCAGGACAACCTGGAAAATTCGTCCAGTGATGCGGCGAGCCACATTGAAAACAGTCGCTGGGTCCAGCCGACGGCGCGGCGGGGCCCGATTGCCTCCTTTCCTAACGAGGAGGCCAACCTCCTCCATCTCGGCGTCCACCGTCGCTACCCGATCGGGGAGGGGGGGAACGCCGGTCCGTTGGCCGCCATCTTGAAGTGAAGCCGGGCGAGGAGGAGACCTATATCTTGGACTGGAAGAGGACGGGAATGACCGCCATCTTGAAAGTCTCGCCGAGGACGAGACGGGTCGCGTCCGTCATCTAATGGCTATCGACGCTGTGAAACAGCACCTACATTTATAACGCCGGACTGCTGCATTATTTTATCGGTGCGTTCCTCTTCCAGAAACAATCTTCAGTGCCTTTTTGATGGCAAAATTCTCACCGAGTTGGATGAACAGGCGGGGAAGTTGATGCGTCTGTAAGCCGCAAAGCCGCAAAGGATTCGATCTTGCACCATGATGTCGATAGTGGTGCCAAATTTGCACGATCTGGCGAGCCGTTTGACATCTCGAATGTATTCGGTAGTTGGCTGAGCAGGACTCTGCACTCTGCATTTGAAATGTACGCGGCTGAAACATTCGTTTTATTCTTTTTGAAAATGCTTGTCTAGCACTTGAAGCGCCGTTTGCATACGTGCGATGCCTCGAAGTCACCTGTCCCCAGGTCGGTTCCAGCCTGCGTCTCTTCCTCGACGAGGCTGCGATAGATACTGATGCCTTCTACCCCCCGCGCGTTGAGCAGAAACGTCTTCTTGTGGCCCGGCGTAGCGGTCTTGTCATCGGCGTCGACGTAAGCCTGGAAAACACGCCGGCTGATAAGCCACGGAATAGTCGGTACGCCGGGGCTTGACAAGAAGTGTGGCCCAAGGAATCGCCATGTCATTTTGAAGAAGCAGCATGCGGAACCGGGGGTGAGGACAGCAGCGCAAAAGACGACACAGTAGCGTCGATAGGTAAGGCAGACGACGTTGCAGTCGCGTCAAGAAGCTCATGCCTCAGTGGCGTCGAAAAGCAGCTAAGTGCAAAAATGCTGCTTGTAGGTAGGGCAGCTGAAGTAGTAGGCCTAGTGGAGAAGTAGAATCTCCTCACTTACCTATCGGCACGGTGCACGTGGATCCCATCCTCGTCGCCAAAATGTTGCGTCGGCGTGGCCGCCACGAACCCCACTCCGGAGCACGTTGGGGAACGCCGGGACGGCGGCCTGAAGAGAGAGACACGGACGCAGACGCGGACCGCCGTTGAGAGCCCCTTTTAATTGAGAGCGTGGCCTCTTAAATAGACTCAGCGCCGCTAATACAGCGTCCTGCGAGGCCAGTAATCTTGGTCTCGAAACTGAAGCCACGATATAACACTCGGGAGATCGGATGGCGTCCACAAAGGCTTCAGTGCCGGCCGGGGCCACTGTGGTTTGTGGCGCACTGCAACGCCAACAGCTGGAGAGGTTCGGTGATGTCCTGGGGATTTCCCTTGGCTCCTGCCTGTGAGAGCGCAGGCGTTGATCCTGTAGCCGGCGTTGGCCCGACCTGTAACGGCCGGAGAGGAACGCTATGACATCGCACCGGTCCAGATTCGCGTGGGGAACATTTAGGAGCAGCTCCGCCGCTCAGCACCGTAGCTTGGCGATGAGCATGACGACCGCCCTGCTCTCGCTCCATCCAATCTTTGCTGCTGGTATGTCCGGTATGTCTGCTGGTAGGTAGATAGTGCTGGTAGGTCTGCCAAGGGGCAGTGCTTTCAAAGGCTGGTAACTCGGGCAACCCCAGCGGGCAGACAGGATGAGACGCACCCGCGTTGTGAACCCCACGGTAAGACTGCGAGGCCGGCCCGACGGGCGTGAGTGTGGAGCCACAGTGTTCATTGAAGTCTCCGGACCGCCGCGGTTCGAGTAGGTCGGCACTGGATGGCATACTCCGCCCTGAAGAGCATCAAGCCGAGCCTCAATCAGGTCCTGTCAATGGGCGAAGCTCTGAAGGACAGCTCCCATCGTAGGGGAAAGGAAGGCCTTCGGAATGCCTGAGATCATCGGCTACATCCACCGCGCCGTGTGCCGCATCAGCTGGTGGTGGGCAACTGTCCTCGGCCGCGTCAGACGCTTGTTTCTGGGCGCGGGTGAGCGCCATCCAACCGCTGCCAGATAAAATGTTGCGGGATCACAGGCCCGTCCAGCAGAAATCACCCAGGGATGCAGAGGCCACGACAAAACCCGACGGGCGGCGGTGATTCTCTTAGATCTCTTTTGTTGTTGTTGTTGTTGTAGGCTGCAGCGCTCTCTCCAACACCTGCAACAATTTAAAGGGCCACTGATGAGAGGCCTGCACATTTTTAGCAAATAATCTAAGTGCTTAGGTCAGGCATCGAAGATAACCTCTGCAATGTAGCGGAGCCTTGTGCGCCCCAAAAAGGTGCAATAATTCAGATCGAAGCCTGTTCGCTCTTTCACTCAAGAAGCAAACATGCTCAACCTCTACTTTGGCTCCCGAGTCTTCAAGTTGACGTCATCTTGGAAACATTCAAGGAAGGCATTGCATTGGCGCGTCGTTATAACTGAGGAGCGAAGGGTGGGCGTAGCAGGCTCGTCGCGTCGTCTCTTCGTTACGCGCACGTTTTCCGTAGCGCCTTCCGTTTTCGCACAGGCATACAAGTGTCCCCAAAACGAGGTTTTTATACCCCTGTCAAGCGCACAAGTTAAGTGTACTTACGGGGAGTGCGCTTCGGCATCCCGAGTGACACATTGGGCTGGATAGTGCTAAATGGGAAAGCAAAGTGCACTCGTAAAAAAAATGGCGACAGAAAATGAGCAAAAAACTATGAAGAGGTCGATGGAAAAGGCAAAAAAGGCTCATAATAGTTGGTTGCTTAACGTGCAAGCGCAAATAAAAAGATAGTTACCAGGTCTTAACGACGAAAAAAAATAGAAATAGCAGAAAAGCCAAGACCAGCCAAGACTATCCGGAATTTCGGCAACAAACAAGATGGCAGCGGGCAGCGATGTCGCATCTGATCTCGTTCCTTTGTTTTGTTTCTTCGCTTGCAGCTATAACGACCGAAATTTGCTCTAAAAACAGTGTTACAGCTTGTAAAGCAAACTTGTAGGTACTTTTCATGCACTATATTGTGCACTATATATTGTGCCTTTGAAGTCGCTGGTGTAAAGGCTACGCACTCAGCCCTCAAAGTGTGTTCTGTGAACGCACTCCGTCTTGAGTGCGCACTTCAGCGAGTGCACTTATGTTACGCCGTTTAGCTGTGCTAGAGTACAATTTTAGTAAGTGACAATCTTCGTAGGTGCATTTTATTTTGCGCGTTTGACAGGGGTATTAGTTACTCGTGCCAGTTCATGTATGCTTCAGCATGCTCTGTGTGTGTGCCGTGTTTTGTATCGTAGAGCATTTCCCTCGCTCGCACAGTCGACAGCTCCGCGCACACATTGCTTCTCGCTCGTCCGTCTTGTCTACACTGTTGCTGTCTTGGTTTTTGTCGGCTCCGTTGAAAGACACAAATTTAGACACACAAAAGTCACAAACTAACAGAGCACACAGAGAAGCGCAAAAGTGCACAGGCTTGCTTTCCAAGAAATGCCGGACGGTTCCCGAGGCCCGCTTCGACGTGCGTCTCGAATGAAATGGACTCCCGCTCCACCGGTCGTAAAACGGTGGGGAGGGCTCACGAAAAAACAAACAAACATCCAGGAAAAAAAAGGATGCTCGATATTTAGGGACTATGCTGACGAAAATAGACAGATGTATGAAAGGGTTAAATCACTAACATATTGAAGTGGTCGAGGAGATCGCGTCTCTCGTTCGTTCAGTGTCGCCTTCGCAAACCAGCCTCAGGAAACATCGAAGGTCAGGAGGGCAGCAAAAGGTCTTTGAGCACGGCGGAGCGAGGCCGTGAAGGCACTAGCGCCAAGCATTGTGCAACGATTCTCAAGAAGCGGGAGACGACCACAAGAGGAGTCAAGCTGTTTTGTGGCACACCCACCCAGGAAGCCCAGCGTATACGATGGAGAACGAGAAAAAACTTCAAAGAAAATAACTGAGGTGAGGAACGACAACGAAAAAAAAGCACGGCGAAACACCGCCAGTAGAGGCCGCTGCTCCCCCCCCCCCCCCCCCCCATGAAATATGCCAGCTAGCAAAAAGCAAGAAAAAAATAAAGGGGGGTGCTTTCTTGTCCTAAAGCGCGGAGAGGCGAAAGCCTCGAGCGCGGTGTTGCTGCTAGTGTCGCTGATGTGTGCTTAAGACTTTAAGCTTCGCCTCTTGAGTGTGGAAAGCGATAGCGTCTTGCGACCCGGTTGCGTCTTGCGAAGCTGCCATGGAGTCCACAGAACGCCATCGCCCGTTCGGTTCTACGCCTTGCTCGTCGGTAAATTGGTTTTTGAGGAAAGGAAATGTATCTGTGTCTCATATCTCGGTGGACACCTAAACCTCGCCTTAGGGGAAGGGAGGAAGATGGGAGTGAACGAAGCCACCATATTCACTAGACGCGCCTTTGTTCATTCCAAACCATCGAGCTGGCATGGCGTAGTATCTTATCTTTCTGATTTCTTTCTGGCAAGCGTACCGTTTTTCGTCCGCGAGCGCTCGCTTTGTAGGCGTTTCGCCTGCCCAGAATTTTTCGGACCTTGCACGTACGACAGCAGCTTTATATTTTTCTGTGTCATTGCGTTCCATTTCGCATTTCACATCGCTGATTTCTTTTGTGAACATTCCAGGAGCTGTGCTTTCCATGTTCAGCAAGCATTACAGTTCAGCGTGCAGGGTTCTTTCTTTTTCTTTCTCTTTATACCTAATCACAGTGCTCCTTTCTACTGCTTTAATCTTCACCTGCTCTTTGAATCTTTCCCATTCCATTGCAAAAGAAACTGGTTGGGCAATAAGAATGTTCTCAAAATCAGTCTTAATTTTCATCACGAACTCTTCATCCTCCAAAAGTTTGGCATTCAGTTTCCACAAGTGCCAGTTAAAGCGTGCTTTCCTGCTCTTTTTCCCAAAAGTGGCACTCACAAGACAATGATCACTGAAAGTCACTGGTTGTACATGATAACTAGAGCATAAGAGAACAAGATCAACTGACACATATACTCTGTCCAATCGCGCATGACTATCGCGCTGAAAGTGCGTGTATTCCGGACAGCTCCCAGTGGAGAACACACTGCCAATAATCTTTAAGCTGTAGTCACTAACAAATGCGGTCAGAACTTCAGCACTCTTATCTCTAAATTTTCTGCACTTAGCTCTGTCAACAGCCATGCACACGCAATTGAAGTCCCCAAGAAGAACCAAAATTTTGTCGCCCTTGAACCATGACTCCAAGGATTCAAAAAAATTCTGACGCTCTCTTTCCACATTCGGAGCATATACAAAAATAACACGCCAACATAATTTCGAAAAGGTGAAATCAACAACCAAAAGACGGCCACTTTGACAAGAAAAAACCGACTCCACGCCTATACCCAAAGTGTTGCGAATAAATAAGAGGCATCCACCAGATGCACCTACAGAATGGCAAACGCACACATGAAAATTTGCCTGAAAAGGAACCACCATGCGGCCGGCATGTTCCTCTGACTCTATCTTAGACTCTTGGACTGCTATCAGGTCTAGATCATTGTCTAAAAGGAGGCGGTGAAGCCGGTACTGCTGCCTTCTTGCTCCAAGCCCTCTGACATTCAGTGTGGCTACACGAAGTGGTGTGTCCAGCTTAAATACCATGTGTTATAGAGAGAGAAAACACGCTTCTGGACGTCGCGTTCCTACTTCCTTGGTCGGTGTGGCTTACGTCGGTGGACGGTCCGCATCGTCCGCATGACCATGCGGCTTCCCAAAGAAACGTCCGGTGGCGATTGGAAGCACGTCGGAGGAGCAACCCCGATTTTTTTTTTTTCGAACACAGACACATCGCCGCTGCCGGATCATCTTGAAGATGATCGACGAAGAGTTGACATTCACATCAACACGGTCAGCCCTCTGTAGCCGTCGCTGCGTTTCCTTAAACGGTAGTTGTACGCTAGCGGGGTGCTGACAGGTCTTGGTGGGGTAGATTCGTTCTGAACTTGTTTTGACTTTTTTTCGGTCAAGGACACTTCGTTCGCAGTAGGCTTCTCTGTGCGGGCCAGTGTGATAGGTCCGCCATTGGAGTCGTCCTGTTCGGTAGGTCTCGTTGGCAGATCGCCGCTCCTGGATGCAGACGAGACGTCTCCTATGTTGCGGAAGCACAGCTGCTGTATGTGGCTTGAAATTAGTGCAACGCCTTCGAAGCTGGGTGGAGGTCCTCCGCTGGAAGAACATGCACCGATGGCCACCACTTATAACTATGTTCTAGGAACAAAACATGTTCTTGAGAGCCGGCACATCTTCCATAGACGGTTATAAAAAGTCGCACGCCTCACGGTTGCAGTGTCGCACAGCCGCGGCGTTGCCACTTCCACGATGGAAGTTTGTGCGCCGAGGAAGTAAAAGGCCGGCGTAAATCCATTGCACTGCAAGACGTGGTTAAGCCACGAAAGTAAGTAGGTCTCGAAACTTCTCAAAGCGGATGCGCTCTTTGCTGCTGACCAAATTATTGATCCCGATGTGTAGTATAAGTATAGTAGCAGACGACGGTACAAATTCCAGGATGGCGCGAACCTATATTGGCCCCACATGCGAAATGAAGGCTGGTGTGCGCACTCGCCGAGGATCGAAATGCTGGAAAACGTACTTATTTTCCCGTTCCCTGTGAAAACCATAGTAACCAGCGCCTTAGGGAACTTCCACAGGATGGTCATCGTCGTGACCCGCTCAACATCCATAGCTGTTTATGCTTAAAAGTCTTCCCGAATCCACAAATGCGTATTGAAAAAGAGGACTTGATGACCGAAAACGATGATTCATTTACGGTGCTTCGGCTGGGGCTCGGCCTTCTTCAGGGAATGTTACAATCATGCCATGCCTGATTGTGAAATACAAGCACTGTACTAAAATACACGTCATAACGCAAGTGGTACATCGCCTGCGAGGGTTGCAGTCTTTCGTAGTGACACGTGCGGCAGTTTTCGAGATGTTAAGAAAATGGCATACAATCGCTTACGCATGCAAAACGTATTGTGTCTTTCACACTATATCTCGGAAACACGCGTGACCAGTCCCATCGTCATTGAAGGAAAAATAGTAACAAAATGCAATACAAATAGTAAAGTGGGTCATCCAGAAAGATTATCGCTATGCAGGTTGACATGTGTGGTGCTGAAGCCACGCACCGGCTACATTTTAATTAAAAAGTCATCTTCCTTATAAATATGAAACGAGAGTACATCAATGGCGCACCTACATCTGGCTATAGCAGTAGGCAATCATCAACGTGTGTTGCTTTCGTCTTGTACTTGTGGCGTTGCAAAATGAAAAAAAGTGTTGTGGAGCAAATACACAAGCATCTGAAAACATAACAGTCAATCACGTTCCCTCGAATAGAAATGGCGCTATTTGGAAGGAGTATTTCTTTTTTGTGTTTTCATGAGCACGAGAAGTTACTACCTAGAATTTGCAGATAAACACGATTCTCGAACCTCTCTTTCATAGTGAGGTTTAAAACCTTAATTTAGCATTGTGGCTGTAATCTTACCAAATGACAAAGCGATCACAAGGTTGCAAGATTTCTTAATTTAGTACACAGGTTCTCCCCGCATAGTAGTCGTTTTTATCTTAAACTATAACCACTTCATAGCTTAATATAATCTATAAGCGCACCGTTCAGAGCTGTATTCATTGGGTCTTCGTTGGGTCTTCGTTGACATAATGACCGGCAGTGATCTGCCGGTATAGTGTATTTAACTAAAAGCAAGGCGCGCGGAACGAACGCTGCATAGAGGTTGTCTAGGTAGCATCCTGCGCGCTCGCCTGGCCATGCATCGCTGGATCGTTTGTGAGCGTACACAACTTTTCCATTGAAAAGCATCTCAAGCGAACACGACTCACCGAGCTAGCGAAAGTGGCTAGAGCTCGGTACATCGCTGGGGATTAGCTCGCAATGACCACCATTAGAAAAGCACTTTGACGGCAGAGGCATTGTGCATGGTGGCTTGGCGTGCATCCCAGGCGCGCACCTGCAAAGCCGCTTTTAATAGAGCCATCAGCGATGGAAACATTCGCTGCGTCGTGGTGCCCACGCCAGCCGTGCGCGAGGAACAGGTGTGCGCGCTCGATGGCTCCCTTTCTGGAAAACGCAGCGATGCGTCGGCGCAAGAACGTACGCGCTTATGGACGTTGTTAACGCTTCAAGGCGTTTTTTTTCCAAATCCGGCACTCGCATAACACACAATCGCAACGGAAAGTTCATGAGTGCTCACTCCTCATGCATTCTTAGAGACACTAATGCCCGCAATGGCTGAGAATGTAACTCTTGGTGGTGGTTCATTTTGTGAACGTGCCAGCCCCTTCCATTTGCATTCAGTCTCCAATATGTGCCACATCCACAACACAAGAGCGGCTGACCGCCTTCCTTTCTTGACTTGACTGAACAATGGCTAGTCGTTGCAATGCAGAGACCAATAAATAAAGGACGACTAAACGCAGCCAGATGATAAACGTCGCCATGATTCACTGAATAGCAACAAAATGGAAGAAAGAAACATCAGTTTGCCATTCAGCAGCGACAATGGGCCTGCCTAAAATTTTAAAAGACCACCACTGGCGTCCGCAGACACTATGTTCCGCGATCGATTTGTAATTTGTGTTAAACTGCGGAAGTTTAAAAGTAGCAAACTTTTCATCATAATCCGACAAAAATGTCGGTGTCCCATCCTTCACAGTATGCTTTTGTTCGATGACTCTCGCCGTTCGATGGCATTCCACGTCCCACAAGCGGTAACTGAGGATGTACTACGTCCGCCGCTCATGAACGCTGGTGGCGCTTATGAACACATTCAAGGTTAGGTCACTTGTGAACATAACTAGCGCCGAAAGCAGATCTGTCAGCCGTCGCCGTAGCTGAGTTGTTAGAGCACCGGAAGCATAATTCGGAGGTCATGGGTTCGGTTACCACCAGCGGCATATGATTGTTTTTCTGCTTTTCTAATCAATTATCTTCAAGCGATAACATATTCAGTGATATTCTCCAGTCATCAACACCCCAAAATAAATAAATATATAAAAAATCCCCAGTGTTCCACGGTTTCAGCGGCTGTTGGCTTCTCTCATATGTATAAAGAGCACCTCATTCCCCTTCTCTTGAGTGCTTCATTGTTTAACGAGGGCCTCGGTTCTCTCAGCCTTGACGCAACAGGAAGCATAACACGGTTTTGACATAGCTTCCACCTTCGCCGTTCGATGACGTTCCACGTCACACCAGCGGTAGCTCAGGCCTTACTACGTCCGCCACTTATGAACGTGGGTGGCGCTGATCAACACTCTCAAGGTTAGGCCACTTGTAAACATAAATAGCACCGAAAGCAAACCTGATAGCCGTCGCCGTAGCTCAGGGGGTAGAGCCGGACGTATAATTCGGCGGTCGTGGGTTCAGTTCCTACCGGCGGCATGTGGTTGTTTTTGTTCTCATTTTCTAACCAATTATCTTTAAGTGATACCGTATTCAGTAATACTCTCCATTGATCAGCACCATAAAATAAATATATAAAAAAATTCCGCCGCTTTGTTCCTCAGTTTCTGTGGCTGTTGTGTTCTTTCATGTATGTGCATATATATATATATATATATATATATATATATATATATATATATATATATATATATATGGTTTGGTTTGGTTTGGTTTGGTTTATGGGGTTTAACGTCCCAAAGCGACTAAGGCTATGAGAGACGCCGTAGTGAAGGGCTCCGGAAATTTCGACCACCTGGGGTTCTTTAACGTGCACTGACATCGCACAGTACACGGGCCTCTAGAATTTCTCCTCCAAAGAAATTCCAGCCGCCGCGGCCGGGATCGAACCCTCGTCTTTTGGGTCAGCAGCCGAGCACCATAGCCACTGAGCCACCGCGGCGGCCTATATATATATATATATATATATATATATATATATATATATATATATATATATATATATATATATATATATATATATATATATATATATATATATATATATATATATATATATATATATATATATATATATATATATATATATTTATATATATTTATATAGCGAAGTATACGCTTCGTTAAAGGAAACATATTTATTCAACTCGACTTTCGATCGGAAGACCGATCTTCTTCAGGAGTGATTTTACATTGTGAATGCATCCCCTTTTATAGGGCGGGCACAGAACAGGAAAGTGGGAAACACAAAGCACATAGCAGAAAAATACGCATAAAAAATTTGCATAAAAAATTACGCATAAAAAATTATTAGAGGCAGTGCGACCCACACACACATAAAAAAAAAGAAGAGTGCGAGGAACAGGTACTCAGTCAGAAAATACAACGTCCAGATGCGGCCTCTGCTTTGTTAAGCACCACAGGCTTGCTTATTGACAGTCGTGTCCAGCTGGGAGGTACTCGACAGGTGCGTGGCCGTGCAACAACTTTCGTAGAAAAATGCGAAAACTTGTTCCTTCTCCTGGCCGCGACAGCAAAAAAATAAAATATGACCCTCCAACAGAGAGAGCAGACAACAGAAAAGAAAAGAAGAAAAAAAAAGGAAAATGAACAGAGCAAGAAAGAAACCTCGAAAAAAAAAGTGAAATAGGTAAAAGAAAACCTTTAAAGTAGTGCTTTTTCTTCGCACCCAGCTATAGTGCACCCACCCCTGGTTGAGGGGAAGTATTGGAAGGAATGTAAAAAAAAAAAATATTAGAAAAAAATATATAAAAAAATGTGAGATTAAAAAGGAAAAAAAAAAGAAATTGTGCGGCATTCGCGTGACCACAAGGTGAGCACACCCGGGGGGGAAACGGCACAGGTGTGGCACAGGTGTGGCATGCAGAAAGGGGTATGACCTCAGACGACTTAGTCAGTATTGCTTTGTTTAATTTCGTAGGCCCCTGGCCTCGGAAGAGAGGTGAGGGTGCCGTAAGTTTCATTAATGCCATTTTGCACTGTGTTAAATTTAAAAATAAAATATGATTCTCGTTGCTCGCGCTCACGAGTGTTTTTGAAGCCACTCTGTAGTATTGTTACTTTAAGTTTGTCAAACTCGTGACCTTTCTCGCGGAGGTGTTTCGAAAGAGGGAGGTTGGGGAGGGATTGGGTATGTGAGCGGTGGTTATTAAATCTGAAACGGAAGGAATTGTCTGTTTGGCCTATGTATTGCATTCGACAGTCGCCACACTCGAGCATGTAAACCACGTTGCTGGAATCGCAATTCAGGTCTTCCCGGATAGAATGCTTGAAATTTGAATGGGTGCTTTTAGCCAGTGCCGTGGTTTCCATGTGTTTGCAGACTTGACATCGGCTTTTTTTGCATGGTGTGCAACCTACAGCTCTCGGTTTATTGACTGTCGAATGGACAACATGGTTTTGCAGATTTTTTGGTCTCCTATATGTTACTTGGGGAACCGTTGTGAAAATATTTGAAAGACGGTCACTCTGTTCTATGATATTTCTATGATATGATATATTTTTCTTCTGCTTTTCTATCAATTAGCTTTAAGCGATAAAATAATCAGTAATGTTCTAAATTGATCAACCCCACAAAATAAATGAATAAATTAAAAAAAAAATCCCCTGTGCCCCTTGGTTTCTGTGGCTGTTGGCTTCTGTCATATATATATATATATATATATATATATATATATATATACCTCTCCGTTCGATGAAGTTCTACGTCACACCTGCTAACTCAGGACGTTCCACGTCCGCCGCTTATGAACGTGGGTGGCGCTGATGAACACTCTCAAGGTTAGGTTACTTGTAAACATAAATACCCCCGAAAGCAGAACATTTGACAGCCGTCGCCGTAGCTCAGAGGTAGAGCACCGGACGCGTAATTCGGAGGTCGTGGGTTCGGATCCCACCGGCGGCAGTGGTTGTTTTTTCTTCTGCTTTTCTAATCAATTAGCTTTAAGCCAAAATATATTCAGTAATATTCTGAATTGATCAACACCCCAAAATAAATAAATTATTAAAAAAAGAAAAAAAAAAGAAAAAAATCCCCTGTGCCCCTTGGTTTCTGTGGCTGTTGGCTTCTTTCATATTAATATAACGAGCCCCTCATTTCCCTTCCCTTGTTTGCTTAATTGCTTAGCGAGGGCCTCGGTTCTGGCAGCCTTGACGCCATAGGAAGCATAAGAGGGTTCTCACGCAGCTTCCACCCTCTCCGTTCGATGACGTTCTACGTCACACCTGCGAACTCAGGACGTTCCACGTCCGCCGCTTATGAACGTGGGTGGCGCTGATGAACACTCTCAAGGTTAGGTTACTTGTAAACATAAATACCCCCGAAAGCAGAAGATTTGACAGCCGTCGCCGTAGCTCAGAGGTAGAGCACCGGACGCGTAATTCGGAGGTCGTGGGTTCGGATCCCACCGGCGGCAGTGGTTGTTTTTTCTTCTGCTTTTCTAATCAATTAGCTTTAAGCCAAAATATATTCAGTAATATTCTAAATTGATCAACACCCCAAAATAAATAAATTAATTTAAAAAAGAAAAAAAAATCCCCTGTGCCCCTCGGTTTCTGTGGCTGTTGGCTTCTTTCATATTTATATAACGAGCCCCTCATCCCCTTCCCTTGTGTGCTTAATTGCTTAGCGAGGGCCTCGGTTCTGGCAGCCTTGACGCCATAGGAAGCATAAGAGGGTTCTCACGCAGCTTCCACCCTCTCCGTTCGATGACGTTCTACGTCACACCTGCGAACTCAGGACGTTCCACGTCCGCCGCTTATGAACGTGGGTGGCGCTGATGAACACTCTCAAGGTTAGGTTACTTGTAAACATAAATACCCCCGAAAGCAGATTTGACAGCCGTCGCCGTAGCTCAGAGGTAGAGCACCGGACGCGTAATTCGGAGGTCGTGGGTTCGGATCCCACCGGCGGCAGTGGTTGTTTTTTCTTCTGCTTTTCTAATCAATTCGCTTTAAGCCAAAATATATTCAGTAATATTCTAAATTGATCAACACCCCAAAATAAATAAATTAATTAAAAAAAGAAAAAAAGAAAAAAAATCCCCTGTGCCCCTTGGTTTCTGTGGCTGTTGGCTTCTTTCATATATATATATATATATATATATATATATATGCACTGACATCGCATACTATATATATATATATATATAGTATGCGATGTCAGTGCACGTTAAAGAACCCCAGGTGGTCGAAATTTCCGGAGCCCTCCACTACGGCGTCTCTCATAGCCTTAGTCGCTTTGGGACGTTAAACCCCATAAAACCAAACCAACCATATATATATATATATATATATATATATATGGTTGCAGCATATATATAGCGATGCAGCAGCAGTGGCGGTGGCGCAGTTCCATGTTCTCTGCCTAAACCTGTCATCGAATTCTTGCAGAAATTTTCGCACGGTGCCATCTACAACCTGGTCCATCATATCAGCACACTGCTGATATCAACTCTGGCCGTCACGTGGGGATCCAAGCGCCGGGACCTTCCTACAAAAGCGGCGACAAGCGACCCCCGTCTTCATTCAGCGATGCAGCAGCAGTGGCAGTGGCGCAGTTCCATGTTCTCTGCCTAAACCTGTCATCGAAGTCTTGCAGAAATTTTCGCACGGTGCCGTCTACAACCTGGTCCATCATATCAGCACACTGCTGATATCAACTCTGGCCGTCACGTGGGGACCCAAGCGCCGGGACCTTCCTACAAAAGCGGCGACAAGCGACCCCCGTCTTCATTCAGCGATGCAGCAGCAGTGGCAGTGGCGCAGTTCCATGTTCTCTGCCTAAACCTGTCATCGAATTCTTGCAGAAATTTTCGCACGGTGCCGTCTACAACCTGGTCCATCATATCAGCACACTGCTGATATCAACTCTGGCCGTCACGTGGGGACCCAAGCGCCGGGACCTTCCTACAAAAGCGGCGACAAGCGACCCCCGTCTTCATTCAGCGATGCAGCAGCAGTGGCGGTGGCGCAGTTCCATGTTCTCTGCCTAAACCTGTCATCGAATTCTTGCAGGTTGGTAATAGACAATTTATTAAGCACTTTTCTTTTTTTTCGCGACCGCCCCTGCTGCCGATCTAGCTGTTTTGCATTTTTCTTTTATTGCCTATTGAATGCTGGTTTCTGCTCTTGTTTACCATGAAGGACGCATCCTCCTCTTGCAACGCAAATTTTGCCGATGGTGACACGTTCATGACGTGCGTCGACTGCACTTGTAATTTCCACATTGGAAAATGCAGCGGCGTGACCGAACGATCGTTTAGGATGATGAAAGAAACCACTAGGAAAGCGCTGAAATGCCCAGCTTGCAAGCAAGCAGCTGGACAGACCGATTCAGCGAATGTCTTGGAAAATTTCCAAGCAGAACTAGCGGAAATAAACAGAAAATTGTCTGGCATGCTAGTACTGGAGACCAAATTAGACAAGCTAATGAACATGCAGGAAACTGTGTTGAACATCGAGAAGTCAGTACAGCTTCTGTCTGACACTTATGATGACATAAAAGTGAACCTACAACGACAGGACAAAGAAATGGGCGACTTGCGGCGCCGAGTGGAGGCTGTTGAGAGTGGAAGCGGTGAAAGTACTGTCCAAACACTAAAACAAGAATTAAATGAACTCGAACAGTATACCCGCCACCAGAACATTGAAATCCATGGGCTTGAGCTGAGTGAAAATGAAGACCTCATGGCTGAAATTAACAAGATTGCCCGAAAATTGGAGCTCCCTGATTTATCCGATAGCAACGTTGAACATGTGCATCGTTTGCCCTCCAAAAAGGACAGAAGGCCTGTGGTGATTGTAAGGTTTTCCAACCGAGCCCTCAGGCGCAAATGGTTTGAAGCACGCAAGTGCGCCAAAGAAAAGTTGACCAACATCAGCTTCTATGAAAACTTGACAGCAATGAACAGGCGATTGCTGTGGCTGGCGAAGATAAGGGCAAAGGAAAATTACTACAAATTCGTGTGGACTTCTGAGGGTAAAGTGTTTGTAAGAAAACAAGCAAAAGCAAGTGCTATCAGGATTGCAACCGAAAATGACCTGAGCAAAATTCTTTAGGTCAGTGACGACGGCTATTTTGATTTCAAAAAAATCAAGATGGCGTACCACACGACAACTTCGTTCAATGATCTGGTGAAAAGTAACAAGTGTTTTCGTGAAAAGGGGCTTTCTTTTTTTCATTTAAATACACAGAGTCTGAGGAACAAACTAGTACATACCTCTCACAACTACAGTGTTCCTTTGATTTCTTGGCTTTTTCAGAAACATGGTTCTCAAGTGTCACTGATGTTACGAATTTTTCCGGGTACAGTCACGTTTCTGTTTATCGTGTGCAAAAACGGGGTGGAGGTGTGTCCCTATTTATCCGCGACTGTTTTCACTATGATACCATAGACGACTTTACCTGCATGTGTGACGACCTTGAAACTGTTGCCATCATGTGCAAAAACATTGCCATCGTATGCATCTACCGACCGCCCCAGGGCACGCTGTCAATTTTTTTAAACTACATTGAATCACTCATGGATTTTGTCAATTCCCGGAAGAGGCATGTAGTGATCATAGGGGACTTTAATATCGATCTTAACTCTAATAACCCTGCTAAAGTTCAACTTCTTGAAATTATGCTTCAAAATGGTTGTGAGAACGTCATTGACCAGCCTACGAGAGTCACATCGAATACAAGTACTCTGATCGACTTATGTTTCACAGATTTTTCTAAGTCTGCTAGTTGCTCCGGTGTACTTTGTTCAGGACTGAGCGATCATCTACCAATTTTTGTAGCATTACCGATCGCCACACGTACACAATGCACAAATAATACTATCCGTATCATCAATGACGGCGGAAAAAAGACCTTTCATGCACTTGTTGAAAACTTGAACTGGGCGAACGTATATAATGAACCCGATCCGTCTGTATCCTACGATATTTTTATGTCCGAATTACAAATTTGTTACGATGTTGCATTCCCCCTCACAACAATTGTTCGGCACAAGAAAGCAAGAAAATAATGGATTACGAATGACCTTTTTAAGCGCATAAAACACAAGGATAAGCTGTTCGAATAGTTTCTGCGGACGCGTGATATTGCAAAGCTGCAAGAATTCAAGCGGTTCAGAAACAAACTTAGCTCGGACTTAAAGAAAGCCAAGTGTAGATTCTATCAACATAAGTTCGAAAAGTGCGCAGATAACCCCCGAAAAACATGGAAACAATTCAATGAACTAAACGCCACGCACGTTTCTGGTATACCATTTGAATTAGTTATAAATGGAGCCACTTATTCGGAGCAAAACTTAGTTAACCTTATCAATGATCATCTAGCGAACGCAGGTGCTGGAAACTTTTCATCTCTTTCATTGCCTCACAGCAGTCTGGAGAGATATATAGGGCAGACGCTGCTTGAAAGTGCATTTTTAACGCCCACTTCTGAGGATGAGATAAACCTTATCATAAACTCGTTCGATAACCGATCGGCAGCTGGCCACGACGACATTAAAGCCGCACCTATAAAAGAAACTGCCCACTTAATCTCAAAACCGCTCGCTTACATCTCCAACCGCATACTCGCTTCGGGAATCTTTCCTGAGAAAATGAAGATAGCTCGTGTCGTCGTCATTCACAAGGGAGGAAAATACAGTGACCTGAACAACTATAGGCCGATTTCAGTTTTGCCTCTTTTTTCGAAAGTGATTGAACGTGTCATACACAAACGCCTCGACAACTTTTTTGTTGCAAAAAACATCATATCAACAAAGCAGTACGGGTTCCAGAATGGAAGATCAACTGAAATGGCCCTCGTACAAATAAAAAATAAAATAATTAAAAATATTGAGGATAAGCTGTACACCGTTGGAATATTTCTAGATTTTCGCAAAGCCTTCGATTCCATCAAACATCATATTTTGCTAAGAAAGCTGGAAATATGTGGAATTAGGGGCATAGCACTTCAACTCATGCGCAGTTACCTTGAGTCGCGTTTTCAATTCGTATGCCTACATGGCTACAAATCAAACCCAAGGATTGTAAAATATGGTGTACCGCAAGGATCTATATTAGGCCCTTTGCTCTTCTTGATCTATATAAACGATATAGTTAACATTCCTCAAACTGATGACATAGTATTATATGCAGACGATACGAATGTATACTTCTCTGGAACAAATCTTAATGAACTTGAAAACACTGCTAACACGTGGCTATTAAATCTTAGTGTATGGCTAAACTTAAATCGTCTTGAACTCAACGAGAAAAAAACTAAATTTATGCTTTTTTGTGCAAAAAACAAACCAATACATTACGATTTTAAGCTCCGCTACGGCTCTTGCTACCTTGAACGTGTCAGCTCCCATTCCTTGCTAGGAGTTAAATTCCATCACAACCTAGGCTGGAGCGACCACATAGACCACACCCGTGTCAAGATAGCGAGAGCTATTGGTATGCTTTCCCGGCTTCGAGATCTTATACCTTGCTCGCTGAAAAGACAGTTGTATTTCTCTCTTATCCATTCTCGCATCAGTTATTGTCTTCTTATCTGGGGTACTTGTAACAAAACTGACTTAGAAAAAATATCAGCCCTGCAGTCGCGTGCAGCTCGGTTACTTTTACCTGCAGGAAACAACACAAATAGTTGCTCGGCAAATACACAGTCTCGAATGATCCCTGTGAAAATCATGTATGAACTCAAAATATGTGTGTTTATTTATAACGAAATAAAAACAAATTACATTAATTTTTTTAACACGTACCTATACAGATCTACTGGTTACAGCTTGCGTCAGACTTCTGTTGTGGTAAATAGGCCTCTTACTAACTACGGAACACAATCAATTGAGCTCCAGATCATGTTGATGTGTAATTCTCATCCGTTTGTAATAGATGCAGCTAAAAATAGTTCCACGCACAGGGGTTTTAAACGCATCTGTTCGTCTTTCTTTTTGTCTAACGTTGTGTCCTAACAAAATGCTTACTTCTGGTTCCGTTTGATGTAACCCTGCTGGGGGGGAGTTCTGTGGTGCGGTGGCCTCATAGATTGTTCATAGTAGGATGTCGTGCGGTCTGTATGATATGCCATACAATTCGTATGATATGTCGTGCGGATGGAGTGGTGTGTCGCGCAGATTGTGTGTTGTTCTGTGGTGGATGGTCTGTGGGGTTGTTGCGTCGTAGAGCTTTTTTTTCAGCAGGGAATGCTGTATCGGTTCGAACAACCCTAATGTATTGCATTACTGTACCATTTTTGTATATGATTTAGTGTGTATTATTATTTTATTATCTGTATATATTTACAAGAACTGTTTATGATGCGTCTGTTTTGTAAGCGATGGTAAAGACAGCCTTTTGTTGTTGTATAATGCAATACCGCTCCTGCTGCTGTACCCAGGCGAGGACAAGACCCAGTCAGGAGGTTTAGCACCTCCTTTTGTCTTGCCTCGTGGGCAATACCTGTATGTTGCCCGAAGGAGAAATAAAAAAAAAATATATATATATATACACGGTGTCCCAGCTAAATGTAACCAAGCTTTTAAAAAACACGGGGTGTCCTAGCCGTGTGAAACCAAATGAGGGTTGTTTAGAGTCGCGTGACCTAGTCTGCAGTATTTTTTTCGTTCTTCAAGGTTGAATAATTAGTGGAGCTTAATTAATTAACTTTTTAATTATTGACTTGAGGAACAAAGTGTCAATCGAAAAGTTGTAGATCGCTTTGAGAAACAGCTTACTGAGACATTTGCAGCAAAGTAAGGCTTACGTAGAGTAGTTTTTTACCGGCCTTTAACCATAACCCGCACAATAAGAAAAAGCTTCCACATGACAACTGTGCCACTTCAACGTCCCAAGACGCGCCTTAAAGAATAAAATCCATTTTTTCTGAAGTCCTCTCCTCGATGAGACTTTGGGTGCACATCGGGGCAGAGAAGTGAGCGAGCAGCTGGTCACGTGACAACTTTCTTCTAAGGCCAATAAATGAAGCTACGTAAATCGCAACTTGACGGAAATAGCACTACTAGCGGTTTTTTGAGGTGATCTAAAACTTTTTCATTGACACTTTCTTCCTGAAGTGAATAATTAAAAAGTTAGCTAATTAAACTTAACTAATTAATTAACTTTGAAGAGCGAAAAAAATACTCAAGACTAGGCCATGCGACTATGAACAACTCTGAGTTAGTTTTACTGGACTAGGACACTTCGCATTTTTTAAAAGTTTGGTTACATTTAGCTGGGACACCCTGTATATATATATATATATATATATATATATATATATATATATATATATATATATATATATATATATATATATATTGTAGCGTGCAACGCCAAAAAGAACACCCGCGCAGAGACGAAAAACCTGCGGCGATCACCCAGTGGTTCGAGCGTGCGCGAGAGAGCCAACTAACTTCTTCCTCTTCTAGCGCATGCACTACTTCTGTCTCTTCTTCGAATGCATGTATCACTGCCCCCCTCTTCTGCAGCATCGACACGATGCGGCTAGGAGAGAAAAGTCAGCGAAAGGGTAGAACACAGCTGCAGTGGACCGCAGTTCAGTCAGGTAGCCGGTCGTGGTAAGGCTTCATGCGAACAACGTGTACGACTTCAGTTCGGTGCGACCGGCGCGATGAACAAGCTGTCGGGGCGGGAGCAACTGCATAAGTCACATCACTGATGCGGCGCACTACTTCGTAAGGGCCGAAGTATCGGCGCAGCAGCTTTTCAGAGAGCCCGCGGCGACGAACAGGTATCCAAATCCACACAAGGTCGCCGGGAGCATAACTGACGAAACGGCGTCCACAGTTGTACTTAGTGGCGTCAGCCTCCTGTTGACGGTGGATGCGCAGGCGGGCCAGTTGACGCGCTTCCTCAGCACGCTGAACGAAGGTATCTACGTCGATGTCAGCGTCAGAGTCGCAGTAAGGGTCGACGGGCAACATAGCATCCAACGGAGTGGTCACCTGGCGACCGAAGACAAGCTGAAAGGGGGTCAGTCGGGTTGTTTCCTGCAGGGCGGTGTTGTACGCAAACGTTACGTACGGCAGAATGGCGTCCCAAGTTCGATGCTCGACGTCAACGTACATTGATAGCATGTCGGCTAGTGTGCGGTTGAGTCGCTCTACCAACCCGTTTGTCTGCGGGTGATACGCCGTAGCACGTCGGTGGCTCGTGTGCGTCAGAGTCATCACGGACTGGGTTAAGCGGGCCGTGAAAGCAGTTCCCCGGTCAGTAACAACAACGGCGGGTGCTCCATGACGCAAGACAATGTTGTGGACGAAGAACTGCGCCACTTCAGCAGCAGTGCCTTTGGCAAGAGACGTGGTCTCAGCGTACCGTGTGAGGTAGTCAGTCGCAACGACTATCCAACGCTTTCCAGACGAAGACTTCGGAAATGGGCCAAGGAGGTCCATGTCCACTTGATGGAAAGGGGTCTTCGGTGGATCGACGGGGTGAAGAAATCCGGCCGGTTTCAATGGAGGAGTCTTCCGACGTTGGCATTCACGGCATGTTTTGACGTAGGCCCGCACCGATGGGAGTAACCTGGGCCAATAATACTTTTGTCTAATCCGCGCGAGTGTACGGCTGACTCCAAGGTGGCCGGCGGATGGTGCATCATGACAGGCACTCAAGATCTCAGACCGCAGCTGTGATGGTACGACAAGTAGGAACACTTCTTCGCTGTTGGTAAAGTTGCGCTTGTAGAGAACACCAGACCGTAAAGTGAAGGTGTGAAGCCCTCGAAGAAAAACACGCGGAATGGGAGCTTCACTGCCTTCGAGGTAATCGATGAGCGGCGCCAACTCCGTGTCCGCCCTCTGAAGATGCGCCATTTGGGTGGTACTAACAGAGCCCAGGAAAGGAAAATCATCGGTGGTTTCTTCGGTATTGATTGGGACAGGCGCGCGCGACAGACAATCCGCATCCTGATGCTTGCGGCCAGACTTGTAAACTACTCTTAAGTCGTATTCTTGCAAGCGTAAGCTCCATCTAGCCAAGCGTCCTGAGGGGTCTTTGAGGCTCGCCAGCCAGCATAAGGAGTGGTGGTCGCTTACCACACGGAAGGGTCGTCCGTAGAGGTACGGTCGGAACTTGCAGATGGCCCATATCACTGCAAGACATTCTTTCTCCGTTGTAGAATAATTGGTCTCGGAGCGCGTAAGTGTCCGACTAGCATAACTGATGACCCGTTCTGCACCGTCTTGCCACTGGATCAGTACTGCACCAAGGCCAACATTGCTGGCGTCAGTGTGGATGTCCGTGGCAGCATGCTCGTCGAAATGGCCGAGTATCGGAGTGCTTTGCAGACGGCTGCGAAGCTCGACAAATGCAGCCTCTTCGTCGGTCCCCCACAGGAAGGGCGTGTCGTCACGGGTCAGTGCGTTCAGCGGTTCCGCGATTTTCGAGAAATCTTGAATAAAGCGCCTATAATAGGAGCACAGGCCTAAAAACCGGCGAACGGCCTTCTTGTCAGTTGGGCGTGGAAAACCTGAGACGGCAGCGGTCTTGTCAGGGTCCGGGCGAACACCTTGTGCGCTGACAACGTGACCAAGAAAGCGAAGTTCCTCAAAGCCAAAATGGCATTTCTCGGCTTTGATGGTGAGTTGCGCGGATTTGAGCGCTTGTAGCACAATGCGCAACCGCTCCAAGTGTTGGTCAAAGGTGGGCGAAAATATAACGACATCGTCCAGGTACACCAGGCAGGACTGCCATTTCAAGCCGGAGAGGACAGTGTCCATCATGCGTTGGAAAGTGGCCGGTGCTGAGCACAGACCAAATGGGAGCACTTTAAACTCATAGAGGCCGTCAGGCGTCACGAAAGCCGTCTTCTCCCGGTCTCTCTCGTCCACTTCGATTTGCCAGTACCCGCTTTTAAGATCCAATGACGAGAAGTATCTGGCGTTCCGCAATCGGTCGAGCGCGTCATCTATCCTGGGCAGCGGGTAAACGTCCTTTTTGGTCACGCTGTTAAGTTTCCTGTAGTCCACGCAGAAACGCAGAGTATTGTCCTTCTTTTTGACAAGAACCACAGGCGATGCCCACGGACTGGTGGACGGCTGAATGACATCGTCTGCAAGTATCTCGGCAACCTGATTCTGAATGGCTTCTCTCTCCACCGGGGAAAAACGATATGGGCGCTGGCAGACGGGTCGCGTAGTCTCGTCAGTGATGATACGATGCTTGGCGAGTGGAGTTCGGCCGACCTTCGAGCACGTAGCGAAACAGTCCGCAAATTCTGCCAAGAGGGCCGACAGAAGATCCCTCTGAACCGACGGCAAGGCAGGATTTATTCTGACTGACTGAAGAACGTAATGTGGGCCAGCATACTCCGGAGAGGGTCCTCCCACGGTGCACAAACCTGGAACCTCAGCAACGTCGTGGAGGAAGGCAATAGCCATGCCTTTGACCAGGTGCTGATATTCGTTGGCAAAGTTAGTCAGGAGGACGTGGGTGCGGCCGTCACGTAGTTGGACGAGACCTCTTGCAACGGCAAGTACCCGCTTAAGCAGCAGTGGACTATGGCTGTCCGCTAGGCCCTCGTAGTCATGAAAGAGGTCGTTCCGCACGAGCACCAGAACACTGCACCGCGGCGGCACCGTGACGTCGTTCTCGACAATGCGCAGAGCGTTGCTGCAGGGATCGCGGGAGTCAAAGCGCGCCACGGCCTGTTTGGTCGAGAACGTGACACGTGTCTCCTGAAAGTCAATCACAGCGCCGTTCGACTGCAGGAAGTCGATCCCCAGAATCAAGTCTCTGGAACACTCGGGGAGTACGACAAATTCACCAACGTACGTAAAACCACTAATCCCAACTCTAGCCGTGCACTTGCCCACAGGGGAAATTAGGTGGCCACCAGCGGTGCGAATGGGGGTCCCCGTCCACGGTGTCAGAACCTTCTTAAGTTCTCCAGCGAAGGCACGGCTCATAACAGAGTAATCAGCACCGGTATCGAGCAGCGCGGTAATGTCAGTGCCATCAATTGTCACACGCAAATCGGATGCAGCGTATCTGATACTGTCGCTGCCTATCTCTGTCCGGGTATCGTCAGCTCGAGGGTTCCGCGATGGAGGATCTTGACACGTCCCGACGTCAGCGGCCTTGCCTCCAGAGGTCGCTGGTGTTAGTTTTCCCGACGCGGACTCGGCGAGCGACGGCCAGCAGAGCTACTCTGGAGGCCAGGGCTGGAAGAGCGATAACGGAGAGGCGAAGGGGAACGGGACTCGCGCCTTCCAGAGTAGGCAGGGTTCTGGCGTGCCCAGAGATGCTGTGCAATCTCATGCGGTCGTTCGCCGTTCTGAGGGCAGGGTGCGTCGGGATGGAAACCGCGAAGGCCCACTTGGCGGTACGGACAGGCGCGGTAGAGGTGACCAGGCTCCCCACAGTGGTAGCAGAGAGGCCTGCGGTCCGGTGTACGCCACAATTCCGACTTGCGAGGGCGTGGCCCAGCTGTAGCAGATGCGGTTGCAGAATACGTGGCGATGTTACTCACGGAGGTCGACGGGGTCACACCATAGCCAGGCACGCTTGCGTGACATGTGCCGATGTTGCTCACGCCAGGCGTTGGGGTAATGGGACCGTAGCCTGTCGTGCGACGTACAACAGATGCGTACGTGGGTCGGTCATCGAACCGGGATGGCGCTTCGGGGACAGGAGGTGCCTGCGCAGCCTGTCGCACCTCGTCCCTGACAACTTCGGACAGCGCTGCCAGCGGCGCAGGTGCAACCTGAGGCAGATGGATCCGTTGCAGTTCCTCCCGGACAACGGAGCGAATTAGTTCACGCAAGGTGTCTGCACTGCCGCCGAGACACGACGAAAAGCCTTCGGGCACCATGCAGTTGATGTCCCGGTTGTACTGGCGGGCCCGTTGTTGCAGCGTCGTCTCCATCGTGGTCGCCTCGGTTAGAAATTCCGCCACCGTGCGGGGTGGGCTGCGCACGAGGCCCGCGAACAGCTCCTGCTTAACCCCACGCATGAGATGGCGCAGCTTCTTCTCCTCTGTCATGTTGGGGTCGGCGCGCTTGAAAAGACGGGCCATGTCTTCGGAAGGGGCCCAAATTCAGGCGACTCTCCGCGGAGACGGCGGCTGGGTCGCTGGTGAACCGGTGTGAGGTCCGTAGTGACGCTGTACGGAGTTTGCAGGTCGGGAAGCGTACCCCGCACCTCCACCAAACTGTAGCGTGCAACGCCAAAAAGAACACCCGCGCAGAGACGAAAAACCTGCGGCGATCACCCAGTGGTTCGAGCGTGCGCGAGAGAGCCAACTAACTTCTTCCTCTTCTAGCGCATGCACTACTTCTGTCTCTTCTTCGAATGCATGTATCAATATATATATGTATATACGGCCGAGACGGACTAAATGAATGCGATCAACGAGATAGAAATGACAGAGAGTTCCAAGAAGTAGATCGCTGCGCACCATGAAACTTCCTGCAGCGAAATTTTACAGAGATGATAAACGCGGTAAAAAAAGCTTTTTTTTTGTGGCCGATATACTGGCTTTCTTTGTAATGGGTAAGAGTGGGGCGAATCAAAATATGTTTTTTTATTGCGACAGTGTCCCGGCTGGCAAAAAGTATTATTTACAAATTAGGTACACACTAGATTCTCGAAGGAAGTCCAGTAACGCGCGGTGGTGCGGCCCGAAAATCCATTCTTTTGCACCCTTTGGACGGCCGGGGGGTGGTCCGCACCGCAGCTGGTGTTTCTGCCGGATAGCACTCAAAGAGGGGCAGGTCCAACGCGAATGTTTAGTCGCCCCCTCGTTGACAGAAGCGAGGCATAAGGGGCAGGAATCGCTCAAACAAGCACGATACTGTCCATGACCAGGTTACAGCTGTGGTGAGGGCGACAACGAGGTGTTACCTTCGAAGCAAGTCCTCATCCCAGCGCGCTAGGCCACCAGGAAGGTCGGTGCCACACGGTGTAGAAGTGCTCGTGTGTCACGCCGGGGTTTTTCTTCCTTAAAATAATATTTTCCCCGGCGAGGTTAGGCCTCTTGAAGGGGACATGGAAGATTTATTTCGTGACTTACTCCACCCATCAAAGCTTGTGTGGGGTGGGCACCTGAACAAATCCATTGCATACATACCTTCTGGGGAATTTTTAAGTTACGTCCTGAATTAATTGATTAATAAGTCGGTGTTCAGAACAAGCCCCAGAGTACGCACGGCGCCTGAGGAGTCTGTGAAGGATGAGAGAGAGAGAGAGAGAAACAACTTTATTGCCATAGATTGGAGGGATTTAGGGCAGGTGGGCTTGGTGTGGCCCCCAGGTGGGGGCGACTTCCTGGGCCCACGAAATGACTGCCAGTTGGATGCTCTTGTCTGGCCTTTTGAGGAGTTGGTTCCATCCTTCTTCGGAGGGAGCTGGCAGTAAGGTTCGAGGGGGCGGATTTCCCGCGCAACCCCAGAGGATGTGTGCCTGGGTGGCGATTTCTCCCTGGTAACAATTTTGGCAGACGGGGTCATATTCCCCGTCTGTGATGAGTGAAAGTCTAGAATGGCTAAGGATGGAGTGCGTCTGCAACCTGCGGAGCAAGCTGGCTTGCGCTCGATTCAAGTCGGGGTGTGGAGGCGGGAACTGGCGTCTCATCTCTCTGTAGAGGTTGGTAATTTCGGCAAAGGTCTGGGGAGCCTCGGCAAGAGCGTCTGGGTCCGTGGGGTCGGCCGCCCGGTTGGTTAGTCCTCGGGCTAGTCGGTCGACCCCTTCGTTTCAAGGTGGCTCCTAGATGAAAGAGTGAACCGAGCAGGTTTATTCTTCCCATAGGGTGAACAGCTATCCTTGTGTCGACGGCCAGGCAGGGGAGCAATAGCACGAGGATGTTGTAATTTGTGGTAATAATTAAGGAGAATCGATATCTGTGGTCATGTAATCTGCTCTCACACTAGAGTCGACACATGCCACGTGTCGCCGTAGTGATGTTTCAATTATAGACGAGACGCCATCCGTCCCCGCGCTGGACACAATCAGGCGGCCAACGAATCGTAAGTTTATGCAAGTAATAGGCCAACTCTTTGCAACTTGCTTTTAAAGCCACGGTGGTTGTGTCGGGCAGGAAATTATAGGCAGGAAATTATAGGCAGGAAATTTTATTTCCGTTCAGATAAAGGCTTGTAGGGCTGCTGTTAAACCCACGGCGGACAAGCGCGTTCGCGATGGGAAGTGCAGCCGTCTATCGGGGCGACAACGTGAGTCCTACAAAAGAACACCATTGATCTGTAATTACAAGACCGAGCTGTAAATTTGACGCCTGAGTTTGGAGAGATGGATCAACGGACCAAACTGTAAAGTCATCCGCATAAATGAAAGCGCGCAGGTCAGCAATATCGCCGAAGTGCAATGCCAAGCGTAGGAGGCAAATGTTGAAAAGTAGTGGATCTAGCACTGCCCTTTGTACTAAACCACGAAATAGCCGAAGACATTCAACATTTTCTTTGTTGAAACGGATGGCGAATTTACGGGGTGTAAGAAAGGTGTGAAGAAAAATGCGGATATTAGCGGGTAAGTGGAACCAGTGTAGCACCTCAGTGAAGGCAGCGCATGACTCATATAGTCATATGCTTTGTGCACATCCATGCCGAGAACTGTCCGGATATGGGCCGATAGGCTATCAATCAGAATCGTACAGGATAAGTGATCTAGGCCAACCTATGCACCAAGGTAAGGGCGAAAGCCAATCTCTGACGGATGGCACGAGTGATGTACAGTAACGTGAAAAACGTAGCGCAAAGAGACGAGGACACAGAAAGACGGACAACACACGGCGCTATGTGTGTTGTCCGTCTTTCTGTGTCCTCGTCTCTTTGCGCTACGTTTTTCACCTTGCAGTGTGGGTGTGTCGCCGCACCAGGGGCAGTTTGCTATACTATACTATACCACATCACATGGGAGTGCGAACGAAATAAAGCATTCCACCAACACGAATTCCCGAGTGCGGAGCAATGTGAGAGCCGGCTCACCAGCAGCGAGCTCGCGGCCCAAAGGACCTTAGTGCGGCACGCTACTGATGCAGCGCGACTCAGTGGAGCCCTGGACTAGGGGCCCAACCTTGCTGAAGAGAAGCCTCAAGTCGCCGGCGCCACGAAAGACGACGGAGGCTTCGAATCCGCGAATCTCTTAAAAGATCTAAATAAAAGTTTTCTACTACTACTACTCACCTTGCAGTTATGAACCAACAAGCCCAAGCATATACCCTTCTGATGTACAGTCTTTGTCAAAAGTAACCAGGCTGCATGGTTTGCTTCTAGCTCGTACAGTGGAGCCCTTACAGCTTCCCTGAAGCTGAAATGGTCGTTAAAGGTAAGGATTGGGGGTCTTATTACTTTCCAACATGTTTTGATCTTTAGGAAAGCCACAAGGGCTCCACTATACAAGCTAGAAGGAAACAATGCAGCGTGGTTACTTTGGACAAAGACTGTACGTTTAGCCACTACAGCAGACGGTTCGCCATCATATGTGCAACAAAATCCACAGAGTAGACGTGACAGAAATTTGTCGAAGATTGGATGTGTTGTCATGAGGTTTTCTGGGCTTTGGGATGTCGATGATAGCTGCTTGCAGCCATTGCTCGCATATCTCTCGTGTCAGCGAGGCAGTGATTAATGATGCGAGGATACCTCGCAAAGAAACTCTCTCCTAATTTTGGAAGCGACACCCTGGTCGACCCGACCTACGCACCCCACCTACCCTAGACCCCGCTCACATATGAAAACACCGTCATCCTAACCGTGTCGTTCGACGCGTCCGAGCGCCTAGCTTAAAATCAGTTGCTGGGCGAGTTGGTATTCCGTGCTTACATTCACACAGCGCAAAGACGAACACGGGCAGGCGGGGTGACACCACAAGGCGCCGTTTCAAAAAAGCTGATTGCTGCGCGCAGAAAATACATCCAGAATAAAGCGGGTATACGAAAAGTAGAGTCATGCTAAGACTGGCAGCAGCGCAAAGCCGCACGAGGACACACTGGCCGCATTTGTTTTTCCAGTCCCGGACTACTTGCTGGCAGGTCTCGGCTTCCGCTCGGACAGGAAAAGCGTCATGGTCACATGACCTACTTGCCATAGGCATGCCATAGGCTGCTTTCGAACTCGCCGCCAGAGCCGGGCTCCCCCTCGGTTACCGTACAAGGACGCTGTCATCTGCTAGCAGACGATGCAAGCCACGGCCACCACGACGCCGAAGCAACGCCGTGCGCTCGATCATGATACTGAGTCGATTTAAAGACTGTACTGTCAGCTTAGCGTAGGTGCATTACAGAACTCAGCTTCGGAGGTATGCTCGCCGCTACTGCTTGCGGCGAAGCTCGCACAAACTAGTCCAACTCGTTGCGGATAGGCAGATAGACGAAAGCCTTCGCAAAAATGTTGACAACAAGCTCTATAGCTGCTCCAGTATACGAGTGGTTCACCTGCGATGCTTTCAGGTAAGCGTACAGACAGCATGTCGCAAAACAAGCGAACGAGAACCTCTTGACGACACGAGCAAACAATACGCGCTCGCCGCTTCGAACGCACGTCCGTGTGCGGTGGATTTCAAGAAAATAAACGAAGATGCAAGAACAAAAAGTCTTGCGATGGCTCAGAGAGCAGCTACGGAGCTCATTTGAAGGTTTAACGCATGATATCGACCTCCAGGAACACGAAAAGTACTCAAAATGCACACGGAGTCTAACTCAATATGGCTGCCAGCGCGGCGCGCAGCTGTCGTCTGCTGCCTTCTCAGCAGCCCGCGGACTGCCATAGGCTAAAAACGAACGCGTTGCTATGGCGATGCAGGCAGGTGGGCGGAGCTTTCGGGCTGCCCGAGAAAAACAAATACCGGACTCGAGTCCGCAAGTAGTCCCGGACAGTCCGGGACTGAAAAACAAATGCGCCCACTATCGTCGGTACAAGAAAGAAAACATAACGCTAAAACCTAAAAGGCAGGATGTAAACAACAACAAAAACAGAATACTCTAGTTCGACATTCCCAAGATGACTGTGTCAGCACACCATCGGTGTTGTTAAGTGATAAGGTGCAGCGTGTCTTGGGAATTTCGAACTAGAGTATTCTGTTTCTGTTGTTGTTTGCATCCTGCCATGGCAGTGGCGCGGGAGTGCTCGCGCTACGCCAGCGTCCATTAAACCATCTCTTCTTCTTCGTTCATTGCGCCCCATTCTTTGGCTGGCTGCCACGTAACAATGTCATTTTGAGGGCCCTCATGGGCCACTGTTTTATATTGTTTTAGACGTACGATGGCGGCGGCGATTAAGACGAGTAATATCGCTGTAGCTTTGCTTAGGAACCAGGACACTAGCTTGGGCATGTTGGTTATTCATTTGTGACGGAACAGCGCAAAACACCGGGACAAGAGACAAGCGCTGAGACAGCGCTTGCCTCTTGTCCCGGTGTTTTGCGCTGTTCCGTCACCAATTGCTTAGGAAGAGCCACCACTGTAGGCAGTGGAGGGGAGCTTACATGATCATTTTCCTCGATGACTTCATGATCTTCTGCGAGCGGAGGAAGTCTCTTAGTGGTATCAATCAGGCTGCAAATATGTGGGGTAGGCCGAAATGTGCACACGCCATGAGTTTTCTTCGCCTTCTTGGTTGGACAAGCGCGGTTGGTTATTGCATGGTGATTTGATTTGTATAGGCTACATTGGAATGCTTGAGAAGCGGTCTGTTCATTTTCTGGAGTGGGCCAGGGTTAGAGCATGATGCACACATGTGGCCCGGGCCTGTTGCAGGCACTGGTAGCAATACACTACATTCCGGGGGTAGGAAGGGCTTCGAACAACGCACCCGTTGTAGCGTTTGGGTGGCGTAGCGCATCCGGACACCGCAACGAGGCATGCGCATCCCGGGCCTAGGTAGCAAGCTAACAGCGCATATTGAGTCTCGCAAGTGAAGTATCACACAGGGTTTTCTGCGTTTCATCCGGATCGACCCCTGTTACCACGTGGCGGGAAATGTCCGTGCCAGATAACAATCAAATACGCTTGCACGGGGAGCAAGTGCCCACTGGGAAGGGTGATATGCGCCAGTGTGCAGAGTGCATGTACTTTCTGCAATGACGGCATCTACACTGGCACTGTCTTGGAGGCGCGGCGATATGCCTAGCCAGTGAAGCCCGCCGTGGTTACAGAAGAGGCGAGAGTCTTCTGAAGGGTTGTCATAGAGATGTCCTGTATATATTAGCCTTCTTTTGGACGAACGCCAACTTTATAATAACCTGAGGAACTCTTAGATGGGTGCACTGGTAGAGTGGTTGGACTGTGTAGACAAGGTCGTTTCTCGGCAAGAAGAGTGGAGAATGGAAACATGAGAATCCCACTGGGTGATGTAGGGCCACACGCTGACACCGATGCTCCCGTGTCATCTACCTCTTCCTCCATCGTCTCTTCGTTTCTGGCGGGTGCCGCCTCAACGGCAGGGACAGGTGTCGTAATCTCCACGGCTAGCTCCTGACGCAGCTGCCCGTTCTTGCGTGGCGTTATTGCGGCTGGGCGGTATCTCCGTTCACGCGAGGATAAGGCTCGGCCTGAAGCGCTCTGACTCACTTTAGGCGACACTGGCATATCGAAATATTTAGAGCCCATTCTAGAGAATTGGTTAGGTTGATGTGAGCAAGACCTCTTATAGATGACCCATACTCGAGCACGCAGCAGTAACAACATACAGACAGACAACACACAGCAAGCTGTGTGTTGTCTTTTATCGGCGCCACTACCCATTTCTCGAAAAGGCAACCGGCACCAAAAGGGAGCCAAAGATAGTTGAACGTTCCTTATAATAATGATTTTGTTTCTTGATTAGGGGTAAATTAAAAGCGGACTAATTGTAAGACTGAAAGAAAATTGGTATAAACCGCATGCTGCCGGTGGGATCCAAACCCATAAACTCCGAACGTAGCGTATGCATGGTGCTCTACAAACCGAACTACGGTGGCGGGTGTCCAATCTCCTTCTTTCAGGAGTATTTACGTTGCATATAATCTAACCTTGAGGGTTAATCACCAGTGTATACACGTCCATAACGCGGACGCAGTGCACGGTACGGTATTTTCTAGCCACAGTTGCCCTGGCAGTCCCTAAAACGTTGTCCCAGTACGAGTACGTTATAGTTCGGCAATGATATTGCGCAAAGAACGAAATACGTGCACGGAGTTAAAAAAAAAATGGAAATCTTTCAGTACAATTCAACTTCTATAGCTTTCTCAGTAGTGTGTATTGCCACCCTACTCCGATCTTTGATTTCTATTGCTTCCCTCTCTCTTCGCACACCCTTGTCCTTCTCGGTGGTTTTATTACTTCTAGCCATAGATCAGGTGCTTGGGGTTTCGATGGCACACGCCGTGGTTAGCAACGTAACCTCCTGAAGTTTTTTAAACTACTAATATTAATTATGACAGTAATAATTCTTTGACATTCACATTCTGTGACGGGTTGTGGGGCTCACACTGTCAAATGAGGCATGAATACTGTTTAATAATACTCACCCCCATTTAAACTCAAAGGCAGTATATTTCTGCAGTTATTAAGGCGGAAGGATTTCAATCCGATTGTCGGAGGCGTGTCAGGAGAACGTATCCGCAAAACGTGTCCGCAGAAGTTGTGGCATTTCTAGAAGAGGTAGCATCAAGCTTATGCTTGTGATCGATAGAGGACGGTGTGAGGGTGCTGCGCAAACAAATTATGTCGATAGGATGATTAGTTATTTTAATTTTTGCGAAAAATATCGAAAACTTTGAAATAGCGCGGACGTCGATATAGTGAGTGGACTGGAAAACAGCTGTGGATCGCAAAACAGCCGAAAAATAGGCATAGGAGTGGAAATAAAGTTTGAAATGCATTTTATGAGTGGTAATTAATCGAACAAATAAGTTTCATTTACATAGATTA
Organism: Amblyomma mixtum; assembly: GCF_055824585.1. Lineage (NCBI taxonomy): Eukaryota > Metazoa > Arthropoda > Arachnida > Ixodida > Ixodidae > Amblyomma > Amblyomma mixtum. The sequence goes on from NC_143017.1 coordinate 16,996,761, forward strand.
ATTAGGTAAATAATTATTGGCCAAAACCATTGGATGATTGAATAGGCTGGACGGCGATATAGTAATTGGACGGGAAAGCAACCACGGCGCCAAATTTGAAAAAAATCAAAATGGTTGATTGAGATCAAAAAATGTATAATGAGAGTAAATAAATCCACCTTTAATTAAACCCTAACATAATTGCACTACTTCAGTAGTTAAAGTTGTTGAGAGGCGACAAGTGCCGAGGAGACGTCAATGTCTTCACAGACACCTAATCCGGGTCGCTGCAGTGGTCTGTAAATTTTTTTTAGCATGCTCTAGCGTGTCGGCAGTACAATCTGTAACATAACCTAATAACTTCACTTGCAAATGGGAGACTTACATGCAGTATTAAAATATGCAAGACAAATTGTGCTGAAATGCAACAATCTAGCTCTTGGTTCTGTTTTAGTAGGCTGTGCAATAGGGTAAGTCGTTCGAGGGCATACAAGAATTTCATTAAATTTTAAAGCAATACACAACTACAGACGAAGCTGTTCAAGAAGCTTAATATTGTTACAGGTTCTATTCACAAAGGGTTTTTACATAGGTAGGTTGACTCGAGCCTGATGCATCAGCGGCAGGATAGTGAATTTCCTCTTCTTTTATGCGTGCGCACTTCTTCGTTGTTCCTCTGGCCCATTCGTAGCGCGTGACAATAACTATGTAAACATGAAAGGTAATGAGTCCTTTTATAACTCCCTACAGTGACCTCTTAAGCATTTAAATGTAGACCGTTATCAGCAATTCTCGCAGACTTTGTACCATTTTCAAAGCTGCTGGCCAAGCCGAATTTGAAGAAAAATAAAGAACTATTGCTAGTATTATATAGAAGTCGTAGTGAGCACAAATCAGGCACTAATACATGATGGGATTTTGGGCAATTTTCTTCCATTTCAAGAATTTTTTCACACCTGTCTGAAACCAGCATAGCCATATTTTTTCTTTGCAGAGTTTCATTCATAAAACCGTATCGTATGCGGAAACGCTAAGGAAACATACTCCCCATAGGGGTATATGGTTTAAGCTTCCGGTATTCAGCCATTACTAAGCACCACATGTCTACCAAAGTTATAAGAGCCTGAATACTAGACTTGCAGAAGTGTAAATTGCAGAATGAAGTATGAAAGGCATTCTTGCACTCCTTCAGGTAGCTCGTATTCATGTGTTTCCTCATCAGTCCCTTGTTCTGTAACATGCTAATACAATTATGTTGCAGAATGGTCTCCCAGGTATGCTCTTCAGAAGGCAGCTACAAGATTTAAGGGACCACCTCAGCTTCAGTAGCTTGAGGAATTATGTCTATCCGTGTAAGTGCCACAAGGGCGAACAGCTTGCAAACATGTAACATAACCCTTATCAGGCTGTAAGAGATATAAGAGATAATATAGGTCATAGCGCATAAAAAACTTGCTTTATGTCACCTTACAACGTGCACAGAAGGCTAGGATAGTCGCGGCCCGGAGGAGCTGGCTTTTCTTCGCAAATTGGCAGAAAAACATAAGAATGCCTGGTACACAAGAGAAGCAGCGCACATACACTGTCTGTCGTGATGAATACCAGCACATTTCATTTGAGAACAGGGATGTGAATTTGCAGTATAGTTATTTAGCAAGGTCACTGATGTGTCCCGATTACATCAGAAGACGCAAGTTTTGCACGCATTTAACGAGGATTGGCAAAAAGAAGCCTCGCCTAGCTTCTTCGTTTAGTATCCCTTGATTTGGGCCTTCTCTGTGTATCCGAGCAGACCTCCCTCATAAAAAATTATTTCAGCCTCTCTCCCACTTCGAAATATCAGAACAGCTCGAGTTACTCAATAATAAACTGTTGCTATTTAATCATTTAAATGCGGCTGGACTAATCACTAAGCCGTTGCCCATGCTAGGTGCCTCGAAAGGAAAAAATTAGGGACATTTGTTTATTTTCTTTCAACTACATGGCTTGTGTTCTGTTTGGCCCAATACGCAGATATTAAATCCGAAATCTAAAAATAAATAATGGTTTACTGGTCACCGTTGTCAATCTTTTTCACATTGCAAGGTAACTAGTGGAGATACTTCAACCGCTGATTATCACAAACGACCTTAATTTATTTACGCATGTGCTTTCCTGCATATAGAATTACAGTTGCATTGCGCTTGCCACTATGGATAAGATTATCGGAACGAGGTTACCATACTAGAATAACAAAAATTAAGCACAGACAACGTTTAATGAAAAAAAAAACTTGTTGAATGCACTGAATATATGTCAACTTTCGCTTTCTTGTGTTATCTTGCGCGTAGTTTGATTCATGCATTCACGGCCAACACGATAGGCACCTCACAGCGACTGCGTAAAATACATGAGATACGTTAAGGCAGGAAATTAGGGTTGTTGGACCACCGTGTACTGTAATTCATTGTGCCGAACAAAATAAAGGACAGCACCACGAGAAAAACGCATTACCAACAAAGTTTTATTTTCAGTGTTTCCTCGCTAAATAGGGTATAGTCCTAGTGGCACTCACTCTTTTTATCTCGGGAGAAGCGTGTTAGGCAATAAAAGTAAGTTTGGCGACTTGCTAACAGTTTTTAGAGCCGTTTTTCAAACATAAATGTGGCTTGGCAAGCATGAAGTCTTGCTTGGTCACGCCTTAGATTAAAATAAATGTATTCACGTACCAGCCAGTTCTTTCATACAGTGCGCTGATATTTCGTAGAAAAGTGTTGAAATGATCTGGTGCGTATCTCATTTGGGGCGCTATTCCTTGTTGCCTGTCTGCACAGTGTTATTTAGCAGAGCACACGCAGAGAGCATCCATTTTGAGTTGGTAGACTGAAGCGGCAAGATGACTGCTCAAGGCAAAAGAAAATGATTCTGGTAAGCGGGATAGGGCAACTAGATATATTCATAGAGATATATACAGACAAAACAGTCACATAAGCACGCAGAATACCACTTTGGCGGTGCAGCTTTGAAGAAAAATTATCCCGGAGCGACAGGATACGAAATAGTTTTCAAACAACAAAAATGTAATAAATTAAAAAAATATATATTGTCATCCAGTTGTGTCCAGCACTGCTTAAATAACGGGAGGTTTGATAGCATTTACAATGAATGATCTTAACGTGGTAAGGGCAATCACCTCCCGGTACACTTGAAATGTATCGCTTGCCTTGTCAGTATGAAAAGCGGTCGACTGAGTTCAAGTTATTTCTTTATTATTTCTATTGACGCATTTAATAGCACGAGAAGCCTAGATTTTGTTTATTTTTTTACTTACTGACATACTCCAACCATGGTTTGTTGAGGCGGGAAGGGCACTTTGCACAGCACTGCAAAAAGCAGATAAAATTATAAAATAAAACAGAACAATTCACATGGCAATCCGCAACTTAAACGGCACTTGCAAGATGGAGATTTAGCAACCTAGTAACACGTTGATACTTACGAGGAGTTTTGAGGTGCAATACAAAAATATACAAACATTCCACGGTAGCTGCCAACATAGAAGGCACTTGAAAGAATGAAGGAACCTGCTGCTCAATAAAGACATGTCACTCTTAAGGAGCTAAGAAGTGTAGCACAATTCAGGAACAGAAGCGGTAGTGCCCCGTAGTGTAATTAAACCTGCGGAACAGTTCTAGTCAGGGACGGTGCGAGGAAAAAAAGACTTACACAAGTTCGTTCGTGTAAAGTATCGCGATGTCAAACCAGTATGGTAGTGTCGAGTGCTCCTAGCAGACCGTGGAATTAAACATTGGGACGAATCAAACCCCACCTAGTTGTTAATGAAAACACCAAGACGAAGCAATACGACAGCAAAAGGAAGAATTAATTATTTAAGTTTTGTTGCTTTCGTTACGTTGTTTACAAGTTTACAAGGAAGAAAACCGGGAAAACTTTTGATGAAATGTATGCTTCTTTTTTGTGAGCTACGTTAGCAGGCGCAGTAATCTTTATTAAGAGAGATGTTTTTAGCCTTCATCTTTTTTATTGAAGAACTTATTGTTTGATATGTATCAAAGGGGTATCCATAGGAAATTCTGATTTCAAACAATATGATTTGTTTCATGGGCGTAAGGACATTTGTGCTAGAAAGGTTTGAGCCACAGGAATTGAGAACAGGATAGCGAAATACAGTTTTGAACCTACTCCAATTAGCTGCTCGGCATTTGCAATCGCATCAAGAAACGCCATGGTGAAATTATCAATGACGAGCCTAAATACAGAATTTGCTCACGGGAACAACTAGTGCTTGCTTTCGAGGCGGGCCCATTTGCAATGTGTTTTTCCATGTTAGCCGGCCGACCATGACGCCCAGTTGCATTCCAGTGCTGGCCCGAACCAAGGCGGAAACTGCCGACACAAAATCGTCTGTAATTGTTAACTCTGCGCAATGGTCTTTGAGCTCACTTTTGGGATCACTGGGTCTGAAGGCAACCTCGAATTTATCTTTTGAAATTATATGGCATTATTGACATTTACATTTGCCGCACAGAAAGAATGGAGATTTCCGTAACATTTGAATCCATTGTCGCGATTGCCAATGCATCCGTGCTAAAAAATTGCCGCATTGTACCGGAAACAATGATAAACTTTCTCGAGAGGTAAATGAGGCCACAGAGATCAAGAAGGTTGATGAGAGTTTTGCAGGGGCACCATCCATTTTTCGATCGAAAAAAAGAATTCGCTTTCTCCCACAGCTCTTGCTAGTCAATGTTTTCTTGCAGGAATCTCGGTGCAGGAGCGTTGGAGGAGTGGGGGGTTATTATTATTATTATTATTATTATTATTATTATTATTTGTGACGCTGAGTGTGCCGCGCGGCATAAAACGTGGTGTTAGTCACGAAAGGTAGAATCAGTTACAGAAATGCATGAAGCCCGGTTGCGTGTAAAAAGTCACATAAGCTTCGGGCATAAATGTTTTTAGTTACCCACACGTTCAAACTAGAGTCATTGTTTGCAGACAGTCCTGCCTCTTGAAGAACTCGAGCGCGCACCAGTGAAGTTCCGGGACATGTCCACAGTAGGTGGTGGACATTGGTGTCGGAAGCGGGTGCCTCGCAGTGAGGGCATTTTTGCGGCGCAGGAATCTTGTCACTTTTCCACTGGTTGGGAACATAGGCGTAAGGGCCACTCCGACACGTAGCCGCCTCAGAGAGACCTCCTCCACCCGTGATAGGTTGGGGGGAAGGGGGTAGCTACACGGGGGAATAAGAGCACGTGTACGCTGCCTGAGGGAGGCTGAAGATGTTAGATGTGTCAGAAGTGGATCTGGTGGCAAAGAGGCAGATGGAGTTTGTGGAGTGTCAGTCTCACGAGATATGTCAGGTGCGATGCTGTGGACATCTGTGCGAGCTTGAACCCACTGAATGCGTATAGGCACCGGGTAAGATTTACAAGCAGCATGTATGGCCTGGGAAACCTGAAGGGTACCGCGGACTTTCTTTAGATGTTTCACGGCTTCTTGGGAATGGGTACATAGGTGCACCTAGTTATAAGGAGGGTCGTCAGGTAAAGCTGCTATGGCATTTAATATTGCTTGCAGCTCCAAAGAAAGAAATGATGAAGTGTCAGTAGAGTAGGTTTGTCGGCTGTAGAGTTGAGGGTGTGTCGGGCTTATAAAAGCAGTTGATCCTCCTGTTGGGGTTATGGCGACCTCTGTGTAAAGAGTGCAGCTGTCATGTTGCGTAGAAAAACCTTGTGGTAACGGCGGTGAGAAGAACTCCGACTTCTTATGACGGGCAGGCTTGTTTGATGTGATGTGACAGTAGTCCTATGTAGGTGGTTGAGGCGCGAACATCGGACGGAGAGAAACTTTCCGTGTTCTATTTGTTTGTCTCTGGGTAATTAAATTTTCCAGTGCGTTGAGCTGCGCATACTCCTGCAACAGACAAATAGGAGTTGCTCGAGGTAGGCCCGTAATGACTCGCATGGCTTCGTGGTTGAGTGTTTCAAGTGTGGACCACTGTCGTTTAGTAAGTTGTTGGAACTGAGCCTGGTATAGGAGCCGAGGTTGAAAGACAGTACGAACAAGTCGACGAGCTGTATGTGAACGGGCACCTCCAGAGCGATTAGCTATCCTGCGGATGAAGCCAAGTGTGTTTAGAGCACTCTTGCGCATGGCTGACAACCAAGCCGTGCCCTTGCCTGAAGAATGAACGTGCAGGCCTAAAACATTGGTATGTTCCACCTGAGGAAGTGGGGCATTGTCAATAGTGAGCACGAACGGAGTGGATTTGAAAGTACGGCGGCCAGCTTTATTGCCCTCATGGACATAGTAAGACTTGGAGAGGTTGAGAGAGAGGCCAGTGTCGGCAAGAAAGTTGTGGAGGATATTGAGGGCATTTTGCAGGGAGTCTTGCTGCACCTGAGCTGAGCGATTTGTTGACCAGAGAGTGATATCGTCTGCATATGCCAGAACCTGAACATTAGGAAGGGTGGAGAGACTGTGAATCAGAGGAATGAATGCGATGTTAAATAGAACTGGGGCTAAAACTGAGCCCTGCGGTACACCCAGATTAGAAATGAAGCGGCCTGTGGGTTTACCATTGACGCGGATAGCAAATGTTCTTTGCGAAAGAAAGGCATGAATTGCTCGACAAAGCTGCAAGGGCATGCCAAGTGATGCCATAGTGTTGTGGATGGCTGCGTGGAGAATGTTATCGTAGGCCTTTGTGATGTCTGTTGCCAGGACTGTGCGAACGAGTCGGCTGTGAGGCGAGCGACGTATCACATCGTTGGCAAAGCGGTCAAGACCATCCTCAGCGCCGTATCCTGGTCGAAAACCTATTTGAGCAGACGAATATTTCTGATGATGGTCGAGCCACCAAGAGATTCGAGTGGCAAGCAGTTTTTCATAGAGTTTACAAATTGTTGGGGTTAGAGAAATCGGTCGTAGGGCTCCAAGAGTTGTGGATGGTTTTCCGGGCTTTGGTATCGGAACAACCACTGAATGTTTCCAATCGGATGGCATTTCATTGGATGTCCAGATTTGGTTAAAAATTTTGAGAAGTGCAGTTAATGCTTCACCTTCCAGGTTCCGGAATAAGGCATAAGGTACACCGTCATGACCAGGTGCAGTGTTAGGGCCGATGTCTTCAATGGCAGCTATGAGCTAAGCCATGGTGAACGGGCAGGTGATCTCATCCTCTGCCTCATGTTTGGGACTTACTGGAACAGGCGCAGGTGAGCAATCATAATTTGGAAAGAACTGAAGGGCAGCTTGCGAAGTGAATTCGTCTGGAGAAAGACGAAGTGCAAGGCGAATACTCTCGGCATAGTCTTTGACGGACGGCTTGCGATCCATTGCATGAAAAACACGCCACAATTTGCGATTGCCGAGAGGGGTATTGAGTTGAGAACACCACTCTGTCCAGCGCTTGTGCAGAAGGTGTTTAGAATAGCGACGGGCCTTAGCTGTGACTCTATGAAGTTCCATTCGTGCGTGTTGATCTGACGGATGGTGAGTGACGTATACGTCCAGCTGCTTGCGCCTTGCCCAGAGATTAAGCAGGTGAAAGTCAGGATTTGGTTGGTCTTCGTTGATAGTAGAAGAACTTGTGTTCTGAGTTAAGACAAGCATGAATGTAGAAAGGGCCGAGGCAGGAGTTATTGAGAGGAGGCGACCATCCATACGGAGACTGTCCCAAGAAGTGATATGGATCTTGCGGCGAATTGTACGTAATGTACTTGAGACAAAGTCAATTAGAATAGGGGAGTGATCACTGCCCCAGGTGTCTGCTTCGCAAGACCAGTGAGGATTGCCGGGACTCAGCCACCAGGTAAGGTCCGGAGTTGATGGAGGAGCACGTGGTCGGGTATAATTAGAAGAGTTGTTCAAAAGTGTAAAGGACTGGTCGAAAAACGTGTCGTAAATCTGATCTCCACGTTTAGAGTTATGAGTGTATCCCCAGGCTGTATGTGGGCCATTAAAATCTCCTCCAACTAATATGGGTACACCTGGGTAGGAGGTGCGTAGATGTGTAAGCCATCCAAAGTTGAGTAGAGAGTTTTGTGGCCGACCATAAAAAGAGACAAATAATACTGGAGTACGCTGTGGCTTAGTGATAATGGCAATTACTTCTTGACGGGTATTGCACCAACGACATAGGTCGACGGGAGAATGTGGTGCCGAGCATTGAACATACATGTATATAGCTGCTTTTCCAGGAGCAAGACCACTTCGGCGGTTGGGTATTGATGGACAGTGATATGCACAATAACCAGACAGAGGAAGGATGGCATTATGTTCCTGTAGAAGGAAAGCCCAGGCAGAGAGTTTGGCATCTTGAATACGCAGCTTTAATTCAGGGAGCTTCTTAGTAACACCCCGACAGTTCCATTGTAGCACATGGGAAGTAGCTTTAGTGGCCATTCGCTTGCAAAACAGATGCAATCATCTGAGGCAGTTCCTGCAGCAGGGTAATCCGGGCTGACATTGAAGTTGTAGTTGCAGATTGCTCGGGTTGTTCATATTTTGAGCCTGAAGGTTGAGGCACTTGGCAGTCAGGCGCGACTGGGGGTAGACGCGGACGTTGTAGTAGGAGAGAGCGACGTCGGCATAGCTGGTCAAGTTGTTGGCGAATGATGGCGATCGCATCATCGATGGCAGAGATCTCATCAGACAGAGAGGGGATTAGCGGAGGAAATTCGTCTTCCTTTTTCCTTTAAAACAGAGGCATAGGAAGGGCGGATACTAGAAGGTGAGGGCAACGATACTGGCCGTTTTTCAGTGTCATCCTCATATGTGTCTGCCGACAGAGCATCAAAACAGTTGGAGATCTTTACTCCAGGCTGAGTAGGCGCAGCAACCGGACGACGTTTCTTTCGAGGGCATTTAGAATAAGTGATGTCGTGGTCGTTTGTTTTACAAAAAGGACACGTGAATGAGGGAACGCCATCCGCTGGTGGTTTGGGCAGAGTGTCTTGCGATGCAGGGCAGAACTTTTTGATGTGGCCTTGTCGCAGGCACCGATAACAGAAGACTGGTGCAGGGCGGAAAGGCTTCAAATGAACGATTCGTCCATTATAGAAGAATCGGGTGGGAAGTTCTAACGGCCCCGCAAGCAGGAGAAGAAATGTGCCTCGGTTCCCTAGTCGGCGGGCATTAAGCACTGAATGGGTGTCGGAGTACAGATCCGTCATCAATTCTTCGGAGGCGCATTAGGTTCCAGGTCATAAATGACACCTTTGCAAGCCGGGTCCAGATGCTAGATAGGCGTGCACAGGTACATACTGTGACTCGCTGATATATAATTTGTCAATATGACAGATCTTTTCAGCATCGGCAAGAGACGCTACTTGAGCAGTGATGGAATTGGAGGGACGATGGTAAATAAAACCGCGGTACCTTGAGACGCCCAGTGCACGGTCAATGAGCTGCTGCACCGATCTTGAAGGAACTGACGTTATGTCGCATTGCAAGGTAGGCTTAATATGCACTCGGAAGGAGCGATTAAATTCAGGCAGTGAATATTTCGATGCTGTCATCTTTGAAGGGGTAGGATCGCTTGGAGTGGCCTTTACCTTTTTCGCAGCCGGTTCAAAGCTGGCATCAGAGACAGTCCGCGCAGGAGTGGGAAGGAGTGGTGTAGGGGTAGGTACAGGAGTTGGCAATGCGATAGAGGTGAACGATGATTCGTCCCCTGCAGGTGAAGACGCTGACTTGAGTAGTGACGAAATACCGGGTGCAGGAGGAGTTGAGGTGCTGAGGATACATCCTTGAGGTGGAAGGGTAGGCGAAACAGCAGACGCATTAATAGCAGGATGTGTCCTTTCCATGTCATAATTACTGTTCATGTCCGTTGGCCAGGCTGAGGTAGGCCTGCGCGCTTCACAAAACGAACGTAGGCATTGTGAAGGCAGTGTCGGAGGGTCCGTCCCGAGATCTTGTGGCGTTCTTGGGATCTTCAGGCAGCGTGAAGAGGTGACGCTGTGGCCGGGAAGATAAACACATCACAAAAAAAGCTCAGAAGTAGCCAATCGGTGATGATGATGATGATGATGTCCTCGGGCTGAATGGCACATACCCACGGCGGGGGATTGGCCAATCGGTACAGACAGGGCGACCGCCCAATTTGGACTTCATCCTCTTCACCAGTGGGGGGTTACGCTTGTTGGTGAGATATCACGGTAAAAACAGCGCTGACAAAGGACGAAGCAACACTAGCGCTTGTGGTGTGTTCCTGCTACGTCCTGTATCAGTGCTTTGTCTACCATGAGCATCAGCTTTACCATGCTCATTTGGTGTTCGTTTGTTGCCGTCGCCACTAGAAGAGTAGCGCGCCAAATAACCGCCAGTTGTTAATTGAAGGCTATGCTGTGTCCTTATTCTCCGATCGCTCTCTTCAATGACCGTTGCCTTTGTGCTGTTTCTCCCGTGTCTTGCAGAACTAACTTGCGTATCAGTTCATGCTTTTAATTTTATAAAGTTTATTAGCAGTGTATTCAATAAAAATATATCGATATTTTATAGCTACACTAATTGCCTCTTTTGTGTGATATGTTATATCTTGCCTAACCTAACATCATTTACTGCTGTTATTGAAGATGGGCTCTGTTACTTGGCGTTCCTGGCGTTCCTGTCCAGAGCTGCTACTGCACGTCGAATGGATGTGTGGCACCGCTGGCACACAACGCAACACCTTTTAGTGGCTGACATGGCGGGTGGTACGCTTCACGGCGGCACGGCAGCCGGATCGCCGAAGCTTTTGGTTTCTGCCGCATGGTATAGCCGACAAAGAAGTTAGTTCATTCCGTTTTACTGCAAAAAGCCGTTGTAAAGAGCTCATCCACGATGGCCTTCTGAAAGCAGTCTCCAGCCACAGCTTCAATGAGGTAAGAGGAAAGGAGCAGTGAACTTTAGAGACAAAATATCTTCAGGACCTACATTAATCTGGAAGAACCGCACATTGTCGTGACAATTGTACAGCGCTCAGGTTACTAATCAGCCAACGTGCCTGCGGTGAAGCGCAAAGAAGTCCTGGTTATGGTTCGAGATGCCATGTAGTCTCGCCGTGATGGTTTAGATGAAGTCATTCCCCGTCTCATTTTGGGACGATGGTGAAAACAATCAACTATGATCTTTCCGGAAATGCGCCAAGCAACACGACTTGTAAAGGAGCCATTTTTATACTGTTTACATCAACCCTTGGTTATTTGCGAAAGATTGTTTAAGAGCAACTATATTGTAAGGTTTTATTGGGGAAATTTCCACGCAGTCATTCGCTTCTGTAATAGTTTTCTACATGTTCTCAGCAACCACTGCGTCTATACTTTTAAGTTATTTATACTGCCACGTATGATTGGAGTGTCCGTGCTCAAGGCCGCAGTAAAGGGCTGTTATCATTTTTGTTTGTGACGCGAGAAGCGACAGGGCTAATCTCGATTGATCACAGCCATGAAGACCTGCATCTACGTTTTTCTAGATTACTGTAGATGATCTTGACCTGTTATCTCGAAGTTTCCTTGCTGGCTTTAAATTGTGCGATGCCGCGAGCGGCGGGCATTCGTAGTTCGACGACCGACGAGTACGTTTGTTGCTTACGCCGCCGCCGAGTGATTCAGTTCTTTTGCGGGCGCAAGTCAGCCCAAATAAAGAGCTTCGTTTCCAAGACTGGTTGGTGTCTTCCTGACCGCTCGACTGCCGTCACTACAACGTGACATCTGGTGGAGGTGCTGGGTAGCCTTCCATGTACCGGACACCCCCTGCGAGTCGTGACGCCAGCCCTTTGAGCCATTCACCGGAGGACGTGACTCCAGTCCACCGCGCAAGCCGAGGTCTTCTAGGGGACGCACCTGAGTTCGGGACTCTGCCGGACCCTACTCGGAAGCGAAAGCCAGTAGCAACGTCCACGATGAGCATTGCCCCAGACGATCACTCCAATCATTCTGCAGCAGCCCCGCGTGCCACCAACCTTCGACGCTTCGCCTGGCGCCGACCCCGAAGAATGGCTGGAGCAGTTCGACCATGTGGCTGTCGTTTACAACTGGGACGATGCCATGAAATTTCGGTACGTCTTCTTCGCCTTGAGGGACCAGCGAGAGTCTGGTTCGAGAATGAGGAAGCCAGCCTTGCCAACTGAGAAACCTTCAAGGAGCGGCTTAAGACATTCACAAACGTCGTGAGAAAGGAGAGAGCCCAGCAGCTGCTACAGTCTCGCATACGACACCCAAACGAGACCGTTGCAGTGTACACTGAGGAAATGAAGCGTCTCTTCCGGCGTGCCGACGCGAGCATGAAGGAAGAAGAGAAAGTGAGGTTGCTTATGCGAGGAGTTAAAGAGCAACTTTTTGCAGGCCTCGTCCGCAACCCACCGAAAACTGTGGCGGAATTTGTAGAAGAGGCATCCACGATGGAAAAAATTTTTGATGCCCGAGCCCGCCAGTATGACCGCCAGCAGCGCGTTTTCTCAGCAAGTTGCCTGGACACCGCTAACAACAATGACCTGCGGGAGGTTATACGTCAAGTTGTGCGAGAGGAGCTCCGACGATTGCTGCCAACGGGAACGCAGCCACAACTTTCATCGCTCACTGACGTCATTCGGGACGAGGTTCAACAGGCCTTGGTTGGGACGCCGACACCCACGCAGCATCTGCAGCCCCCAACCATGACTTACGCCGCAGCTGTGCGCCGTCCTGCACCTCGACGACGGGACCCAAGCCGCTATCGCCCTCAGCCAGCTGCGTTGGACCGCCGCCCACTCGCCCCAACCCACCCGTCCTACCAGCGACGCGCGCAACCGAGGAAATGCAACGAGTGGAGAACTCCCGACCAGCGCCGCCCACTATGCTTCCACTGCGGCGAAGCCGGTCACATTCTCCGGTACTGCCCATACAGGGAAATGGGCATCCGAGGGTTCTCTTACGACGCTCCACGACCCTGACCCGGCCAGCGACCAGCCGAAATCGAAGAGTTCTTGCGTCGGGAAGAATACTCAACGCCCAGCCGCCTATCACGTTCCCCGTCGCCATCGTCACCGCGCTTTGTATCTCCTAGCCGAGGCTACGCCGTACGTGGACGCTCCCCCAGCCCCCGAAGGTTAAACTGAATAAAGCAGCCTCTGGAGGTGAGGTTGCTTCTAAGCGCAAGGACAAAGATCCTCCACCGACGACACCTCCAACAACATCTCCGACGACACCTCCGACGACACCTACGACGACACCTACTACGACAATTTCGACGACAACACCAACGGCGACGACGACGCGGCCAGACTTGACGCCTTTACCGCTGCCCATAGCAGTAACTTCGGAGTACGCCCAGCGCAGCCTCACTACCCGAAGAAGCCGAGATCGGACACCAAAGACAACGTGCAATACAAGAACGCGAACAAGTGACCTTGAAGTTACGGTCGACGGTCACGCGGTTACTGCCTTGGTCGACACGGGAGCTGACTACTCCGTCATGAGCGGGCCATTCGCTGTCCGACTCAGGAAAGTGACAACAACTTGGGATGGCCCGCTGATCCGCACCGCAGGTGGTAACTTTATTACGCCGTCAGGACGCTGCACTACGAGAGTTACAGTAAATGGGCGAACCTATGCTACAACCTTCCTGGTCCTACAGAAATGCTCGCGAGACGTGATTTTGGGAATGGACTTCCTGAATGAACATCGGGCGATCATCGACCTTCGATCCAAGTCGATCAAGCTTTCCACGGACAAAGCCATATCTGCAGCGACGACAGCGACTCATCGCGTTGCCTTAAACGTCCTCGACGAAGCACTGAGCGTGCCGCCCCGATCAAGTGTCGTCGCCTGCATAGGTACAGGAGACATCGAAACTGCCGAAGGCGTCGTCGAGGGGAACACCCAGTTACTTCTTTATCGAGGACTGGGCGTCGCAAGGGGAGTCGCCCAAATCCGAAATGGCCAAGCCGATGTGCTGCTAACCAACTTTACCGAAGAATACCGGCATCTAAACAAAGGTACGACGATCGCTTTCCTCCACGAGCTGACAGACATCAGAGACATATTTGCCCTACCCGGCCAACCCGTAGAACCATCTGACCAAGGCCATCAACCAACGTTTGATATCAACCCAGCATTACCACGAAGCAGACAAGACCAAATACCCAGTTTTTTCAAAAGTACAGCGATTGCTTCTCATCAGCGTCGAATGTGCGACGAACCCGGCTTGCCAAGAACCGCATTGTCACCGACGAACACACCCGACCCTTGCGACAGAGCCCCTACTGCGTATCGCCGCTAGAATGCCAAGCTATCCGCAAGCAAGTTGAGGAAATGGTTCGTGACAACGTCATCCAGCCATCGAGGAGCCCTTGGGCAGCTCCAGTCGTCCTAGTGAAAAAGAAAGACGGCACCCTTCGCTTTTGCGTCGATTACGGCCGCCTGAACACCATTACGAAGAAGGATGTCTACCCCCTCCCCCGCATCGACGACACATTGGATCGGCTATGTAACGCTAAGTACTTCTGATCGATGGACTTGAAGAGTGGGTACTGGCAAATTGAAGTCGACGAAAGAGATCGCGAGAAGACTGCGTTCATCACGACAGACGGACTCTTCGAGTCCAAGGTGATGTCATTCGTCCTCTGCTCTGCCGCAGCGACGTTCCAGCGAGTAATGGATACGGTACTCGCAGGCTTGAAGTGGCAAATTTGTCTAGTCTACTTGGATGACGTTGTTGTCTTCTCCTCAAGCTTTGAAGACCATCTCAGAAGGCTTCGGACAGTGCTGGAAACAATCAAGTCTTCAGGACTATCACTGAAACCAGAGAAGTGCCACTTCGCCTACGAGGAGCTGCTATTCCTTGGTCACGTCGTAAGCAAGAATGGAGTTCGCCCAGACCTTCAGAAGACGGCTGCGATCGCAGAGTTTCCACAGCATAATGACAAGAAATCTATACGCAGATTCCTTAGATTGTGCGCTTATTACCGGCGATTTGTCACGAACCTTTCGCGCATCGCTGAACCTTTGAGGTAATTTACAAAGGCCGACGTGCCTTTTAAATGGGAAACGCCGCAAGTGGAAGCTTTCAAAGAGCTGAAGTGCCGCTTACAGTCCCCTCCTGTGCTCGGACACTTTGATGAAAACGCCGAAACCGAAATTCATAGAGATGCAAGCAGTGTGGGCTTAGGAGTGGTCCTCGTTCAGAAAAATGGTAAACAGGAGAAAGTTATCGCGTACGCAAGTCGTTCACTGTCGAAAGCCAAAGCCAACTATTCGACGACCCAGAAAGAATGTCTCGCCATTATTTGGGCCACGTCCAAATTTCGACCCTACCTGTACGGACGATCATTCAAGGTTGTGAGCGACCACCATGCTCTGTGCTGGCTTGCCAATTTGAAGGATCCATCTGGACACCTTGCTCGTTGGAGCTTGCGTCTTCAAGAAATTGACAGAACTGCAGTCTACAAATCTGGCCGCAAGCATTCCGACGCAGACTGCTTGTCCCGAGCCCCCGTCGACGCAGCACCGGAAGAGGAAGACGACGACGCTTTCTTAGGACCGGTAAGCGCGAGCAGTTTCGCGCAGCAGCAGCGCTCGGATCCTGAGTTGCAAAGCCTATTTGCTTATCTGAAAGGCAAGACCGCATCGCCTCCCCGAGGGTTGAAGCGCCGACTGTCGTCCTTCGTCGTTCACAATAATGTCCTCCTGAAGAAGAACTTTGCGCCCAAAAGATCAGAGCATCTTCTTGTCGTGACTAAAAATCTCAGGGAAGAAATTATGCAGGCATGTCATGATGAGCCGACTGCAGGGCATCTCGGGATTCTCGAACGTTGCACCGCATCCAGGAGAAGTACTATTGGCCGCGGCTACCGGCCGATGTTTCCCATTACGTGAAAACGTGCCGTGAGTGTCAGCGACGCAAAACGCCTCCGACTAGATTAGCCGGACTCCTGAACCCCATACCACCTCCAACTAAGCCCTTTCAACAAATTGGGATGGACCTCCTCGGCCCCTTTCCGACTTTATCATCGGGTAAAAAATGGATCATCGTGGCCATCGACTACATGACCCGATACGCCGAAGCAAAAGCGTTGCCTAATGGTACCGCAACAGAAGTCACTAAATTTTGTGTCGAACAAATTCTCCTGCGACACGGCGCCCCCGAAGTGCTCATTACAGACAGAGGAACGGCGTTTACAGCGGAGCTGACGCAAGCCATTCTCAACTACAGTCAGAGAAGCCATCGGAGGACAACTGTCTATCATCCGCAAACCAACGGTCTCACAGAGCGTCTGAACAAAACTATCGCAGACATGCTCTCCATGTACATCGACGCCGAACACAAGACGTGGGACACCATTCTGCCGTACGTGATCTTTGCCTATAACACTGCCGTCCAGGAAACTACCAGGCTTACCCCATTCCAGCTTGTATACGGCAGGAAGCCCACGACAACACTCGACGCAATGCTCCCGCACGTTTCCGACGAAGACAACCACGACGTCGCCGCCTACCTTGATCGCGCCGAAGGAGCCCGAAGACTTGCGCGGCTTCGCATTAAAGACCAGCAGCATGCCGACGCCCGACGCTACAATCTGCGCCGACGAAACACGAATTACAAGCCAGGTGATCGTGTTTGGATATGGACGCCAATTCGCCGCCGTGGATTGAGTGAAAAGTTGCTTCGACGCTACTTTGGCCCGTACAGGGTTCTCCGTCGCATCGGTGACCTCGACTGTGAAGTCATCCCCGACGGCACTTCAGCATCTCAACGACGACGCGCACGCCCGGAAGTCGTACATGTCGTACGCCTTAAACCTTACATTGAACGCTAATGGACTCGATGTTTGCATTCTCCGTATTTATTTTTCATTTTTGAAGCGTCGAGGCGACGCTTCTTTGGAAGGGGGTAATGCCACGTATGATTGTAGTGTCCGCGCTCAAGGCCGCAGGAAAGGGCTGTTATCATTTTTGTTTGTGACGCGAGAAGCGACCGGACTAATCTCGATTGATCACAGCCATGAAGAGCTACATCTACGTTTTTCTAGATTACTGTAGATGATCTTGACCTGTCATCTCGAAGTTTCCTTGCTGGCTTTAAATTGAGCGATGCTGCGAGCGGCGGGCATTCGTAGTTCCACAATCGACGAGCACGTTTGTTGCTTACGCCGCCGCCGAGTGATTCAGTTCTTTTGCGGGCGCAAGTCAGCCCAAATAAAGAGCTTCGTTTTCAATACTGGTTGGTGCCTTCTTGACTGCTGGACTGCCGTCACTACAACGTGACAATATTATAGCATGTACAGGCCTATACAGGAGTGACTTGAGAAGACGGAGATGCTAATACGGGAATTCCACGAAAACAACCAACATTATACAATGCACACGAGAAGCAATAAAACCACTGAAATGCCACCTTGATTTTGTTAGTGCCAATCAGCGCAAACTCGCTTACGAAGCTAATCGTTTACTGACTTTCGGCAGATGCTGCATGCTGTCATTGGACGCTTCATCGTTACACTGACAATACAACCACATGCATCTGCAAACCTCGATCTCTTTGGAGGGTCATAGTGACATGCAGGTGATAATGAATGGCGGCACCACAGTTCTCGAGCACCCGAAGGGACATCCCTGCTCGGAAAGGTTAGTGAGCATGCAAACACGGATCCAAGAACCCGCGCTTAGCCGTGCGTGTCTCATCCGTGTCCGAAGAAAGGGGGATCCTGATGGTTGAGCCTACCCAGTGTTTGGGCCTTTAAGGCCCCTGAGCGGAGGCAACACATCACTTTGGCCTCCGCTCCCGTAGTCTGCAGCTCCACACTGACCCGACCGGGGAAGTCGGCAGTGACCCTCCCTTATCCCCCAGTCCATCTTTCCCTTCTTATCTCTTTTCTCGAACTTCCTGTGTCCTCCTCTCTCGGCTTTTCCTTTTTGCCTGGCGGCTAGGGTCATCCTTGTATGGCTAACTACCCTGTGTTACGCCGTTATGGTTACAGTTAGGCCGTACAGCAGGCGTGGGCAGGGCTTGCTTGCAAGTTCCTCTCCCTTCCGTTATTTAGCTCCATGGCGGGCAGCTGGCACCCTGGCCTAAAATCGAACTTCTTATTGGTTCCCGTTATTAGGGCGGATGAAGGTAACCGGTAAAAATCTTTCAGAAAAACAAAATAAGTGTTCCCATTTACCATGCGGAAACTAGCCAACAGCACAGAAGCGAGCACGAGTCAGTTTACCATTTATTGTCTCTAAATGTCTTTGTCATGCATCGGGCCTTGGCTACAGGGTGAAGAAGCTGGAAAGTGGCAATCTGCTCCTCCAGATCCGAGACAGAGTGCAACATTTCAAACTCCAATCATAGCGACTATTGGAGATCACTAAAGACAGCGAATGGAATAATCTCGGAACATGATTTTGTCAATCTCTCTAAAGAAGAAAAATTGGAGGGTGTAAAAGACAAAAATGTCACCGATGTCCATCATATAAAAATCTAAAAGGCGACACGAAAATACAGACAAAACCCTTAGTCTTTACCTTTGCCTCCAGCCAACTCAAAAAATTCATAGAAGTAGGGCAAGGATATAAATAAATAACAGTAAGGCCACGCATCCTAAATTCCAGACGGCACTTCAAGCGTCAAAGTTTTAGCCACAGCTCTCAGCGCTGTAGCATTCGCCAGACATCTGCCAAATGTGAATCAAACTATCACCAGTCATAGGACTGCAGCGCTGCACCGGTGAGCGAAAAATGTGGAAGAGACCACCCAACATACTCGAGGGCGTCTCCATCCTGGAACATAGAGAAGAGATATTCATGTACACAAAGGAAAACATAACACATCATGAAACGCGTAAACCACTCTCCTTAACATTACAGTTCAAAACAACAACAAAAGAAGGAGCAAAATTTATTGGAATCAAAGAGATTACTGATCTCGTTCAGTAGTCGGGTGGTGGGGTTGGTGGCTTCCTCATTCCAGGACCTCGAGAGGCCATGCCTTCTCGACGAACTTGCTAGACGAGCGCGTCTTGTCCCTCCTGAAAGCGTCCCTCAACATCCAAGCTCTAAGGTCCGCCATGAACCAGATCTCGTGAATGGTCAAGACATTATCAAGAAGCCACGTGGGCACGCGAGAAGAGGAAACGCTCCGTGCCATCTAGGCGCTGGGGATTAGCAGAGCGACAACAAACCGCAAGAGCATGCGAGAAGAGGACACGCTCCACACGTCCAGGATGTGGAGACGAGCAGAGTGCCGTACGGCACGCTGTACAACCACTCGCTAAACACACGACACCTAGTACAAGTCGAGTCCATTATAAGAGACGAATACAACACGCCGCTGTCTTTCCCCGTCACCACGCCGAAAGAGAAGCTAACGGCTCTCGAGATCCACAATACCTTTGCCGAGCTGTCGGACGCAGTTCTGGCTTCGCAAAAGGCCAGACGGCAGAACATGGCAGTGAGCACAGCAATATTCCACGGGACCGGAACATTAACGTAGCTCCGTGCTACCGACGAGCAACGATCGCTCCCGCCCGAGGTCAGAAGCATGATCAAGGCGAGCCCCATGAAAGGAACCACATGAATCACGAACACCATGAAGGTCGGCGCAAGGCTTACAGTGACCGGCAGCGGCGACAATTCAAGGGCGACACACACGTAACGTGCGTAGACTGGCGGTGTACTCCGAAGGGGTCTCTGCGATAGTCGCAGTGAACGGAAAACTTGAGCCTCGCGGCCTCCGTCAAGGCAGATAGAGCAGCTGCGCTCAAAACGGTAGCCGCATCTCTAGTCACCATCACCACGACAGGTTTGGCAGGGAAGTTCACATAGTTGCCGACTCGCAGCACCCCTGCAGGATGCTTACAAAATGGAGAACACTGCTGCTGGCGGCTGAGATCGTGGGCCTGAAGGTAGAAGATTACGATCAAACCGCGTAGACGCCGGGACCCGCGGGACAGGAGGGGAACGAAAGGAAGAACGCCTTAGCTATAGCGTTAACCAAAGCATCGGTGCAAAACCAATCATCCGATCAGCCCCGACCCTCTACCTTCGTGTCCTTGCCAGTTGGATTACGACGAACGCCTCGAGTTCCAGCGGCTTAACAGCAGGATTTATCCTGACGCTCAAAGAAAGCTCTGCACTGAAGACGCCGTAGCGCTCACACTTGTTCAAAACAAGCACATTCAACAACATACACAGATACATCAATATGTAAGAACATATCGTGGCGTCTGCTCTTGGTGCACCGGTACACATCCCACACTCTACCATATTATCTCGTTAAGTGGCGTGTGCAAATCCCAGTAAAAACAAATTTCAATGATATGATGCGACGCAGCGGTTCACCACACCCGGTTGTCGCACCTGCCCAAACGACACAAAGTGAGCCTGAGGCAGGGCGATCCACGCCCTGCCTCAGACTCACTGGATCAGTCGGCAGCCCTTAGGGCTTTTTCCAATCGGGGGAGGCCTGTAAACAGTACACCCGAAGGTTCTTAGTAGGCCTACAGAGCCTGTACTGAGGTGATGAACACAACGCCGAGCTCGGCCTCGCTGCAGCGGCGGCACAGTTCGCTTGAGCGAAAAAGTGGTATGGTTTTAGCGCTCTTAAACGGAGTAGTCATGCGAAAGCATGTGTTTAGCATGGTTTGCTCAAGGTTTTGCTTTTCTGGGTCGTCGGCACGCCTGTCGAGAATATTAGTTTATGAAAAAAGACGTGCATAACAGAGCGTGAAACTGTGTTGCAGATGAACGCGAGGCATGATCGGCAGCGGCGATAGCATAGTGCTGTTGTGTACAGGGTAGTGCAGCTGATCTGTTCGCGCCACCGCGGGCTCGAAGACCCAGCCGCGGTGATATGTATTTTATTTATTTATTCACGGTCAGGCGTCTGCGACTGAACGGCTTTTGCAGCTTTCATCGTGACCTACAGCTTTCGCACTAAAACAGAAGTGGATTCCCAAATAACGGCACCCTCAAAAGCGGCAACTTAAGATCTTTAACTACAGCATGAAAAATTATTAAACCTTGTGTTCCTAATCTATGCAGTGTTGGAAAACTTGTTCCCACTCTGCAGACCTCTTTAAAAAGCACATCATTCCTGTTACATCAATCTACGTGCAATGAGAAGATATGTCGCCTATATGAAATAGGATCAATGAAATCTAATTATGCTTTAACTCACCCAGCGAAATTTCGAAAAAATGCACCACTTACCATGAATGTTATTTAGAACCCTTGGACGTCACTAAATGCCCAACAAACTGCGGAAAACAGATGTTAAGATATTCATTACCGACGATCTTAAGTAACATTTTTTTTTTATTCAAGGACGCATCCAAAATCTTATTAAAGGGACTGCGTGTCATGCTCATTGGGTAGTGTACTGTCTTCTTTTTCTGGCGCTTTGTTTTTTCGATTTGTCCGCTCTGTGAAGTGATGCAGCTGAGCCTACACATGTGTCGATATGTGCACCGCCTTCTTCGTTCGCTGTTGTCCTGCTGTGTGTGCAAGGAGGTCAGGACTCGTCAAGCTGTTTTTACAGCTTTTTACCTGGCCTCCGCGCCACGTTCTTTTGTTGCGAAATAAATTTCAATTTCAACTGCCGCGCTTTCTGAAAAACCGACAGTGATGTAAGAGAGCTATTAATTCACTGTCCCGAGTTTATTTAAGCTTACATGAAGCGAACTTAGATCCTAACCAAGATAACATTTTAAAGAAATATATAGTCTTTCAGTGTGACCAAGAACAAGACAAAACTCTCTTGGCGTGTTGCTAACTTGCTGTAGTCATCCACTGGTGTTTCAGCCAACGAAATAAATCATAACACCGAATACGGAGGTGTCGCAACGAAGGTGTCGCAGTTAGCGTCCTTCATTTTAAAACAACCCCAATATTTTCTGCATATATTGAGCCACAGCTAACAGTCACATTTCATGATTTAGCAAGACTTTCAGAACGAATACCAGAACCATATCTGGTATTTGGGAATTTGAATGCCCGCTCTTTTCTTGGAGAAGTGCATGAACGGATATTAGAGGACGTAATAATGTCTCCCTCCTAAATACAGGCAAAATAATAAACTGCTCTCATACCTAGAGAAAAATCAGCTACACCCTGCCCTGATTCGTTAGGCGCGGCCAAACAACTCTCGGCAGGGTTTGCCTACGGTGGCGAGGGTTTTTTTCCTTCAAAGCGGGCGTTTGTGCGTTGGAAATGTATCAGTACCTTCGATGACGTCATCATGCGCCCCCCACTTGGCGTTCTGCGCTGCGGAGAAGCTTGCAGGGCGGCCGGACTTTAAAGGGTCAGTCTACTCACGGAGATGAGTGTATAAATAATGGCATATTCTGGTAGCTGGCACACTATAGCATCAATAACGAGGGATCTGCTCCTGGTGTAAGCAGGAATTTATATTTTATTTCGGCGTTAAAAGTCGCGTAAAAATGCATGGTGGCGACCCCAAACGTTCATTTTGTTAGTGCAGGTGGTAGTCTTTTTTTGTAGAAGCATAAGTGAATATACTACGTACCGTTAGTATGCCCCAATGTCACAGAAACGTACGTTTTCTTCTAGTAAACTGTAGAAGACGTACTGCTCACTTTTACTATAAATCACATGAATATTTATAGTTAAACGTACGTTAAACGCAGTCACATTCCCACTTTTAGTTCAGCGTATGCTAGCAGAGACGCAAAAATAAACTCAGCCTGTAGTGGCGCCCTCTGGTTGTCAGGACGGAAACCATTGCTGTAAACAAACCGACTCTCCACTTAAGCCTAAAAGCGGCTGAATCGTCACTCTAATTATTAAAATAAAGCAAATTTATCCCTTATACGTTTTCTTAAGGCGAGATGAGACGAAGCGAAAGACCGGCGCCCCATTTATGGCCAGTGAACGCACTGAAAAAGGCAGCAACAACTTGAATTCAGTCCGAAGCGAGAGGTCCGGCTTTGACGGACGCCGCCATGTTAGTCTCCGCGCGGCGGAAATCCAGATGGTTGCCAGAAGAGACTACCATCTCATATAGATGTGTTCCCATATCAATAAATTCTATTTTAAAATGTTCTACCGCACTTCTTGGCACCACACCTGGCTAAACGGTAATCAGAATAAAGAGCTATCGGCGGCCACAAAAAAAATATGACCGATAACATTCAGTAGTCTGACCCTTCAATCGCCGATTACTTCACTATATCAAGCGCTAGCCCAAAAAGACTTCGCATGCTTTACCTGCAAGTTTCACACATTCGACCCTCTTAGCTCGTTGATTTCTAAAACCTGTGCAGTTTCCCTATGACGTCTGCACCGGAAGTTGTCCTTAAACTCCAGCGGCAGAAGGTTCATTTAGCTGACTGGAAACATTTTTGAGCAATAGTCGATTTGGAAAAATTGGTTTCAGAAAATATTAATCTCGACGAGATAAATGAATAATTCATGAACAATATCGCAACTGCTAAATACTTAGCTATACCTCAGCACTCGGGGGTTGTGTGACAAAACCCCAAAGTGTGGTGGACACAAGAATGCAAGAAGCAAGAACCCCACAAATAAAGCTTCGGGTATACTTCACAAGTATCCCAGAGAGAAGAGCCTCGTACATTTTAAAAGGCATGAGCTTAAGCTCGGTGCGTCTGCCGTAGTGGCGAGAAAGTTTCATTTCAGAGTTTTGCGCCTCATCTATAAACGGCCAAATCACGAGACGCAAGTTCACGAGACGGAGAACGTGAGGCATCAGCGTGTTGCATGACTTCCCGATGTTCTTATCCAGATACTCGTCCAGAAGTAATGGCCTAGAGGACCAGCTGGGGGCGAAGCCGTTCATCCCCTGTGATTGCTGCCATGCCCTTCGCACATGGTGCGGTGTTCGATAGAATTGGCTTCAGTGTTACGCGATACCGGCAGTAAAAAATTCGGGGGGTACTTTTACTGTCTAAAGTACGAAGAGGAGAAAGCGTTGTCCGGTGTTCTTATTCAGATACTCGTCCAGAAGTAATGGCCTAGAGGACCAGCTGGGGGCGATCCGTTCATCCCCTGTGGTTGCTGCCATGCCCTTCGCACATGGTGCGTTGTTCGATAGAATTAGCTTCAGTGTTACGCGATACCGGCAGTAAAAAATTCGGGGGGTACTTTGACTGTCTAAAGTACGAAGAGGAGGAAGCGTTGCCCGGTGTTCTTATCCAGATACTCGTCCAGAAGTAATGGCCTAGAGGACCAGCTGGGGGCGATCCGTTCATCCCCTGTGGTTGCTGCCATGCCCTTCGCACATGGTGCGGTGTTCGATAGAATTGGCTTCAGTGTTACGCGATATCGGCAGTAAAAAATTCGGGGGGTTCTTTGACTGTCTAAAGTACGAAGAGGAGAAAGCGTTGTCCGCACCACTTTGCCTCTGTGGCACTGGTGACGTCACCACTGGATGACGTCACACATAATTAATGACTACTTACTAAGTAATTAATAATTACTAGTTAATGACTAATTAATGACCAGAGACCATGGCACCTACCTTGCGGACAGCATGTATCAACGGATCCTGCTCATTTTGCAGGTGGGGCTGGGGTTTTTGACGCCAACAACGAGCATCGCGCATGGACTGACCCCGATCTCGGCTGCACAACATGACAGTAGCACATCATGGACAACAACTTCATCTGATATCCGACACGGGCCGCCTACATGGTCATCTTGGATTGCCGGTGGTTGATTCTTCATTGGCTGAACGGCATTACTCAACTGGGACGTCACCGACAGTGCGACTACAAAAGAGCGGCTTTAGAGGGCATGGCACCTACCTTGCGGACACCATGTATCACCAGATCGTGCTCATTTTGCAGGTTGGTCCTCGGCACCATTCCATCTTACCGTAGTGAAAATAGATGTCTAGTTATTCTGCCGTGTCCTCGCAGATATCTTGCTATTTCGTTTGATTGTTGTTCTGTTCTGCTATGGTTGCTGACATCTGGAGATGTTGAGGAGACCCCAGGGCCTTCTACGGCTGAATTGTTGCAACGCGTCTTAGATAATCAAGCTCGTACAGATCGTAAGCTACAAGATATTGCCGCGTCTGCAACAATAGCCGCTCGGCGGCTGTTCGGCACGCAGCTCGTGCGCCCCGCTGTTCGCTGCTGAAGAAGACGAAAACTGGACGTTCCATCCTGGCCGTCGCGGTGTGCGTTCGCGTCTTCTCGGTGTTGGCGTTCCTCTGCCGTCTAGACGCGGCGCTACCTGTACCAACTGCTACGTGACACTGGTGGAGGTTGCGGGCTCGACGTCCCATGTCCAGCACCTCTTCAGACAGCCGCTCATCGAGTCCCGACCAGCTACCGCTTGTCTGCACGCCCGTTCACCGCAGCAGCCGCCGCCTCCTGGGACTGGTCCCAGAGTTTAGTCTCCTCCCAAAAGAGGCACGCACTCATCGAACTGGTGAGCATACCACCATGGCGCAGGCTAGCGCTTCACACTTGACGCTACAGCAACCCCGCGTGTCAGCCAGCTTCCATGGCGTCACTTTCGAAGACGTTGAAGACTGGCTTGATCAGTTTGAGCGGGTTGCCGAATATAACCAATGGAGCACTGCGCAGAAGCTGCGAAACGTGTATTTTGCCCTCGAAGACGGAGCCAAGATTTGGTTCGAGAACAGGGAGGCCGATCTCCAAAGCTGGGATACCTTCCGTCAGCAGGTCCGGGACACCTTTGCTAGCACGGACCGCCGGGACCGTGCGCGGCGCCTCCTGGACGCTCGCGTACAAAAGCCCGCTGAGAGCGTTGCCATGTTCGCCGAGGACGTGACCCGTCTTTGTCGGCGCGCTGACCCAGATATGGCGGAATCCACGAAGCTTCGCCACCTGATGCAAGGTGTGAAGGACCAACTCTTCGCTGGTTTGGTCCGAAATCCCTCGCAGACGGTAGCCGACTTCATCAAAGAGGCGACCGCCATTGAGCGGGCCTTGCATCAGCGCTGCCACCGAAATGACTCCTTGTGCGGTGAGCCAAGCGCCAGTGCGGCTTCTTTGAGCTTGTCCAGCGACAATTCGTCGCTGCGTGAGCTCATACGCGCGGTGGTCCGTGAAGAGTTGCAGAAACTGACCCTTGCCTCACCTGATCCGACGGCTGCGGTTCTTACCGAGGTTGTGCGCGGCGAGATTCGGCATTTTCACAGCCTCCCCCAGTCATGCCGGAGCCACGCCCCATGAGCTATGCCGCGGCTCTCCGCTCCGAGTTGCCATCTGTACAACGCTTGCCTTACCACCCGCCGCCGCCAACCGCTCCGCCACCGTCATTCTACCAGCGGCCTCAGCGAGGACCTGCCATGCGTCCACCGGCCCGGAAGGCGGCTGTTTGGCGCACTTCTGACCAGCAGCCGCTCTGTTACCATTGCGGGGAAGCCGGCCACCTGTATCGCCGTTGCCCCTACCGTGAAATAGGCCTCCGGGGTTTCCCACGTGACGCTCCCTGTCCCCGTTTCGCTGAGCGACCCCGCGAAATAGAGGAGTACCTTTCTGCCCATGACACTACCTCTACCCGCCGACCCCGATCTCCGTCTCCCGCACGCATCACGTCGCCCAGCCGCCAGGCTTTCTCAGATGGACTGCGGGGCCGGTCTCCAAGCCCGCGCCGGGGAAACTGAAAGCGGCGACCTCAGGGGGGAAGGTTGCTGACAACGGATATAACGAAGACCCCCGAACGCCGCCGGAGTGCGATGCGGAGATCCCGATGCCGCCGCAGCCCGAATATGTGACACCGAGTTTCCCTGACACCGATGCAGTTAGCGCCGACCTCCGCATTCACGTTGACGGGCACCCAGTGACTGCTTTAGTCGATACAGGCGCGGACATTTCGATAATAAGCAAGCAGCTCGCGGATCGCCTCAGCAAGGTAAAGACAGAATGGGATGGACCTCAAATTCGTACTGCTGGCGGTCACCTCATGACGCCTGTCGGAAGATGCACTGCTCGAGTCACCATTGCCAATTCTGCTTTTGTTGGCACTTTTGTTGTTCTGCCGCACTGCTGCAAAGACCTGATCCTCGGAATGGACTTCTTGCGCGAGCATGGTGCCATTATAAACCTTCCTGGTCGTCTGATAACATTTTCGACCCGTGGAACGATTTCAGCCGACACCGAACCACGCAGAGCGGCCCTGCGCATAATCGACGCCGATGTGACCGTGCCTCCAAGATCATGTGCCCTCGTTACCGTCATTTGTGACGACCGGTGCAATGCTGACGGCGTAGCAGAACAGAACACTGCGCTTGTGCTCTCTCATGGGGTCTGCATCGCGAGGGGTATCGTCACGCTACGGAACGGCCTGGCAGATGTCCTTCTAACGAATTTCGGGATCGAACGGCAACACATCGCCAAGGGCACTGCGGTCGCATACTTCGATGGCATCGCCGAAACTCACGACTGCCTTGCCCTCCAGAGGGAAACGTCCACTTGTTGCACACCTCAGTTGACCCTCGACGTGAACCCAGGCTTACCCCCAACCGATAGGGAAAGTCTAGTCGGCCTTCTGCATCAGTTCCAAGACTGTTTCTCGTCTACGTCGGCAGTCAAACAGACGCCTCTCGCTAAGCACCGCATCATTACAGACTACAGTACCCGACCAATTCGGCAAAACCCATACCGTGTTTCATTGCGAGAGCGTGAAGTCATAGCTGAACAAGTCCAAGAGATGCTGCGGGATGGTGTTATTCAGCCATCGAGAAGCCCGTGGGCTTCGCCGGTGGTTTTGGTTAAGAAGAAGGATGGTAGTCTGCGATTTTGCATTGACTACCGGAAGCTTAACCAGGTTACCAAGAAAGACGTCTACCCTTTGCCACGCATTGACGACTCTCTTGACCGGCTGCGGCACGCGCGCTACTTTTCTTCGCTGGACTTAAAAAGTGGTTACTGGCAGATTGAAGTTGACGAGCGGGATCGCGAGAAGACAGCGTTCGTGACGCCGGATGGCCTTTATGAGTTCAAGGTCCATCCTTTCCGTTTGTGTTCGGCTCCGGCAGCATTTCAGAGAATGATGGACGCTGTTTTGTCGGGCCTGAAATGGCAGACGTGCTTGGTATACCTGGACGACGTTGTTGTATTTTCACCAACGTTCGAAGAACACCTCCAGCGCCTCTTGACCGTACCACAGGCTATAAGATCTGCCGGCCTGACGTTGAAGCCCGAGAAATGCCGCTTTGGTTATGAGGAGCTCCTTTTCCTGGGCCATGTCGTCAGCCATCGTGGAGTCCGGCCGGATCCTGCTAAAACGGCTGCCGTCGCCAACTTTCCCATACCTTCGGACAAGAAAACGGTCCGGCGTTTTTTGAGCCTTTGCGCGTATTACCGGCGGTTCATTGCCAACTTTTCCCGACTTGCTGCACAGTTGACGCATCTTACAAGAGAGGACGTCCCATTCGCGTGGACAGAACAGCAGCAGCAGGCATTTGATGAATTACGGCGACGCTTGGAAACCACGCCTGTCCTCGGTCATTTCGATTCTCGTGCGGAGACTCTGGTCCACACAGATGCCAGCAACGTGGGCCTCGGTGCTGTACTCGTACAGTGGCAGGACGGCGCTGAGCGCGTGATAGCTCGCCAGCCGCACTCTGTCTCGTGCTGAATCTAATTGTTCCACGACCGAAAAAGAATTCCTTGCCGTGGTATGGGCTGTGACGAAATTTCGACCCTACCTGTACGGCCGGCGTTTTTAAGTCGTGACCGACCACCACTCTCTGTGCTGGTTGACGAATTTACGGGATCCCTCTGGCCGCCTTGCGCGTTGGAGCTTACGTCTTCAGGAGTTCGACATGTCCATCGTGTATAAATCAGGGCGCCAGCACAACGATGCCGACTGCTTGTCCAGATATCCAGTCGAAGCTGCGCGCGACGACGACGAACCGGACTTCCCTCTCATCGCAGCCGTAGACGCAGCGACTATTTCCAGTCAGCAACGTGAGGACCCGGCGCTGAAACCTCTCATAGACTTTTTGGAAGCACGTACCACGGAGGTTCCCCAGCCCTTCGCAAGAACCCAGTCCTCCTTTTGTCTGCGCAACAACGTGCTGTACAAAGCCAACTTTTCTCCAACCGGAAGCGACTACCTCCTCGTCGTCCCAGCGAATCTCCGTGAAGAAATCTTGCAGGCGTGTCATGACGACCCCACTGCCGGTCACCTCGGCTACGCCCGCACTCTGGCTCGGATCAAAAAGAGCTATTACTGGCCTAAGCTTGCGGCGACTGTACGACGCTACGTGCGCACGTGCCGTAATTGTGAACGACGAAAAACACCCCCTTTCAAGCCAGCTGGACTTTTACATCCCGTTCAAGTGCCCAGACTTCCGTTTGAGCAAGTTGGCATGGACCTTCTCGGCCCTTATCCGACTTCATCTTCGGGAAACCGGTGGATTATCGTCGCCACTGATTACCTTACACGCTACGCTGAAACCAAGGCCCTCCAGCGCGGCACAACAGCGGAGGCTGCGAAATTTTTTGTGGAACGCATCGTCCTCCGGCATGGCGCTCCAGCACTAATTATCACGGATAGAGGCACCGCTTTCACTGCAAAACTCTTGGAATCCCTCATGCCGCTAAGTGGCACTACTCACAGGAAAGCAACCGCCTACCATCCCCAGACAAATGGCCTGACCGAGCGCCTCAACAAAACTCTCGTCGACATGCTGTCTATGTATGTTGACGTTGAGCATCGATCTTGGGACGATTTCCTGCCATATATTACTTTCTTGTATAACACGGCTCAACAGGAAACCACGCGGAGGACGCCCTTCTGTCTGTTGTACGGCCGCGAAGTGTCGACAATGTTGGAAGCAATGCTGCCCCATGATGTCCGCGACCCAGACGTTGGAGCCGAGGAGTTCACGCTTCGCGCAGAAGAAGCTCGACAAGTTGCAAGAGTGCGCATCCTGAACCAATAAGACCGTGACGCCCGACGTTACAACCGCCTCCACAGACTGATGACGTTCGCCCCGGACGACAAAGTGTGGGTATGGACACCCATTCGACGCCGTGGTCTTTCCGAAAAACTACTCAAGCAGTATTTCGGCCCCTACAGGGTTCTCCGTCAGCTAAGCGACGTAACCTATGAAGTTCTCCCGGATGGGGTTTCCCGGACTACTCGTCGTCAGCAGAGACCAGAGATTGTTCATGTGGTGCGGATGAAGCCTTATTTTTCGCGAGACATTTAGTGACTAAGTGCTGCGCGTTACTCTGTTGTTTTTCTTTCTTTCTCCCTATTTTCTTCTTAAAGCATCTGGCCGATGCTCTTTCCGAGAGGGAGGATAATGCCGCGTCTGCAACAATAGCAGCTCGGCGGCTGTTCGGCACGCAGTTCGTGCGCCCCGCTGTTCGCTGCTGAAGAAGACGAAAACTGGACGTTCCATCCTGGCCGTCGCGGTGTGCGTTCGCGTCTTCTCGGTGTTGGCGTTCCTCTGCCGTCTAGACGCGGCGCTACCTGTACCATATTGAAATATACCTGCGCTTAAAAGACACGGACTGAAAGATAGAGACACACACACATAGCGCAGGTATATTTCAATATGGTAAACCAACTCGCCCAGCAAACCACTCTACCTGTACCAACTGCTACGTGACAATATCAAACAAGAAATTACAGAAATGCATACAGAGACCAATAGTCTGACAAGGTATATGGACGTAATAAAATTAATCACTGCGAAAATCGATCAACTAGAGGCCACTATTAAGTAGCTGGCTGGAAAACTGGTTGACCTGGAAAACAGAAGTAGGAGGAACAATCTACTAGTTTTTGGTCTTCCCGAGAATACCACTGAAACGGAATCTGAATTAAGGGCAGCTGTACTAGAAGGTGTGTTTCAAGAAAAGCTTGGGGTTGAAGTGAATACGGTGGAACGAATCCACCGTATCGGAAAAAGAAGCAGGGGAGCTCTGGACTCGTGATAATGAGATTTCGTGATTCAAGAGAAACGAATATTATAATGGCGAATTGCAAAAAGCTCAAGGGAGGAACAGTAAGTCTCGGCGATGATTATGCCAAAGAAACGCTTTACGTTCGCCAAAAAGTTGTGTAAAAGCGCTGCCGCAGAACGGGAGACTGGCGCTAAGGCTTCTTTAGTGCAGGACAAGTTCAAGGTAAACAGTAAAATCTACACCTGGGACCACAGTAGCAAAGAGCGTTCCCTTTAGCAGGAACTAGGTGATAAAGGCCATTTCAGAGCACACCACAATGAGGTGATGGCGGAGGCTTCACATGAAAGCGCCATTTCACGTAATTCACTCCAGAAGCAAGGAACTGAAACAGCGCAAGCATAACTAGGCTTCATTCCGGTGAACGCGCGAAGCATAGCTAATAAATCTACCCAACTTTAGAATCTTTTGCTCCAAGAAAGCCCACATATAGTTCTAATTACTGAAACGTGGCTTACTTCCACCACACCTAATGACGCCCCCACTCGGGATGGGGGCGTGGCATTCACAGTTAAATAATCTCTCAAGGCGGCACAGGTGGACTGCAGTATGTCAGAATCAGTCTTGTGCAGAATACACTTCGAGGACACCACGTATTTTGTTGGAACTATTTACCGGCCGCCTAATCCCCCTGATTTTCTCGATGAATTGAGACTGTTATATCCTCGCATGCACACGCCTATGCACGGTTGATTATGGCTGGTCATTTTAACCTCCCGCCCATTGACTGGGATAATATGTCAGCTGGACACATAGGGACTTCGAGTGCAGAAAAACTGTTCGAAATTTCATTTTTGTATAACTTCAGACAAATTGGTTTGGTTTGGTTTGTGGGGTTTAACGTCCCAAAGCGACTAAGGCTATGACAGACGCCGTAGTGGAGGGCTCCGGAAATTTCAACCGCCTGGGGTTCTTTAACGTGCACTGACATCGCACAGTACACGGGCCTCTAGAATTTCTCCTCCAAAGAAATTCTAGCCACCGCGGCCGGGATCAAACCCGCGTCTTTCGGGACAGCAGCCGAGCACCATAGCCACTGAGCCACCGCGGCAGCCTCAGACAAATTGTCCACGAAAACACTAGAGTGACACTTCCTTCTCAGTCTTTACTTGATCTTGTATTTGTTTCAAATAATGTCGGCGATTGCGAACTGACTGTCAGGGATGGCTTATGAGATGATAAGATGATTTTGCTTAATGTACCAGTGAACAAAAGCGCTTGCACAGAGCCTTCCCCTCAGGTGCTGGTGAAAGATTACGCACAGGCGGACGACACATCTATATTGGATTACTTAGAAATTTCTTTTAGTGGATTTGAGTTAGCCCTTGAGCAGGAATCCGTGGAGCACTTATGGCAGCGGTTTAAAAATATAATAAAATTTTGCGTGGATCGTTTTATTCCCACACGGCGCAAAAAGGTACGGAAACACAACCCATGGATAACCAGAGATATCATGCACATGAAACGTAGACTACATAGATTACGTAAGAAGCAAGTTACTCCTGCCACCCTGATAGAACTACGTCACAGGATAAAAGCTGCTGCATCAGCAACGAAGCAACGCTTCTTCGATGAAACATTAACGGGCTACCTCAAAACCTCTCTCGATAAATTTTGTCGTTATTTAGGTTGAAAAACTGAAGGTATAAACCAGATAAAACTGGGAACAACAATTTTGACTGCAAAGTTGGAGATAGCGGATGGTTTTAATAATTTCTTTCAAACCGTCTTCACGAGAACTGCCGGAAACTTTAACACTGATCCCTTAGATTTCGCACGGAAACAAGGAAGTTCAATGGAAAACATTTCTTTCAGGCAAAGAGGCGTACTTCAGCTGTCACTAGATTTAGATGCGAAGAAGGCAGGTGGTGCATTTCTGAAAAGATATTCCGAATGGGTGTCGCTTTACTTAGTTGCCAATTTTGACAAATCGCTCCAAGTGCATTCCGTACCAGAAGATTGGCGTTGTGCTGCCGTTATTCCCATATATAAAAATGGTAGCCGAATACTCGTAACCAACTATCGACCTGTGTCGCTTACCTCAGTTTGTTGCAAACTCATGGAACACATCATAGCAAAACATATCACTCTGTACCTGGAGGCTAATGGATCACTAAATGAGCACCGGCACGGTTTCCGCCGAAGGCTCTCAACGACCACGCAACTTATAGAGACTGCCCATGATTTTGCAAAGGCTTTAGATGACCGTCAGCAGATTGACATTATATGCGTAGATCTCGCTAAAGTCTTTGATAAGGTGCCGCAAAATGACTTCGTTCTTAAACTGCATGAAATAGGCATTAATTATGAGGTTCTGAAATGGATTGAGGCCTACCTGTCTGGCCGTAAGCAGGATGTACGTGTTAATGGCTGTGATTCTGGATTATTGGATGTACACTCGGGCGTACCAAAAGAATCCGTGCTCGGACCATTGCTTTTTCTTGTCTATATAAATTACATTGTGGCTGCTGTTGAATTACCTTTAAAAATTAAACTTTTACTGATGATCGTTTAATTTATGGAGCAGTATCTTCTATGGAAGACCAGATTAAAATTAACCAATGCCTCGATGCTTTCAATGATGTGTCAAAAACGAAAAATGTGAGTTAATTACGGTAAAACAACTTTCACACATATTGCTAGGAAGAAAAATCCACTTACCTTCCAGTACTCTATAGGTAACAATTACTTGACAAATGTGTCTAGCTTTAAATATTTGGGTATAACTATTGCATATGATTTAAATTGGCCCATGCATGTTGACGCGATTTCATCGGCTGCTTTTAAAAAGCTATGTTTGTTGACAGCGAAGCCGTCGAGGGCAACAAAGGATGTGAAGTTATTGTCATATAAGACATTCATTCGACCAGGGCTCGAGTATGCTTCAGCAGCCTGGAATGCTCACCAAAAGATACTGCAAGATAATCTAGTGAAAATACAACGACTTGCGGCACGCTTTATCTGTGGCAGATATAGGAGGACTGATTCGGTTACTGAAATATTTCACTCCTGCAACCTCGAGCCATTAGAAACGCGAAGAATAAAGCAAAGGCTGACAGTACTGCACCAAATACTGCATGACGATTTAAAGATAAATAAGGAAATGTACTTCCGCCTAACTGCCAGGCATAGCGCCACATTGAATCATGATGCAACCATACGGCCGTACTTCGCTCGCACTAACGTATTTCGCTTTTCTTTTTTCCTGTCGCGATAGAGCTGTAATAAATTGCCTACTTATGTTTTACAACGTGCCAGTAAAACAGCATTCCAGAAAAGTCTCGATCAATACTTTAACGAACGCTAACATGTCGTCCCCCGTGCGTCGCGTCCTATTACTTTGTATGTGCTTTTTCGCTCTCTGCGTCATTTGTTCCAGCTCAGCAGCTTTCTGAGATGGTGTTTGCATAATTGTAACTCGAAATGTTTGTTACTGTGTTCTGTTATTTGAAATTTTAGATGCGTTATTGATTTTATATGTATTGTTGATTCCCTCCCTGTCATGACCCTCAGTAAGGGTTAAGAGTATGAATAAATAAATAAATAAATAAATAAATAAATAAATAAAATAAATACTTTCTGATTATTGCCTAAATACTAATTACCTACTAATTAATGGCGCTTAAGCTTCGCCCTTAGGAGTGGAACGCGTCAGCGTGTTGTAGCGCTGCCAGTGAGTCCACGGAACACCACCACCCGTTCGGCGTGATGCCTTGCCCTTTGAACGCAACGCTCTTTGAGGAAAGGAAATGGCGCAGTAATTCTCTGTCATCTCAGTGTACACCTGAACCGCACCGTACATGAAGGGAGGAGGTGGGAGTGCAAGAAGAAATACTGAAGACATAAAACTACGCAGGAGACAGGACACAGAAAAGATGCAGACAGGACGAGCGTAGACTAACAACTGATTTATTGGTCGAAAACAACCTTCCTTCAAGAGCGACGCATGCGCAACCAAACTTAACGCCCAAAGCAAAAGTACACAATCTTATCAACCCAGAAAGTCAAGTTCCTTCTGATACAGGTGAATTGATGCCTCGCTAACACATTTTTCCGCACCGTATCTAGCAATTTGCCAGGCTTCAAAGATCTCGCCTTCTTGTCCTTCGCATAGCCTATAATCTTCGTTTGCTTGAAAAGCGGCGTACAAAATAATTGTTTATTCTTGTCATTGATCTTACTTAGCAAGGCACTGCCATAGTAGTCATAAGTAAAAGCGAAGAGTAAGAAAACCGAATGTATCAGAGCAAAATTATCTCACGACCATGTACAAAAAATACAGATGAGCACTTAGTGGCCCAATAAGCACAGCTGCGAGGAATGGGTGCTTCCTGCTTTGAAAAATGAAAACCCCGAAACCCGTTGGCAGACAAAAAAGAATTTTGAGGGGACACTTAAGCTCCCCTTGAACGATGTGGTGCGATAGCGTAATTGGCTAATTCCCATATATGCAGAAGGTCATTCTATAATTTATGTTCGCAGGTCCTAGTCAGTGCTCATACCCCTCCTGGTGCAGTGGTTAAGCGATGCGCCCACAACTGTGTGATGGAAGGTGCTTCCTGCGGTGTGCCTTGTGCGACACAGGTTACTGTTCCTGAGCGACCAATCATTAATTTAGCTGCCACATGCCATGGTGGGCAGTTTGTCACAACCCGGTGGGCAGGTTGTGATGAAGCCCTAAAAAAAGTCCCATGCCCTAGGTGGCCCACCTGCCTCCTATATGGCTGTCTGGAGAGCACCTGTCAGAGGCGTGCTCGCGCTCATTTTTTGCTCATAACGCCGACGTCAACAACGCCGGCACTGGACTTCCTGGGGAACAGGGCTGTTAACGCTACCACAGTGAAAATGCACGAGAGATTCACTGGACTCTAAGGTAGCGAAACATTCTGGTGACTTATAGGCTCCCTTTGGTAGCCCCCAGAAAAGCCATGAAAATTTTATGTGCCACGTTTCCGTTTTTTGCACAATGCAGCACTTGCAATAGTGTCACAACGTAGCGTCGCAACGAAGATTTTGCATATTTGTGTCCATAAAGACACGATATGATCCCAACGCGTCCAAGCCTGCTTTTTTTGTCAGACTCTTTATTAGAATATAAGATGGCGACGACATCAGCACGGGCCAAAATCATGATTTTACACAGTACTAGCGACAAGCCACTATTAACTGTGTTTTTGAAGATAATGAGCCATAGTGGGTCGAGATATATAACGCGAGTTACAAAGGAGACGTCCAACAGGTGATTTTAATTGAAATATGTTTGCTAACCTGTTGAGATGTATGTAGGAGGTGTAAACGGGGTGCTGACTGGCAAGTCGTTTTTGGGTTGAGGAAAAGGTGTCTTGTCCGTACATACCTGCCGAGGAACTTCCTGAAAACGCGCTACTCAATTTTTGATTTGTCCCTTTGCATCGAGGATGAGCGCACATGCTGGACCTACAAGCCACGATCCAAGAAAGCAATTGCTAAGCTATGCTTCGGCTTACTGGAAGCTAGTGAAGCGCGGAATTAGGATGATCGGCTTGCGTGCGGCGCTGCATAAGTCGTGCCCCTAAAACATGGAAGCCAGTCTGCAAGAGCAAGCAGATCGTTTGGCAAGGGCGAAGTACCTTAAGAGTAAAGGGTGGTTCTTTCTACTCTTCTCTTGATGTACGGAGAGGTTGTCCCTCCGTTCTTCTTTCTTCTAACGAAGTACTGAGCCAGTAGGATGAGACTTGCAGGAAAGACAGGGACTCTTGTCGAGCACTGATATAGGTTTTATGTACACAGACGACTATTTACAAGGAGTATGTACATGACAGCATGATGTCTGACCAGCCGCCCCGTGGACCCACTCCACGGCTACTCGAGAGCACGGTCTGCGTGCCTGGCTCCGGTCGAGACCAAAATCTCTGTGTCGCGATGGCGGCAGAGCATCGCGCGCCCCCGCGCTCTCTCCCAGCGCGAAAAGAAAAAAAAAAGCAAGAAGTTTAATTATTCTTAAGCCGCGAGCAGGAGGAGCCTCGTCACCACATTTGTTTTCGCTCTGTCCCTAAAAGCCCCGGCCTGGGCGCCATACACAGCTTGCAAACGCGGCGACGAACGCCCTCCCGCAACAGGGACCGCGACACCCCCCTCGGGGCAGGTAAGATGCCGCTAACCGTTCCCAGATGAGGTTAGCAAATGGCAATTGTCCGCACCGCGCCACGCCGTGTGGCACCGGCCCTGTCAAAGAAGGGATGCCTTCGATAACCGCAAGCGCGCCCTCCGCGAGCCTAACCCTTTGAAGAAAGCCGCGAGGCGCGCATGCTGCCCTTCCCTCTCCCCACAACAGACCTGTGGGCGATCCGTACTCGGCCACGGAGGATGCTTTCTTCCCACAGGCCGCGACCGGGCGGAAACGCGACCTTCAACTGATAGGGGAGACCTCTCGTTTACTCTGGTAAAAAAAGAACACGGAAACAAGCTTCCAGTGAAACAGCGAACGCCGTCCAGGCTAACGACCGCGATGCTGTCGCCGCGCCGCTCGTAGAGCGGCTTTTTCAGTCGTTATTACGGCGCCGGTTAAAATGGAAAGAGGCGATTGAATGGCGCCAACCTTACACCTCCCTCCCAAGATTCAATAATCACTAAATAGATTCATTAAAATACGCAGATAACAAGGTGGGATGCCAACGCCACTTTCCGTAACACATTCCTACATAAGGTAGAACAAAATTCCGGTACAAGGTAATACAAAAGAAATGACAAACATGTGCACATCAACAAGGCGACATGCAAAGAGTGTCCAAACCCGTCCTAGGGTTACAGTTCTCACACCGCATTTCGCACACCGTTAGCACGCGCACAGCTGGCAGGTTGACGTCCCGGGACGCACACTGGTCTCAGTTCACACGGCACAGGGGCGATGACACGTGCTTCAGCGTCGCCCTGTTTATGCCCCTAGTGAACGCTCCGGGCCTCGAGTCAGTCATTACTCCCAGCAACCATTTGGGAGACGCGAGAGTGCATCTGCATTCGCGTGAATTTTACCACTGCGATGTTGGATCGTCACATTATAGCGCTGCAGCGCCAAAGCCCAGCGGGTAAGTTTCGCACCCCGGGGTACGCTCCTCGTGAGGTACGACAGCGGATTGTGGTCGGTCACAACAGTTACCTGGGCGCCGAATACCCACGTCTCGAACTTCTTTAATGCCCAAATGACCCCGAATGCTTCTCTTTCGATCGTGGCCCACCGCGTCTGCGTCGGTGTAAAACGATGGCTTGCGAAGGCGATCGGCTGTTCCGAACCGTCATCGGCAGTTTGCGATAAGCAAGCACCTGCAGCCACAGCTGAGGCGTCCGTGTAGAGTACGTATGGCCTCTGAGGGTCAGGTGTACTCAGCGAAACGGCTGCACAGAGATCTCACTTGAGTTCCTCAAAGGCGCTATCGGCTTCGGGTGACCACGGCAATTGGGTCGGTACACTTTTTCCCGTCAGCTGCGTTAGCGGGCGAGCTATCTCCGCGAACTTCGGAATGTAGCTACGGTAGTAGCCGCAGAGACCGAGCGCGCTCCTCAACTCTTTTTTCGTCTTAGGGACCTGGAGCCTCTCGATCGCTTCCAACTTCTGAGGGTCTGGGCCGTGCTTGCCCGAGCCTACAATATGTCCCAAATACCGGTTTGAAGCCTGGGCTAACTGACACTTCTCTACGTTAGCGCGCAACCCTGCGCTCTCCAAAGTAGTGAACACCCGATGCAGATGCTCCACGTGTTGCTCTAGCGATTGACTGAAGACGGCTATATCATCTAAATACGCGCACGCGTACTCTTCATGCGGAGCCAACACGTTGTTAATATCCCTCTGAAAAGTGGCAGCTGGATTTTTCAGGCCGAAGGGCATGACCCTCCATGCGAACTGACCGCAGTGCGACACGAAGGCTGTTACAAGCTGTGAGCCCTCATCTAGGGGCACCTACCAATAGCCTCGTTTTAGGTCGATGAGTGTAATGAACTTCGCGGCTCCTACACGCAAAATGAGCTCCTGTGGGCATCCCATTGGGTAGGCATCCGTCTCGGTTTCTGCGTTGAGTGCCCGGTAATCGATGCACAGACGGATCGACCCATCATTCTTAGGCGCGCATACGATTGGATGCGCGTATGGACTCTCACACGGGTATATAAGATTCAAGTCTAGCAGCTCCTTAATCTGCTTGGCGACTTCACCTTTCAGAGTCTCAGCGATTCGCTACGGGCGACTGCGTTTCGGCTTGGCGCCCTCCACCAGCTTTATGTGATGCGCGCCCACACGCGCTACGCCTGGTTTCGCTGCGAAGAGTGCTTTGTGCTGGTCGAATACAGCGCGTATTCTAGTAGCAGTCTCCACATCGAGATGTGCTCTCTTTTCCACCCCGAGGGCTACGCGTGACACTTCGTCCTCGTTCGCACGCGGGGTATATTCCACCTCCCCGAAATCACTGTCATCATGAAACATGATGCTCACCGATGCTACCCTGCTCACGTATGGGCGCATCTTGTTAGCGTGAACCAGTCTCTGGTGACCGTAGCGCATTTGCACGTAGTCTTTGTGATAGCGAAGCCCATTAACAGCAAACATTCCCGCCTTGCCCCTTTTTGCACCTTGCCGGGCCTGACGCAAGGAATCGTCGTTCCGCTGTTCAGCACGGAACTTCTGCGCGTCACTGCTTTGTATCGGCTCAGCTTCGCGCGCCTCGCTCCGCACCAAACAGTTGCCTTGGCGGATGAGTGATAAGTTCCCCTGCCAAGCAACCATAAGTCCGCCTCGTGCGGCATAAGCCCAATTTGTGGCCCTTTTTTTTTTCTCGCAAGTCAGACAGCCGGAAAAACCGGCATGTCTAGTCAGCTGTGATACTCTGAAGTTTTCTCTTCGAAACGAAGGATCACTTACAGTGTTTGTCTTGAGACACGCTGGTTAGAGCGTACGAGTTTTGAGTCGGAACTCCTCACTTTGCAGTGAAACACGAACCACCTTTGCAGGCTGAGTGCTCGAAACTAGGTTGCCCCCGAAGGGGCGCAGCGGGGTTTACGGAGCTTCCTCCAAGCGCACACCCCTGAAGAAGCCGGGCGCCGGGCCGGGGGTGGCTTGTACCCATTTTTACCGGAGTTGCTACGTTACCAGTGGTGTTTTCCGGCTCCACTCTCTCGGACGTCTCCGGTCTACCGATTTCGCACCCCTTCAGCTTGTTTTGTTCCGTCACTGCTAGCACCCGGGCCTCGGTGTCGGCCTGGCAAGCGTCAAGCAGTTGCTCCCATGTGTCACCCGATATTAAACAATCGGTGCACTTCAGCTTGTCTATAAGAGCGCACATTATTTGTGTCTCTTCCACTACCTCCTGTATGGGTGATTTCTCGCCAATTAAAGCTAGAGGCAGCAGTGCTAGCTTAGCACTCACTTTCTCGCCAAACGCTGACACCAGCTCTATGCTGCCGTGTGGTGTTACGAGCTCCTCCGGCACACTGCTTTCACGAATCACAGTGATATCGGCCCCGGTGTCGACAATAGCGTCAATTACCTTGCCGCTGCAGTCTAGTTTTACCTCCCTCAAGCTAGTACGCAGAGAGGAGGAGTCATCTAGGGCTACTCTCGCTGCTAGCCTGTCTCCATTCGCGGGCCCTACTGATTTGATTTTAGTCTCCTCGCGAAGAAGTGGGCATTGCGCAGCGTAATGGGTGGAGTCACCGCACCGAAAGCATTCGCCCCGTCGAGCTGACTTTTGAGCTGCCTTGACTAATTTGCCCTTTCGTGGCTCTTCTACTCGAGGCTTAACGCTCCCTTGTGCATTGAGCGGTTTGTTCAGATCGCCTTTAGCCGCGTCCTTCTGTTCATCATCATCATCATTTATTGTCCCTTAAAGGCCCCTGTCGGGGTATTACATAAGGGGGAGCGAATACAAGGTTGATGTTGAAAAGCAAAGGTCACAAATATATAACAATGCAATATAGGAACATAAAGAGAAGCAAAGAACGCGATAGTTAGAACGGTGCAGGTAAAAAATGCCTTTAGGCCACAAGCACCACACACGTCGGCGAGAGGTTAGGGCAGCAAAACTCAATACAGGAAAAAGAATTTTCATATAAACACAAGTCGAAGAAAAAAAAAAGACATGTCAACCCAGGTGATCTAACCACATCGCCTTAAACCTTGTCGCATCGTGCACATTTATTAGTCAGTCGGGCAGAAGGTTCCATTCTTCAATTGCGGTCGGAAAGAAGGACTTGTTAAAAGCATTGCTGGAGCCATGAAGTCGTTGGACGCTACTTGAATTAAAAAGGCGGCGCGATGTACGAAAGGGAGGAGATATGAGGGAACCACGGAGATAGGGGAAATTGAAGTATAACTTATGGAACAAGCAAAGGCGCGCAACATTTCGTCTGACAGCTAAGGAAGTGAGGTCAAGTGATGATTTAATGGAGCTTACGCTGGAATGAAAGTCGTATGTTGATGATATGAAGCGTGCTGCACGGTTCTGGACGGCTTCAAGCATGTTAATTAGGTAGGACTGATGACGACTCCAGATCGTGGATGCATACTCCAGCCTACTGCGGACAAAAGTTTCATATGACAGTTTACGTATGTTAGCGGGGGAAGAGGGAAGTGATCTTCTAATAAAACCAAGTGTACGTGAAGCGTCGGCCGTGATTTTTGTAATATGATCAACCCAAGTTAATTTGCTATTGATTGTGATGCCAAGGTAACGATAAGATTCAACTTGCAATAGGTCCTCAGAAAATAAAGAGTAAGGATAAGTTAAATTGGAGCGTTTCCGAGAAATTTCCATAAAACTGCGCTTCCTAATATTCAGTTCCAGCATCCACAAAGAGCACCAATTTTCAATGAGCTTCAGATCGTTTTGGAGGGCAGCTTGATCGTCTTTATTATTTATACGGCGGTAGATAAGGCAGTCATCTGCGAAAAGACGGATGGTGGATGAGATGTTGTGTGGAAGGTCGTTAATAAATATTAAGAAGAGAAGCGGACCCAACACAGACCCCTGTGGTACTCCGGAGGAGACGGAAGTAGAATTTGAAGGAAGTCCACCTATTATGGTGAACTGAGAGCGAGCTGTGAGAAAATTGTGAATCCAGTC
Source organism: Amblyomma mixtum (assembly GCF_055824585.1). Taxonomy (NCBI): domain Eukaryota; kingdom Metazoa; phylum Arthropoda; class Arachnida; order Ixodida; family Ixodidae; genus Amblyomma; species Amblyomma mixtum. The sequence goes on from NC_143017.1 coordinate 17,038,716, forward strand.
TAAGACAAGTGGGTGAAGGTGAAGATCTGAAAGTTTGAACATAAGACGTTGATGTGGGACAGGGTCGAATGCTTTGGAAAAATCAAGATAGATGACATCGGTTTGGAACAAAGAATCAAGGTTTAAGTGAAGGTCCATGGTAAACTCAAATAACTCTGATTCACATGAGTAGCCGTGACGAAAGCCATGCTGATTTTTGAAGAAGGAGTTAGAATTCAGGTGGGATGCAATATGCGAGTATATAATATGCTCAAGAAATTTACATGGTATGCAAGTTAATGAAATAGGACGATAATTCGACGGGTCGCTTCGGCTGCCAGCCTTGAACACAGGAATGACTGTTAATTTTCCAGTCACTAGGTATGGAACTGTTCGCAAGAGATTGATCAAAGATTATTTTTAGAAAATGCGAAGATACATTTTTTGTAGCTTTTAATATCTTGGCAGTGAGGTTGTCAGGCCCGGCAGCACTGGATAAGTTTAGTTTGTCTATCAGAGCACAAATGCCAGCAGTAGTGATGTTGATAGGGGCCATCGCAGAAAAGTTTAAAAATCTTGGTGTGACGTATTCCAGGCAGGTTCATGTGTGAAGACTGATGTAAAATAAGAGTTCATGACGTCAGATCGAAGTTCGGGAGGCACCTCTGAACCATCTGGATATAAAAGGGTAATGCAATGAGTGTTGCCTGATTTGGGTGATAACATCCGCCAGAATTTCTTTGGGTTTGTTACTAGAATGCCATACAGATCATTGTGGAAAAACTTTCTTTTTGTACGCCTTAGGAGACGCGTGTAATCCTGCAGGAACGAGAAATATTTTGTCCACTTGTAAGACAGTACAGTTCTTTTAGCTTCACGAAAAAGACGCTTTTTCTTTCGAGAAAGCCTTTCGAGAAGCGACTGTGACATGATGGTCTCTTTTGATGTCAAGTCGCTCGTCACGAGCGCTCCAATTGACTTAGCAGTCTAGGTTTGCGCGGCAGCCCAGGAATCTGATGCCACTTTGCCAGGCAGGTCGCCAATAGATGTGCCGGATCTCAGGCGACTCCTGCATTTCTGCCTGAGTAACACTTATTTTACTTTCGACCATGTGTTTTACAAACAAGTTCACGGCACAGCCATGGGTGCTTCAGTTTCTGTTACCGCTGCAAACCTAACAATAGAATGGCTGGAAAGACGCGCACTAGATTCATTTAGCCCGCAACCAAAGATTTTTGTGCGGTACGTCGATGACTGTTTTTCTATTATCAAGAAGGATGCTTTACTTCATTTCACAGCGCATCTTAACAGCATCGAAAGAGCCATCCAGTTCACAGTCGAAAAAGAAGAGAATGGACAGCGTTCATTTTTGGACGTCTTAGTGAAACGAAGCCAATCCGCACTGTCATTCAAAGTGTACAGAAAGAGCACTCATACTGGCCGCTATCTTCATTTTAACTCCCTTCACCCAGCCTCTCACAAGAGATCAGTGGTTGTCTCGCTTTTTCGTCGAGCAGACCGCATCTGCACAGAGCCCGAGGGCGCCAAAGCCGACCGTCAAAGAGTTCGCAAGGACCTCTCCGAATGTGGCTACCCGTTACCTTTCGTCAACGCTGTGGAACGCAAACTGTTGCGACCCCCACGATCTGACAGTGGCCCAGCCGCCAAAAACCGTGCACCTGTGTCATATGTGCCCGGGATCAGCGAACCCTTGGCGCGTATCCTGCGATCTTACGACGTCGAGGTGTCACATGTGCCGGCGAAAAAGTTGCGGCAAGCTTTCGTCAACGTAAAAGACTGCCTGCCAAAGGAAAAGTTTCCGGGCGTAGTGTACAGTATACCGTGTAGAGGCTGTCACCATGCGTATGTGGGTGAAAGTGGAAACTTTGTTAAAAGGTTGAAACAACGCCAGTATGATGTTGAAAACAAGAAAGCTTCGTCAAATGCACTCGCCGAACATTCTGAAAGCAGGCAGCATGACATAGATTGGACCAATGCGCGCATTTTAAAAACAGAAAAGAATCTCAAAAGCCGTCTATATCTGGAATCCTTAATTATTCAGACAACAGCACACACTCTTAATCGCACTGACGGTGCACTTCCTAGTGCATACGCCCGCTGCCTAGGACACATTTTCAAGCATAAATAGCGAGCCTTTTCACGTCTGCACTTTTTTGTGAACAAGGCTCCCATGTGGGAGCAGAAACGTCGTTTAAAGTATTCATTTTTATTTTGGTCGGTGTTCTGCCTTCTTCTTCATGTACACCCCTGACCAGACGGGTTTCCGTCCAACCCTCGACTTCAGCAAATTTTGTATTTTTCATTTTATATTCCAATGGCACGCAGAAAAGTAAACAGCAAAATAAGGATTACCAGTCATCTATGTTACGAAATTTTGTTGGTCTGAACATGTTTGAACCGGTACGGTCCAGTCCGAACCGGTTCGTACCGGAACGGACTGTCGCTGGGGAACCCTAACCCAGAACTCAACCGGAAATGCATGAATCTGAACCAAACCCGAAGAAAATTCGTTTCGACACGCGCGCGCGCACATGCGCACGCGCGCACGCACACACACACGCACGCACACGCACACACGCACGCAGGTACGCACGCACATGCATTCATATGACACTATTACGAAAGCGGTACGACGACCGTTTGAATCACACCATTTATATGAAAGTCAGGGAGGGCATACAATTGAAGAAGCATATGTAGTCTCTTCGAATCCCTGTCGCAAGCTACCCTTCAACTTCACTAGCATATCATAGATGTATGCAACGAGAAATCGTATGACATCCTCCGTAACTGTCACAATTTTCGCATGAATACTGGGAAAAATTACGCGACATGGGGGTTGGCCAATGGCGAGCATATACAGAATACTACGACAGCTGCGGCAAGGGCTTCCATCAAAGGCAGCGCCTTTCAAGAGCACCGTGTACAGTTGCCGGCGGAAATTCTTCAAGTTCTCAACCATGGTCCTAAGTTCGCCGTCGACCCGAAAAAGAACTCCGCAGAACAGCTCACGATGGTGAGAGAAGACTCAAGGCTGGTCGCTACGACTGAGACTGAAAGGCGCGTCTGCATCGCCGTTGTCAAGCAAGAAACTTCTCTTTTAAAAAGGTTGTTGCATGCCTTAGGGAACGACCTCTGAACTTGTTACCGACCGACAAATCTGGTCGGTCGGTCGGTCGGTCGGTCGGTCGGTCGGTCGGTCGGTCGGTCGGTCGGTCGGTCGGTCGGTCGGTCGGTCGGTCGGTCGGTCGGTCGGTCGGTCGGTCGGTCGGTCGGTCGGTCGGTCGGTCGGTCGGTCGGTCGGTCGGTCGGTCGGTCGGTCGGTCGGTCGGTCGGTCGGTCGGTCGGTCGGTCGGTCGGTCGGTCGGTCGGTCGGTCGGTCGGTCGGTCGGTCGGTCGGTCGGTCGGTCGGTCGGTCGGTCGGTCGGTCGGTCGGTCGGTCGGTCGGTCGGTCGGTCGGTCGGTCGGTCGGTCGGTCGGTCGGTCGGTCGGTCGGTCGGTCGGTCGGTCGGTCGGTCGGTCGGTCGGTCGGTCGGTCGGTCGGTCGGTCGGTCGGTCGGTCGGTCGGTCGGTCGGTCGGTCGGTCGGTCGGTCGGTCGGTCGGTCGGTCGGTCGGTCGGTCGGTCGGTCGGTCGGTCGGTCGGTCGGTCGGTCGGTCGGTCGGTCGGTCGGTCGGTCGGTCGGTCGGTCGGTCGGTCGGTCGGTCGGTCGGTCGGTCGGTCGGTCGGTCGGTCGGTCGGTCGGTCGGTCGGTCGGTCGGTCGGTCGGTCGGTCGGTCGGTCGGTCGGTCGGTCGGTCGGTCGGTCGGTCGGTCGGTCGGTCGGTCGGTCGGTCGGTCGGTCGGTCGGTCGGTCGGTCGGTCGGTCGGTCGGTCGGTCGGTCGGTCGGTCGGTCGGTCGGTCGGTCGGTCGGTCGGTCGGTCGGTCGGTCGGTCGGTCGGTCGGTCGGTCGGTCGGTCGGTCGGTCGGTCGGTCGGTCGGTCGGTCGGTCGGTCGGTCGGTCGGTCGGTCGGTCGGTCGGTCGGTCGGTCGGTCGGTCGGTCGGTCGGTCGGTCGGTCGCGATAAGCCTATAGATCGCGAAGCAGTAGCTTCTGTTTACGACAGGCACGACGACGTTTCGCGGCGCAAAGTTAAAAAGAAAGCTATTGGCTCTACAACTCTACAGCCGTGCCGCGCAGTCGGACGCATTTCGCTTTTGTCGCACAGGTCATCGTTGCTGTTGTCGTGCTGCAACCCTGTAAAGCCGGCCACACAGCGCCATGATCCCCTACGGTTGCCGTATTGATCAGTTCGAGCTGGCTGCATGGCCATCGTCTTCAGAGAATGAAAACGGACGCAGCATCACTGTTGCCCCGTTAATTATCAGCAACCAGCAAGCCCCATGGACGGCATCAGCACCGCCGCTGGGTACAAAAAGCCGCGCTCATCGGCCACCGCCCTGGGGTCTCGACAGCTGTACAGCCATGCCACGCAGTCTGACGCTTTTCGCCTTTGTCGCGCAGGTGCGTAGTTGTGTATTATTATTTACAAAGAAGACTAGCGATTGTTTCCTACTAGCACAGCTGCCGAGCCGGCAGTGCCTTGTTGCTTTATTCTGACAGTGTATTTATGTCACCCGCCAGCTTCTTATTCGGTCAGGAGATGTAGAAGAAAAGCCTGACCCTGGTACAGGGAGCGGTAGCAGACAAATCGACCCTAGAATGCACGCATTTCTTACAAAAATAGAAGGTCCATAAACGCTCAACGTTCAACCACATTAACACGCCCAAAATTAGAATATGAAGCCGCCATTTGGAACCCAGAACAAAGGAATACCTTTCTGAGAGCATAGAAGCTGGCAAAAATTGCGCCATTAAATTTCTTAATTCTGATTTTACACTGATCTGAAGAATCGATCCAGCTTGTCATTATTAAAGCACCGTCAAAAACTTAGACAGTTTAGCCATCTTTCATTGTTTCTACTACTCATTTCCATAAGCATCTACGTCACAAAACACTACCCGTTTTCAGATCGTCACAAAAAGAGTAAATAGGTGTCATACCTTAGCCCAAAAACGCAAATATTTACGCAGTCTTTCGTCAGCCAAACAGCAGAAGATTGGAACAGCCTTCCGAATGCCCCTGTAATAGTAGAAGACATGCTTGCATTAAAAGATAAGCTTAAATCTCTAGACACACTTTAGGTTTTCGTGTTGTACCTTTCCCTTCTAAGGTGGTTCTATTGCACTTTGTTTTACTATGCTGTGTTTATTGTTCTCTAATCCCCTATTGAGTTCTTATCCTCTGCTCAGCGCTTTTTCCTGTTTTTATTCTAGTTTTGTTTTGTCTTTTTTATTCGAAAGCATATGAGCGTTTTGCGTTTTGATTTTCTCGACTGTTTGCCTGTTTCGTTTGTAATTTGAACCTTTATGTTGGCATTCTACACAATATGTTCCTTTTTTGTTGATATGCCTGTACAACGAACCCATCATTTAAAGCCCCTTTTCGGGGTCTTTGAGGTACAAAAATACATAAATAAATATGGATGTGCAAAGGCTTCAACTTGGACAAGCTTGCTAGAACTTATGACTATGACAATAAGCTCTGCTTAGATTTCTTTTTTTATTACAAAATCCCACAAACCTGACTGCCCGCTACGGGTAATTGTCTCCGAGAACGAGACATGGCAGAAACACCTTGCGAAGTTACTCATCTAAAGTTGCCTGCCATTGACGACCCTTTTCGAGTAAAAGGTTCGGAGCAAGTAATTGGCTACCTAAAAAACAGGCACAGCTACTATTTCTCAGCCATATCTGTGGATATAAAAGACATTTAATCCCACAGGATGACCTGCTGAGCAGCATCATAGATTGTACCAAAGCACATGGTGCTGTTCGCTTTTAGAATGTATCAGGCGTGTCAGTCAGCAGTTTCCTAGAGCTGCTTTCAATCTACTTGAATTCTAACTTTGCGCAGTGCGACGGCCACATCGTCTCGCAACGAAATGAAATTTGTGTTGATTCGTGTGTCGCGCCAACATTGAGCGATATATAGAGCGGTATAGATGGCAGTAATACCGTACTTGCATACGGTGTCACATAACCTCAGAAAGATTGGCAGCAGAGAATGAATTAAGGTTGTCTTTTAGGCCCCAAAGAAACTGAGCCAGTTATGTAGGAAGGTCGATTCCGACATCATTACAGAGCCCGAATGCGTGACAAGACATCGTCCGGGTCTTGTGAACAGTGAAGAAAATGTTGTTTATTTGATCCCCCTGTCATGTGGATATCAATTTCGGTCAAACGAAGAGATGCCTAAATAAACGTCTACAAGACCACAGAAGAAATCCGAAGGATGCAAACTCGGATGAGCTGAGCAAGCACTGCTGCCAGTGTAAAGACTGCACACCTGCCTTTGGATGAACGGCCGTTCTGCGCAAGTCCCGCGACACCACCACACGGGTGGTAGCAGAAGCTCAGGACACCGCAAGGTCCTCTGACAAATGTGTCAGCATACCATCCGTAGATCTGAGCAAGGAAGAGCACCCATGAACGTGTTAGTGATTGGAGGGAAGAGTCTGCACCAATGAGATAATTGTACCACGGGTGCGCGAGTAGTAAATTTTTCCTCCGTTTGTTATTGAACTCACGCCTATATAAGCCAGTTCAAGGCAACGAACAATGTTGCTAGTCAGTGCCTGTGTTTGCATCCGTCCTCCTTATGTCCGTGTTTGTTACTGCGCTGACGTCCTCAGTATGCTGAACCAACGAGCCAGCCACTACGTATTAATCCCAAATCATCAGAAATCTAAACCGATAGCGCACTATTCTGCACTATAGCTTCTTATGACGGAACACAGAAAAGTCGGCGGTCATGTGAGAGAGCTCAACATTTGGGCACCTGCACTTGCTGACAGTTTCGCGTTTTGAACCATCAACATCGCCATCAAAATGCGAACAAGATTTCAATAAGTGCTGTACTCGCAGTGTTTGCAAACATTTATATTTTGCCACAGTGTTCGTCCGCTAAAGCACACAATCCGATCTGCTTCCCCAGATACAAAAATACTAGCTTATACTTAACTGATCTGCCCTATACTAGAGTATAGCATAATAACCTGGTACCCACATACCAAACATTGTACTATAGGGGACAAAAGTGCTATACTGCACGCGGCGGGAGCCGGAGCAACGGACGGACGGACGGACGGACGGACGGACGGACGGATTGATGGATGGATGGATGGATGGAGCGCCCCCTTTGAAACGGGGTGGTGACAGTTGCCACCATGCTGAGCTTTTCTTTCTTTATTTTTGTTCAACTGTGTTGTCAATTCTCATTAAGATTCGCAATCTTCTTTACCTACAGTTTCATACACTTGTACCCTTATGTCACATCTCTGCTTTTCAGCCACCAATCCTCCAATCGCTTTTTGCTAGCTTCCACTGCGGATTTATTTGCGTTACCATTGTTATGTTTAAGCCTTAGGGACTCAGGAAGAGTGACTGTGCCTGCATTGACATCTGGATGGATACCATCACATTTGAGTATGAGGTGTTCAATTGTTTCCACAGATCTACCACACACTGCACATGTGTGATCTTCGTTAAATTTCTTTTTGTAGCTGCGCGTTGTAAGACACCCTCACCTAGCTTCAAAATTTAGGGCACTGCCTCTTGAGTTATCATAGAAAAATTCTTTCCTGATCTGCCTTTTCCAATATCGCTATAGTTCTACACTATGCTTCTTTTCCATTGAATTAATCCAATTTTTAACTTCCGCGTTTTTAACCTGTCGTTTAATGCCCTTTTCTTCTCCGTCCTCATGACCAGCATACTTACTGGTTAGCTTTCTAGTTCTTTTCCGCCATTGTGAGTCAACGCTCTTTCTATATAAGTATTAAAATAACCGCATTTAAATGAAAAATTTAAATACCTGTTATCGTCCAATTTCCTCAGGCGTTCTTCATATAGTATTTTACTCTTAGCTTCCCGTGCTTCAAACGATGCCCAGCCCATATCCCCTTGTACTGCCTCGTTAGTGGTTTTGCCGTGGGCACCTAGTGCTAATCTTCCAACACTCCCTTATTGACGTCTAATCTCGACTGAACTTCTGCCCTTAAGCACAGAACTGCATAGCCGAAAGCAAGTCCCGGCACCATTATTCCTTTCCAAATACCTCTTAGTACTTCATATTTGTTGTACCCCCATAATGCCCTATGTTCCTATATGCCCTATATGCCCTTAAGAGCCTGTTCATGCTTTTCCATGTATATCTGCCCTTCGTTTAGCCATATCCCGAGGTATTTGTATTCGGCCGCTTTGGGAATTTCATGGCCTTGTATTCTAAGCACCTGATCAGTTTTATCATTGAAAATCATCACACCTGACTTAATTTCACTAAAACTGAATCCTAGAGCATCTCCTTTGTCTCCACAACAATTAACCAAAGTTTTTAAATCTTCCTGGCTATCTGCTAACAGTACAATATCGTCCGCATACATTAAACCCGGGAGTCGCTGCTCAACTACATTTCTACCTAATCTGTACGACAGATTATAACCTAGATTACGTTCTTGTAGCCTTCTTTCCTTATTTATCACATAAAGCATGAACAGCAGCGGTGATAGAGAACAACCTTGCCTTAATCCTTTGCCACCCCACAGTTGTGGTACTTTTTCCCCCTTCCAATGTGATTTCAACTTTCTTATTTCGGTAGGTTTGCTGTAGAAAATCAATTACCTCAAGACTGATACCTAAATCTTTTAATACGCTCCACAGCTGTTCCCTGTTCACGTTATCCTATGGACCGCTTATGTCCAGAAAGGCTAAATACGGAGGTCTGTTTTCCGCCTTAGCTATTTCTATCCATTGTGTAAGCACGAGCAGGCAATCATCTAAGCGCCTACCCCTTCTGAACCCCTGCTGAACCCATTCTTAAGTTCTCCGAGTATCCGATTACCTTCTACCCATAACTGCATTTTTAATTTCACCGCCTGCATTGCCAGCCTGTACATAACAGATGTTATCGCAATCGGACGGAATGATTTTATGTTCATCTTATCTCCTTTCCCTTTATAAATCAAATTCATTTTACTCTGTCTCCAGCTGTGCGGAATTTGCTTATTTGTTATGACTATCTCCAATGCTTTTATCAGCGCTTCCTTGCTTCTTGGGCCAAGTTCATTAATCAGCTTAATTGGAATTCCGTCTATCCCTGTGGATGTGGTTTTAGGAATATTTGCTTCCGCCTTTTTCCAGTTAAGATTAGTCCTAAGCTCTTCTCTATTGTGCTGTCCTGTGTTACCGCCTTACTTGGGGAGATTACCCCATTGTCGTTGCTAAAAGACGCAGCTATAAATGACGTAATGTAGTCCACAGCATCGTCTCCCTCTAAACATTTTCCCCCAGCATCTACAATCTGTTCCTGCTTTCTTTGATTTGTTTTTCCCAACCAGCATATATGGTTCCAGAATTTTCTTGGCCCCCCTTTAGTTGCCTCGCGAGCTTCAGCCAGCTATTTATCAGAGGACTGCTTTATTTTGGTCTGGATTAGGACCTGTATTTCCTGTTTCTTTTGTCGATAAGATTCCCATTTTTTGCCGATTTCCTCTTAGATAACTGCGCCCTCTTTGCTTCTATGTGTTTTCTTGAAGCCCCGGTCTTTGTTCGATGGCCCCCTTAATCTCCATATTCCACCATCTTCGTGGCTTCCTCTTTCCTCTCCAGTGGTTTACTCCTTTCAGTTGTTTCATTTTTGTAGCGATGAGTAGTTTTAACTGATTATAATCTCTCTTTTCCATGGGGCGTTTCTCGATTACTTCTTCTATATCGGCTGCTATTACCGCGATTTGTTGATCGTTTAATTTTGTGTTGCCTTTTTGTCTTCGCCGCATTTCTCTTTTGACTAGGGTTCCAAACTGTATACTAATACGTTTATGATCACTTCCTAGGCTTCACTTCCCCTCTTTGTCTATTTCCATTATTGCGAGCTTGATATAGATGCTCTGCGACATTAGACAGTAGTCAGTGGTTGTCTGCCTGTTACGGGATTTGCACGTGATTTGTCCCTTACATTTAGTTTCTCTATTGACAATAACTAGGTTGTGCCGCCCACAGAAGTCTAGCATTAACTTCCCGTTACAATCTGTTTGTCCATCCAGATCCTCGATGTGGCCATTCATGTCTCCAAGCAGAATAATATCGGCACCGTCTCCAAACGGCTTTATATCGTCATTGAGGCACTTAACTAGATCCTTGTTTTCTTGCCTGCATTTGTCCCCGGTCCTTAATTTAACTACCCCTAGCCTTGTCCTTTTACCAGCAATTGTACCTGATACCCAGACATGTTCTTTGCAAGTTGATTTGCAACGGAAAACTGTCTTGCAAGGTCATCTACAAGCGGCATCTGGATCGAGGCAGCCAATGCGTGACCTTTTATCAGCATGCATGTCGCTTGGCTCGTTTCAATGTTTCGTGCTTTAGCTCGCCAAAATTCCGCAGCTTTCCTGTGCTCCGGCTCCCGCCGCGTGGAGTATACCACTTTAGTCCCCGATAGCACATATAAGTTAGACAGCGTTCGACACAAAGCAATAAGATTTGTTTATAACCATTACACACGTGATGATTCTCCAACCGATCTTTTGCATCGAGCCGACCTTCCATCAGTATATGCTCGCGCCTAGTTCATGCGCTTGAAATTTTTTTCCTCCCTTTAAATGATGGATTCAAAATGGACGCAAGTCAATATCTATCTTTAACAACTACACGCTCTAGAGCCTCTCGCGCGTGTAAAAGTCCCGCTCTAAAGAAAGAGAGATTTTCATGAATAAAGCAGACCTCTCCTATATTCATTAAAGTCTCTCTCTCTCTTTCTACACGTTCTACAAGGATCAAACATTCTAAACATTTAAATTAACGCAGGTTTAATATTGGCTCATTCAGGTATTTGTTTTTCCTCCAAGCTGTTAGAGACTGCACTGCCCTGCCTGGTACTGTTGTTAACACCACAACGCTTTCCACATTTCTTTTAAATTTGAGTAGTAATGTTTAAGACTGTGAGAGACTTCTTATATTATTGGATCCCTCTTGATTTGTTAAACTGCTTCGACTCGAGCTTCTGGGATAGTGTAAGATTTCATTTTGTTTCTTTTGATCGCTTAAAACCTGCAAAACTGATTAACTGTTCTGATTAACATTTGGTTTCTTGAGATTTTTCTTTTTTTCCTTCCACTGATTTCACTACCTTTGTTACTTTTGTGCTATACTATGCTCCGAGCCTGCCACAGCCTCAAAGAAAGGCTAGCAGCAAATAATAACTGAAAAATAAAGTTGTATATAATTAAAAAATAAATCGAATTTCGACCGCAGCAGCCGCATTTCAACGGAGGCGAAAGGCGAAAATGGCCGCGTGCTGTACTAAGTCAGCAGCTTTGAGGAAGCCCATGTATTGGAAATAAATCCGGAGCTCTTCACTACAACGTCCCTGATAGTCCCTGCGTCGTTCCGACGCATAAGCCTTGGCATGACTAATAGTACAGTTATCACCACCGCTAGCTATGAATCCAATATTTTGAATTGTGTTTAAAAAACTGTGTTTGCTGCTTTTTGGTTGACCTTTTCTTCTTTTTTTGCATTCTTGGAGCGTTTCCCCTCTCTACTGTATTGTTTATCTTGCATATAAAACAAACGACCAACAATGAAATGCTCCACAAACCTTAAGGCTGATATAACACATCGTCGAACTTCTCCTCGAAGATATCCTTCTTTCACTTGACTTTCGGCACAGCACCGGTGTTTATGCGATTATGTTTTGTCTGTTCTTCCTACCGACGCGTGACGGTCGCTGATTAAGTATCAGTGCGTAAGCACTAATCGAATCGTTACCAAGCCGGAGCAAAATTGTCCCTTTTCACGTTGTCTGTTCGCCTCGAGCGAGCTGCTGTTGTTGCCTTGGTGGCATGGCACATACCCACGACGGAGGATAGGCCTTCCATCCCGCGGGACTGACCGCTCATCGTCGTCTTCTACATAGCGAAATTACGTGTGTTCGCACTGATTCAAATGTGGTAAATATTCTACGTAGTTTTTTTTTCCTCTCTAGACCGCCCTTACAACACGTCTCTGGATGGACGAGCCGCTAAGCGGCTGCCGCCCGTGATCCGATGTCTGGCAGGTCGCGCGCTGCCGAATTAACGTGGAACGTGTTACTGGGCACAGGAAGGCCACACACGGCCTTCTCCGCGAATAGGCTCGCAGCCTGTCCCCGATGCCCGCCGCCGCTGCTGATATCTTTACGGTCGTAGTTCCAATGGCGATCATATTGCGAGATGGACCTCCATCCCGAGGCACACTAGAACCCCCCCCCCCCCCCCCCCCCTCAAAAGAAAAAGAAGAAGGAATGAACGCTGCTGACCGCCAGCGGCAACGCCACACGCTGGACTTGAAACCGGGTGGCGTAAATCTTGCACGTGGATTTATCGAGCGACGGGCAACAGAACGAGGCCCACCTTTTGATTTCGCAGGACCGTGTGCCTGTCTGACCGAAGGAGATTTCCGGCTCGAACTATGTGCCACGTCGGCGGCGGGCGGGCAACGAACGGCAGGCCACAGAATTCGATGAAAGGGAGCGTTTACGACCAGAGCCACGAGAGAGGCTTGTATTGCCGCCCGTAAGTCTTCTGTTTCCTTTCATGTTGCGGAAGAGAAAAAAAGAGAAAAAAGTAGCAATGCCGCGTCCAGCGGAAGGCTGTCAAAAAAGAACACTGGCAATGGAGTCGTGTTTTCTCGCTGTCCTGATAGCATTCGTTGCGCCGGATCTGAATGCTGCCGTGTACGAAAGCACTCCTTGTATCTGATGTCAGGAATGGTAATGCTTGGCGGCCATGGAAGCGTCTTTCGCTGGCGCCTCTCATTTCGTAGGCACAAAACCACCGCCGAGCGAGGCTGTCGGCTCCCAAGCAAGGATGCCGCCAAAATGGCAGGACCCTTTGTGGGCTATCACGTGGATGCACTCAATTGCATAGTGCATTGAACGTCATTCAGGCGAAATGCACTGACATTCGCTTCTCGTACCTAAGCACAAGAATACCATTTAACCACCACACATTGCTACTCCAGACGACATGGGAACTGCTTGGTGGCATAGGTCACTTCAAGCGGTATATGACTGCGACTTCGCACTGGTGGCTCCGTATAGCGAGTGTATTTTCATCATCTACGGCAACGCGAATTCAAAACAGCTAGTCCTCCGAACAATTTTATTAGCATCATCCCCTCTTCATCGGAAAGATTGGGATGAGCCACTGTTCGTACTGGCAGCTTTAGTTTTTTTGGCCTCCGGGAAGAGATGTGGCTGCCGAATGAGCCACTTGTTTGCGAGCAACACTTTCACTGAGTTAGTTGGTCTTCCATACTTTGACGAACGAGCGCAGAATGAACGCAAAAATACGACGAAGAAAATAGACATCGAGAGAAGCGTTTAACACTGAACTTATGTTTCAGAAAAAACAGCGCCCACCAGTTTAGAAGGTTCTTTGGGAAGGGAAGATGACCCGTAATCTGATTGACGAAACGCTTTTCATGCCGAACACAAGAGAGGGAATGCGATATTTAGACGTCGTTCGCTTGAACGAGATGCATGTGAGGGCTTCAGCTACTGGCATCACTAAAGAGAGAACTGTGTTCTGGATCATGTATTCGAAGCAGTCTTCACTTACTCTTCAGATGTTTACGGGTGTTTTTAGTTTTTGACGTCATGATTTGATTTTGGTTTCTCTTTTTTTTTTCTCCGTGCCTTTTGCTTTGCCTCACTTTTTCAGCCTTTTCTACTCCGTGTTCCTTCATGGTCCTTAGCACAGTGAGATTATTTTTTCCACCTTGTTCCTGTGTTATTTTGATAAGTCTGTGCAGATTCTAGCTTGCTTGTGTCCTTTCGTTTTTAAGTTTTCGTGCTTTCAAGTTCTTTTCTCATCTCGGGTCACATGCAGCAGTATTTTAATTGAAAATGGTTTTGCCCAGTTCTTTTTGTCATTTGCTTTTGATAAGAAAATAAAAAAAATGTGGTCCTCTTTGGGTTTCGTTTACACACCTCTCCATCAAAGCTTTTTTCGTGTTCGGCAGTGCTGCAGACGATGCGGACTACTGATTCGTTCCAACTGAAACAGGCAAGTACCGCACCTCGACCTAACAACAAAAGAAATTCACTGAAAGGTATTATTTTTATAAACATTTCAGCGCGTGTAAGCAGGGGGAGGAAAGCGCGAGCGACTTACGTCCCAGCTAATTCAAGAAACCTCCGTTGAAGCCGTAACTGGTCCGCCTACCGCTATGAACGTAACTGAAGGAGAAATTTTGGCGCTAGAGTCTGTAGTAATAAAAAACAAGGTCTAACCAGAAAAAGGTGCTGAAGGGAGAAAAATTCTCTCTCTCTCTCTCTAACCCTTTTGAATTTACGACCGGCGCGGCCGTTGCAACCATCGAGCAAACTTTGCATGTTTCAGAGCGGCGGCAAAAGCCAGTGGCCTCCTGGAGTGAGGGCCCACCGAACTAACCTTGAATTATCTGGTGATTAAATGATTTTCTCACTCACTCATTCAGAATCAGTTGGTGCCGCTTTCCTGCTCGGCTGAGACCAGTACAACGTCTACACTAACGTTTGGCGGGCTTTCAATTCTGACGCTGCCGTCTACAGGCTGGCGACATGAACCTATGCACGATGAAATAACAGGGAAGTGTGTGGAGTTTTACTCGAAAAAGCTAGGTGCCGGCCGTGTAATGCTTCCGACGGCTGTTTTCAAGAAGCTGGAAGCTGCGTCGCGAATGGCTACAAGCTGCACAAGGAGCTGTTGAAAACTGCGCCTCTATCAACGAGCATGAGAGAATTCTGATGGATGCAGGGGGCTTAAACATATTTAAAGACAAATCTTGTTAAACAGGCGACGAGGTCGCCAACCGTTCATCACAGCGAACTGCCGCTAGGTATAAGAAAGAGAATGGTCCTGACATTGAAGGCTCCACTCTCAGGAATTACAGACCAAGCAACTCAAAGACCACTGGTTCACTTCCTACCTTTACAGCGCCTGTTGTTCATATAGCATCAGTATGTGGCATGACAGTGCACAGCTCCAAGCTTGTACACTGAAACAGTTCTGTCTCTATATCCGATTGGTGCTAAGGGCTACAACCCATGAAAAGAACACTGTTAACAACGAAACTCCTTGGAAGGCATGAGACATACACAACACGTAAGAAGATGAAGCGCCCCTCACCTAGTATCATGACATTCCTCGCAGCCTCACTGTGCGTACCCGTGGGATCACCAAGCAACGTAGTATTATCCCCTGGCAGCAATACTAGTTAGACCATACTTTTGTTTGTTCATGCCGGGAAAAAAGAATTTACCCGCACGTATATGGACGCGGCACCTTCACGGAGGCGTTGCAGACGACGCGCGAGGCATGCAGACATGCGCCACTGCAACGCCGTTAGTTCCAGCGAAGTCCACGGTAGGCACGCCTATTGCGACGGGTATAGGAACCTGCGAAACTGAAACTAAAAACGGTGCTCTGACCGGAACAACAGACTGTACAAGCGACTTCCACGCGGTGTCAGCTATGTCGACGCCATGCTATATTTTAGGCGAAAACCGTCTTTCACCTCATGGTCCATGAGAACGCTGCTCAAGCTTTCCTTTATTCTTGTAGGAAAACTTTGTTCTGAACAGACGAGAGAAGAAAAAGGAGCTCCAAGTGAGGAACAATACCAACTGTGTAAAGCAGGCTGTTGTTACATGAGTGAAACAGCGCGAAAGAAGCCCGAAGGCGAAACAAAGAAGGGACAGGAAAGAGCGCTGAACTGACAACTGAATTTTATTGAGCGCAACTCGTACAATATATAGGAAGGCAGGGGCAAAGATAATCAGATGCAGTAAACGTCACATGGGGTAAAGAGCCATAAAAGCGATAAAAACATAACCGGGTGATCAAGGTAAAAGTCAACTGAATCTCAAAAGGGATGATAACAAAATGAAAAGAAATACACTTGATGACTAAAAACACCCTGTTATGTTTTTATCGCGTTTATGGCTCTTTACACCATGTGACGTTGACTGCATCCGATAATCTTTCCCATTGCTTTCCTATATGTTGTACGAGTTTCGCTCAATAGATTTCAGTTGTCAGCTCGCGCTCTTTCCTGTCCCTTCTTCGTTTCGCCTTCGGGCTTCTTTCGTGCTGTTTCACTCATGTCACAATAAACCAACTAGCCCAGGCTGTTGTTGTTGCTAACCTCGTACAATGGCGCATGCCCACGCAGGGGGATGCCGGAGGGGTTTGTTAGCATCTTCTCTCGTAGCGAACGATGCCAGTCCGAGACGATGACTGCCGCTCGGAACACTGCGCTAAGCTCGTGAGGCGAGAGCGTACCACAGATCTGCTTTGTCGTCGCCGCCGGCTGACTGGCTGCCCATGCATGCTGGCCCCATTGAAACGCATACGATGGAAAGAACGTGACTCCGTTGAAAAGACAGCAAAGATGTAAAAAGACGCTGAAAAGACGTAAAAGACAAGACATGAGCACATGCTCACACATCACACGTTCTCCCATCTTGTTAAAATTCTAAAACACAGTCACATGCTATAAATATATTGTAAACTTTCGGAACGGAAATTGACATTTGAATAAATAAATAACAACAGCTCCAAATCGCACAAAACCCACTCAAGACGCAGTGTCAAGAAAATTTAAGCCACCCCTGAACACATATTCTTGTAGAGTAACCATAATATAGAGCGCCCTTTTTCAATCAATCAATCAATCAATCAATCAATCAATCAACCAACCAATCAATCAATGCAATCACTCAATCAATCAATCAATCAGTTTTATTTTCACCAAAATAAAATATACATGGCGAAAAAGGGGGGTAGGAGAAAAAGCTGCCCAATAGCAGCTTGACAAAGCTCCAACCACCCTGGCAACAATGACAGCACTATTACAGTTTAATTTCTGTTCATTTTACAAGAAAAAGAAAAAAATCACAATGAAAAAGCATAAATGAATAGTCTCTAGTTACACTGAAGGTAGCTAAGAAACAACTGCATTGTGTCGTTTTTGTTAAGTGCCGTAATATCTATATTTTTCTTCGCGAAGTCATTGAGTGTGTGGGGCAGTGTGTATTCAATGCGTTGGCGGCCATAACTTGCGCGCGCGTGACAGGAACTTTCCAAGGCAGTTTATGGCGATGAGGGTATACGTAATCTTGTTTGTGGAGATTAGCGAGTGAGTGTAGTGTATTTAACTTGCCCTGTATAGCTCTAGTGTAACTTTTTATTAGTTTGTACATGTATATGTTATCGGCTTTCATTATTTTGTATTTGCAGAACAGAGTTTTATGCATCTCAGCCAAGCCTGTGATGTCCTCAGCTTGTATAACGTCTCCTGTTTCCTGGACGCCGTCTCACGGATCAGGTTACAGGCGCCACATAAGAAACTGCATTTGCTTACTCTAAAATTAGCCTTGAGACTGACAGACACTTGTACAGTCAGCTTGAACAATGCCCTCGAAGGCTATCCTAAAGAAAGCGTTCAGTTTCCTTAACCTACTTCTTTTCACTTCCTAACGGTATGACGCGGCCTATCCTTTGCGCGGGATGCACGTACTTATTTTACTGGCTAGTTAGATAGCCGTTCATTTGAGAAACGAGACAGCTTACTCACTACCATAACTCACACTCTAGGGAAAGCCTAACTAAATACATTCTCATTTTTTGGCGGCTTATCCCATCGTCGCTACTTTCAATCGTAATATGCGCACCAAAATTGTTTCAAAGCGTAACGTTTCCTTATTTCATCTGAAGGGCGAGAAGTTTATGAAAGAAATCAAATGTTGAAACATAGCATCAAGCGCTGTGCTCCCTCTTGTGTCTGTGTTTGATGAACTTGTGTTAATCACAATGTTCAAACATAGCTCTTATTGTTACAATGCGTTTTTCATCTGAAAAACTTCTAAAACTTAATACATAGACACTTTGGATACCACTTGCTTTTCGAATAAGAAACATCTCCGTGCACAGCACAAATAAGCGAGGCATAGGCGTGCCTAAATGTGTGCGAGACCATCATTACAGTGTTCCGCCTAACTACGTGCACCCTTCCGATTTTTTAACGGTATCACGCGAGCATTGACCGTTCGCTTGATCAGCGCCCTATGACGGAACGGGATGTAGGAAGAAACACCCCCGGAAAAAACGTCCCCGGCCCATACATCCCCCAAAAAAGGCCCCTGGAAAAAAGGTCCCCTGAGGAAGCACCGTCTAAGAAAAAGTGCACCAAAGTGAAGAAAGAAATTCCTTTCAGAACCCAGATGACAGAAAATTGCCCTCTTTATTAGACTCTTCTTTGCATTTGAGAATAGATGAGCATGAGGTATTTTGTTGTACCAGACAACGCCATGGTCATGTAGTCAAGGTCATCCAAAGGAAAAGCACTTCTGCAGGTGACTTCGCAGAAGCGCCGAACGATCCAGAGACGTACTTGCTCTGGACCACTTCCGTTTGCCGCCATCATTGTTCTTCGTGGACGCCCCTTATCTGTTCGTTGTTTAGTCGCTTCCGTGCCAACATATGTAATCGTTGTAGCTTGCAATATTACAGCTTGCCAAGAAGAAACGCAGTCCAAGCCTTGATATCATAGTGAAACTGATGATGTAACATAAAATCAGTGAAATGCGACGACAAAAGAAGGAAATGAGTTGCTGGGTGAGAACCAATACAATTTAGCTTGTAATGAGTTTGTGTATCGAGATGTCCTTCTCGACATGTGTTTCGTTGCAAACCTTCCAATCGTTCAGCGATAAATCACTGCCACACTTGCATTGCTCTGACCATGGCGTTGCGTTTACAGGCCAGTGACTCGTTCCACCGGCAAACAACTTGTATCCGCCTCATGCGAGCCGTACATGCATGCGAGTCGCAAGCATGCGAGTTGCATGCATGTACACATGCGAGACGGGCGGATGCTCAAAAATTACGGCGGCTTACGATACGTTTGATATTTGGGACATCTTTTGGGGACATTTTTTTCTACTTCACAAATCGGGACGTTCTTTCCGGGGATGTACGTTCCGGGGACATTTTTTCCAGGGGCGTATCTTCCGGGAACGTTTTTTCTGGGGACATTTTTTCCGGCTCCCGACGGAACGAATCGGAAAACTCGCCTAGCGTTACCGCATGCGCACGAAGCCCAGGCCGCGGCGGCCGTCGTCTGACGGTTTGTTCCTGAAGCTGATCCCTCGACAACCACCGCTCGTGCACAGCTACCTGCCTGGTCATCAGGACCAGCCTGCTGCGCCTGACACCTACCGGCCAAGCCTACTATAAGTGGACGCATCACGCATCGCTGCCCCCAGCCCTCTCCTTCGCTTAGAGCACTACCTGGCATTCCAGCTGCTAACACAGCGAAGAGGGTAAGCGAGGTTGCCCATAATAGCAGTATAAGGATTCCTCAAACGAATTTCGCTATCTGTGTTGCACCTTTTTGTTAGCAATCCGCAAACAACTGCAAATGAAACAAGACCAAACGAAAGATTTCTGATCGCAAGGTTCGTTCCAGAAACGCTGAGTAACGCTGGTTGAAGCTGGGCGGGTCAAGGAACACATAAAACAGACTACGTTTGGGATCATGTAATGTAGGAGAGTAGATATATAGGCCAGTTTGTGAGACATCAGGAGGATATACACCGCAGCAGGCACAGGACATTTGGAGGTGACGGCACAGGGCGGTATTTGCAACTAACATTTCATTGTAAAGCTTCACAGATTTTATAGACAGAGGCACGCGTGATCTTACAATCAGGTGAGATATAATGGAAAACACAAATAGCAAACAAGACCTTTGGCGAGACAAGTACACCAAAGCGCACGTGGAAGCTGGGGGAATGTTCAGCAAAAATGACGCAAACTGCACATGAAAACGATATCAAAGGATCTAAACATGACGACCGCACGTGGACGCAACGACAAGTAAACCACAGCTTAAAGGAACAAAATGCATGTGAAAAAGAA
Organism: Amblyomma mixtum; assembly: GCF_055824585.1. Classification (NCBI taxonomy): domain Eukaryota; kingdom Metazoa; phylum Arthropoda; class Arachnida; order Ixodida; family Ixodidae; genus Amblyomma; species Amblyomma mixtum. The sequence goes on from NC_143017.1 coordinate 17,058,757, forward strand.
AACAAAGCTTTAAACAGTCACTTATCAAGGAAACCAAGTTTTTTTTTTTGAAAATGGGAACAGAAGGCGAGCCAACACATTCATCTGGTTGCGAGCGTATGATGAAAATCGCCTCTACAATCTCTCATTCAAGTTGTCCCTTTCTTTTTCCAGTAATCTGGATCTCGCCGAACTGAGGGCAACAGCCCTGACAACTGCGACAATGAACAATCAGATCGAACCCCCCACCTCCCCCCAAGGAACACGCGTGCTTTTGCAAGTGATCATTTAAGCACCTACCGGTTTATCCAATATAAAAGAAGCCCACAGCGGAGAGGAATCTTGTAGATAACCCCTGTTGCACATGCAACGCGCTTATTCTCTTCCAAATGCTTTTTGCCGCAGGTGACTTGAGTCGAGTCGCCCTTTCGCACCAGATGGCACAATCTACACACAGCTTTCAAGGTGCAGAGAATACAATGTCGATGCCATATTTGCCTGAAAATTGCCTGCGAAATAACACTTGCCTTCTTGATATTTCGTCGATGTTAGGGTCGCTTGGACCATCTGTCGCGCATTGGAAAAGGATTTCGAAAATCTTTAAGCATAGTGCTGGAGGCAAGTGGGATTTTTCAACGCTTGGCTTCGAAATGTGTGCTTTCTAAACTTTGGTCTTGGATCGTCTGGTTGGAGGAGATGGCGGGACTTTCAGTGCGCAACGCAGCAGTCGACAGATTTCTTCTGGAACTGCCTACGCCACCAGTTCCCAAGGAAAGGGAGTGGGCGTTGTTCCAGTCACTTTCCTCGGCAACGAGAATCTTCCAGCAGAAATGGAGGCCGTGTTGCAGCATGGCTCTAAGTACAGCTTGGAACCATTGCTGCACAAGTATGACCTTCTAGCGTTCGTGCACAGAGTGGCCAACAAGGCCCCGGCTGAGGAGAGAGCATCCCGCCTTTCTGAAAGGGCAGAAAGTTTGCGAAGCAATTTCAGCAAGAAGTCCGTGAGCTCAAAGTTCTACGTGATTTTGCCTGTTACTTTCGTGAGAACGACCTCGCTCTATTTCAGGCTGATAAGGAAGGTGGCTTCACCGTAGTTCCACAAAGCCTTTGTAAAAAAATCCATCAGTGCTGTGGTAAGAATTTTAAGCTTGTATTTGAAAAACCTTCCAAAGTGAAGTGCGAGGCACTGGCTTTTTCAGATAAACTCAACCTGCAGAAACTGTCAAAACAGGTGTTGGGAAGTGATCTTAATGTCCTGAGCACCTTGTACACTGCAAAGACGCATAAATTTTAGCTTCCATTCAGAACTAATGTAACAGAAAGAGGCAGCTGACAGGGCCGAGTCAGCAGGTTCTTTAAAACTCATTTGGGACATTTATTTTTAATAAAAGCTGAGGATCTTTTCAAGATCGCCGGATCTAACTCCTTGATTTCCGCGTTGAATGCTGGTGTCCCTGCTGACAATTCTGCGTTGTCCGTCGATGTGAAAGAGTTGTTTTATTCAATCCCACACGAAGAAATTTTCAGCGCAGTAAGGGGCTTGATTGACTTGCCAGCGTGGTCGGTTTCCAGAACACTTGTTGCGTTTCGCCTGATTGATTTATGGAGCTGTTCTGTTTTGATCTTGATTCTACGTTTGTTTCCTTTGGCGACAAAAAAGGAATATGTATAGGTTCCAGTGTCGCGCCAGTGCTGTGTGAAACATTTCTTGCGCATTTAGATCGAGTACTCGAGCTCAAGCTAACCCAACCCTTCATTGCAAAGATCGTCACATATGTAGACGACTTTTTAATTATTTTAAAACTTCCTGCCCTTGACGCACTAGACAGAAGTAGTTGAAAAGATTTGAGGTGAATTTTCAAGTTGTTCACGTTTTCTCAAATGCACTCTGTAACTTCCACAAAATGGATCTATTAAGTTCTTAGACTTAAAGTTGTTTTTAATGAAAGCGATTATGTGTGTTGGGGCTTTCAGCCCAGGTCAAAGAAAGCATCGTTGCATTCCGATTCCTCTCATTCCAAGGTGGTCAAGCGGGGTATAGTCTACACCAGTATTAGATACGCAGTTTTAAAACCATGGACTCACATGTTCAAATCCCATTTTTACCTGCAAGTAGAGCATCTGGAAAAGGCTCTTTATTCCGGTTTTTTGTAAAGCGCGGTTGGTGAGTCGGTGGCCACGAAGCTCCGCAAGTTAAAAAAGAAGCCGCTTCCCATGAACTAGCCTGCCAGAAAAAACTGGAAGTCATTCCTTATCTACACAGCATTTCACTTAATCTTAAAACGATTTAAGGCAAATATGGCATCCACACTGTATACTGTGCACCTTGCAAGGTCTCTAGATTGCGCAATCCAGTGGGAAAGGGTGACTTGACTTAAGCCACCTGCGCCAAAAGCATTTGGAAGAGAATAAGCGTGCCACATATGCAACAGGCCCTATCTACAATATTCCCCTCCATTTTGGCCGTTTTTATAGTGGAGAAGCACGAAAACGACTCCCATCAACTTTCCAGTTCACAACTAAAACCAATTTCGCCGATGTGGTGCGGCGTGGCGGGGCGCCACACCGGCCTATGGTACTACATGCCCAGACCACACATAGTGAGCCTGAGGCAGGGCCATCTGCGCCCCGAGCAGACGCAGCGAAGGCTGTACTGCCACCCTAGAAAAAGGACCCACCGGCCCCTGGGTCAGCCGCCTGTAAGGCTTCCCCCAGTAGGGAGAGGCCTACTTCTTCGAAGGGGAGCACCTTGCTGCAGTTTCTAGTTCGTCATATTATACCCAGTCCTTTCTAAAATACAAAAATATAGCCGAAAAGGAAAGACTCCCAATAAGTGGCGATAATAACGAATAATACGATAGAATAATTTCTCTCCAAGAAATCAACAGAGTACTTTCTGCCGGCAAAAAAACTGCTCCAGGCACTGAAAAAATACGTCATGAAATGCTGGGCACTCTTTCTCAAACTACCGTAGAGGCAATTTTAAAACAAAATTTGGGTATTGGGGAAATTACCCGAAGCTTGAAAAAAAGCTAAAATTGAACCATTCCTCAAACCCGAGAAGCCGCCAACTTTTCCTAGCAGTTAGAGACCCATAGCCGTTACCAGCTGCCTCGCCAAATCCTTTGAAATTGTCCTGAAAACAGATGAACTTTTGTCCTTTAATCCTTTGAATTTTTTGACAGCCATCAGTGCGGTTTTAAAAAGGGATGCTCCACTACATGTGTCCTAGTTCGTCTTCAAAATACTGTCCGAGAGGCATTTGCTGATAAACAGCCCCGTCTTGCTGTATTTATTTTTACAGAAGGCATATGACACAAAATAAACACCACAAAATAAATAAATTAATTAAAAATCCCCTGTGCCCCTTGGTTTCTGTGGCTGCTGGCTGCTCTCATATTTATAACGAGCCCCTCATTCCCCTTTCCTTGTCTGCTTAATTGCTTAACGAGAGCCTCGGTTCTGGCAGCCTTGATGCCTTAGGAAGCATAAGAGGGTTCTCTACACAGCTTCCACCCTCGCTGTTCGATGACGTTCTACGTCACATCAGCGGTAACTCAGGACGTGCTACGTCCGCCGCTTAAGAACGTGGGTGGCGCTGGTGAACACTCCCAAGGTTAGGTTATTTGTAAACATAAATACCCCCGAAAGCAGAAAGTTTGACAGCCGTCGCCGTAGCTCAGTGGTAGAGCACCGGACGCGTAATTCGGAGGTCATGGGTTCGGTTCCCACCGGCGACATGTGGTTGTTTTTTCTTCTGCTTTTTTAATCAATTAGTTTAAGCGGTAACATATTCAGTAATATTATAAATTGATCAACACTACAAAATAAATAAATTAATTAAAAATCCCCAGTGCCCCCTGGTTTCTGTGGCTGTTGGCTTCTCTTAAACTGGAGGTTCGGAATTCTTCCAAACCTTGCCGAGCTGGGTATTCGAGGAAGAATGATGAACTGTCTTAAATTCTTCCTATCTAACCGTTCGTCCCAAGTACGGCTAGGTATGACCCTTTCTAGGAATTTCATTCAGAAAAATGGAGCACATTAGGGGTGCATCTTAAGCACAACACTGTTTGTTGTAAAAATGAATTCTCTTAGTGAAATAACTCCAAGCTCCGTTACGTATTCAGCTTGTGTAATTGATCTTCAGATAGTTTACACATCCTCCACCATATCAGCACGTGAAATGTAAACACTATTAACAATAAAGTGGAAACATGGGCAGGCAGAAATGGTTTCAAGTTGTATCCGCACAAATCAGTGGTCATTCTTTTCTTACTCAAACGAGGCATACAGGCAGATCCCACCCTACACCGAAAGGAACATAGTTACGCGAGAAAAATGAACATAAATTTCTAGGCAAAACATTTGAGGAAAGTTCACTTTCCTGCCGCACATAAACGTATTGAAAAAGAAAGCCTCTCGGTCCCTGACTATACTCAAAGTGCCGTCGAGAAAACACCAGGGGTCCGACAGGACATGTCTCTTAGAAATTTACAGCTCCTAGTACGCTCTACCCTGGATTACGGATGTATAGCGTATGGGCCAGCGAGACCATCGCACTTTAAACAACTCCGCCCGGTACATAATTTAGTCTTGCGTCTTTCAATTGGTGCATTCAGGACGGTGCCAATAAACAGTCATTATGTAGGAACTAACGAACGCCCCGCCGCGGTGGCTCAGTGATTACGGCGCTGGGCTGCTGGCCCGAAAGACGTGGGTTCGATCCCGGCCGCGGCGGCTGAATTTCGATGGAGGAGAAATTCTAAAGGCCCGCGTACTGTGCGATGTCCGTGCACATTAAAGAAAGAACCCCAGGTGGTGAAGAGCACTATTTAACAACAAACTGCAGACTACCAGGCCACTGCCTTCGGGTTTTGAAGAGATGTGACGAAACCTCAGCGCACTGGAGACATTACCTGGCATTGCTCGAAGACAAGATCCACTGCCTCTAGGTACCATTTTCCTGCAATCTGTGATTTCAGTCTTACGCAGTTCCTTAAAAAAAAGCACTCCACAGCAGCTTATAATATAAGAATTTTTTCCAATTGAGGAAAAATACAGTACTCTCACACCTTTTTGTACAGATGGCTCAAAAACAGATGTTTAAGTTGGAAGCGCCGTGGTACAAGGGAACTGGAATGAAATAGTAAGAATTACAAAGTGTACACCAATCTTCACTGCCGAATATTATGTCATCGGTGTAGCCATTGAGCACATAGTAAAGGAGAACCTCAGAAACAGTATTATTTGCACAGAGTCCCTGAGTTTTCCGACTGCTCTCCCCTATCGAAATGCAATCACTCCTATATTTGGTGACCTTATACGCAACTTGGGGGAAAATACAGCGCACTCCTTAGACACGGACGAAGAAAGGCAAGACGATACAGCGCTAACTTCAACTGATTATTTTATTGTGGAGCAACATATATATACGTTCCAAAAGTGGGCGGGAAGACATGGGTAACTGTATTTTCCCCAAGATGAACTACCAACTAGCCCGCTCTTCCACCCTTACTTATACGCAACATTCTAGGAATCACAGTTCAAGGACAAAACAAAACTCTGCTGGGTACCGAGTCATATCCGAATTAAAGTCAACGAGAGAGCAGACTTCCGCGCTGCTCCGGCTTGCGGCAAGTAAATTCAAAAAAGCAAATATTCTGTTTAAAGATTGCAAGAACTTAGTTCCCCGTAAAATAAGAAAATAATAGCAGTCCGCTTGGAACAATGACGGAAATAGCAAACTACACTTTGTAAAACTAGTTTTAGGTTAATGGAAGTCCTGCACCCACCATAAACATTTCAAAGAAGTGATTATCTGCCGTCTTCGTATGGATACACACACCTCACAGACGATTTCCCACAGAAGAAACAAAACAAGCTCAAATGTAAATTATGCAAAGGAAAGCCCACGGTAAACCATATATGTTTTATTTTCATGCAAGTAAGTTGAAATACTGAGGAAAAATAATTTATAGATTTTTAACCATGAACACACACCATTTCATGCTCCTTTGCTCTCAAGTGAAAATGCACTTGTTGGCATTTCACAGGTTTTAAAATTTTTAAAGGGAGCATGTGCTTGGATCAAATTGTAGGTTTAATAAAATCTATTCAATTTATTGCAACAAACCGACTCCTTTACCAACAGCTCAGCACTCTCATTTCTGAGCAGAAAGCTGAGGTTTCTTTTTCGATTGGCTGGGAGCCTCAACATCCTTGCCCAGCCAAAGATGGTAGCAGAGGTTTCCCGACTTTTTAAAGCTTTTACTGTTGGCCATTTTAAAATGTATTTCCTTTGGCTTCACTACGTAGTATAGCTAGCGTTTTTGGCAGTCTACACCAAAGACCACATTTCACATTTTTATAAAATTCAGCAGAAAACTTCCCTGCACCTTGCGCTTGACGCATGATGGCCTTGGCTGCCTATATGCCGTTAAATCCAACACAACACAACGTTTGCGCACTGACGAATGAATCTTTTGAGCCTTACGATACGATTCTATGCAGCCGGATCGACGGTAAGTCCTTTGCGCTCTTCTTCAAAGTGCCCTCAGTTGTTCAAACTTTCTGTCAATAGATGTGAACTCATCAGGTATGGGGACTCCCTTGGTGCAACGACTCCGTCTGTCTTGCAACAGCGAAGTGTAGCCATCAATACTAATGTCCATGGAAACTTGCTGAGATTTATAGTTATATGTTGTGACGAAATCTTCCCAATTAGCAGTGATCACTTCCGCGCATCTCAATCGCTGTGGCCCACCCCCTATCAGACACCAGATCTTGAGTGCACACAGTCATCTGTAATAATGAAAACCGCGTATGAATGTCGGAGAACCATCGTTCAGAATATAAAGTTACACTTCTCTGCGGTATAGTCAACGACCCTTCCAAGGGCCCAGAACGGTCACAACCCCGCTCAGGATTATGAGCGTTAAAATCACCGGAAATCAGTAAATGAGAGCCCCCTATTTAAATTATATTTAAAAGGGCATCAATCGAGACACGACAAGATGCTTGCAGGTAAATAAAAGTAACGCAGGCCTTACCAAAGCACACTTTGCAGGCCACGAACTGCAGAACGTAAGAATCCCTGGGCTTGATCAGGTAGGAGGGTAGGTCCTTCCTCACACACACCGCCCTACTCAAACCGAATGGATGTGATGATTTATATGGCATGTAGTTAGAGAGACGGAAATCGTCACCCACACCGGCTTCCTGTACGCACAACGCAGGCAAATTGTTCTACTCAAGAATTCTGCGAAAGTCTTGAGTTTTTGCTCTTAAGCTGTTAGCATTCCACTGAAAGATGGCGACATTTTGATACGGCTATTCATGAAATGTTTTGCCAATGGAGGACCTAAGAAGCTGAGCCAGTAGCGGCCCCACTCACAGCAAAGCCTTCACTTCTGAATGCCTGCTTGCGGAATGGATGAGAGAATACCTCGAACTGCTGCAAACAGCATAGGTAGAATGAGCTGCACCCCTGAGATTGAAGAGCTGACTCCAGCAACTGGGGCTGACTCAGGTGCCACAAGAGCTGGCTGAGCCGAAGAACGCTCAAATGAGGCACTTGAGGGATCCGAAATAAGACTTAAATTGGCTGTCAAAACACTCTCGAGTAGGCCTCTTCAACATGGAAGTGGGCTACACACCTGAAGAGGAGGCATAATTGGCACTTGACCGCTTGAATTTTGTCGAGCAGATTTCTTCAGCGCGGACACATACGATGCAGATGAGAACTTGGTGTTCGTCATGCTGCACTGGATTCTGGCGCACTGGATTCACTGCCTACAGATTTCGAGGAGGTGCGTCCTTGCGAGGCGACCTGCCATGAAGTATTTAGTGACACCAGAGGTTAAAAGCACCTATATTTTCTTGGGCACGTTTCTTGGGTACGAATCGGGACTGGCAAGTATGAGGCCTAATCCAGCCGCTTCAGACCGCAATAACAAACGCTTACCTGACGCTAACGAAGTAACACATACAGAGAAACTGCCACAATGATGACGATGACGCAAAAAACTTCGCCTTCTTGAGACAGACGGAACATTGCAGGAATCTCTTCCGATCGCTTTTTGTTATTTGAGACCAGCGTAAACGGGTCTTTACCCACTCTATGTCCTTGGGCTTGCTCTGCACATCTGGAAGGTGCTCGCATTAAAATTGGCAGATTCCTGAAGGCGAGTTTTTTGTTCTCCACTTCCTTTTCTTCGTCCTCTGCTGGAGGACGCATTGCCATAGCTCCCGCTCAATCAAGCACCAGTAATCTTTGCTAGAGGAGGTTGTTCACCACATAATGGCCAGCCGACACTTGGCTGCACATAGGAGTGACATTCATTACGCATTCATTATGCATTGGGGGTCGGTCCCCAACCCCCGCGGTAGCTGTACACACGGGAAATCAAAAAGAGCGCAGTCCGTACCTTGAACTCGACGTATCGGAATCCCGCTGGAACTCCTGCTCGCTACACGAGTACCAGTGGGCTCACGAAACGACGCACAGGCACAAAATACAAAAAAGAAATCTCCACGCAGTGCAGCCCAACAGCGACAGAAGAGGAGCACCTTGTCTTCTTTCTTTAGTTGTGTTGCGTTTTGGTGGGCTAAAATCTTCCACCTAGCGGCTGCCCGTCTCTATGTGCCCATGTCTCTAAAGGCAAAGTTAGGATATTAAAGCATGGCAATTAACCAATTACGCTATGGCGCCATACCTTTAAAGATGAGCTTAAGTGTCCCTTGCAAATATTTAAGTTCCCTTTTCGTCGTTCAAGGGATGTAATTCATGAAAACTGCTCACGACGATTCGAGCCCGACCGGACACATAGAAATTCTCATTTTTTTCCTTTACCATAGAAGTGTGGAAACGTTTGAATCGATGATTTATGGGCGGCATCTGCCTTGATTTCCTCCCGCAAAATGTATGGGTACTTTTCTTTACAAGCAAATGTACAATAAAAAATTATATGATGCTTACAAATTATTTTCGGAACATCTTTTGACTACAGTATTCAGTTCATTTCATCTCTTGTTGGTTTGCCTTCCTCCGGTTTTTGATGCGATGAATTAATTATGTATCGCAGTGCATATGTCTATTTGTAATGAGCGTTTTCTTTGTCCATTTGTTTTTATAATGCTTCTCATGATTCACGGGCTCCACTGTGGTATGTTAAACCCGATCAATTGCTCTTTCGTATAATTCTTCCATTTTTTTAACCACACCTGCCACACCCTATTTAGGTTTTACAGCACCTTAAGTAAATCACAAAAACAAAATAAAAACAATCCATGTCTCAAAAAGTTTACAAGTGGATTGAACACAAATATAGACTACTTACTTATTTTTGCGTAATAGTGATGAGCTATTAAGACAGGCATTAAACGCGCCCAAAATGAACGGTGCTTCTACCTGAGGAAGCAAAAACGTAAATTTTGCGCCGGCATATTCCATGCTTTCAAAAGTGACCTCAGTAAAATGTGTCAAACCTACCAGTAACGAACCGCCACACGACGGAAATGCCATCAGAATTGTTGTTTCACGACTATATGTTCGCAACTTCACGCGTCGCTTTGCTCTTTCCCTTTCTCCTGCCTGAGGCGACGGAGAAGTGGCTGGGTGACCTCCCGCTTCCTTCGGGCCCATCTCTGCCCCGGCATCCCAATGGAGCTTGCCAGTGGACCATTTCGAAGGCATTAGGACTTGCTCCGGCGACCCTGCGCCGCGAGATGGTTTCAGCAGAGCCCAGAGGAGACTGCTCCGAGACATCACAAGGTGCGCATTCTCTCTGCCTTTACCCGTTTGGACCATTGCGTACTCGAGCTCTCCAACTTGTGGTCCTGTGACTCACAGTGGCTCGAGCATTTAGGGAGGTCCAGCGACCTCCGACAGAGATGAGTTGTGTTGACTGCCCAATCTCTCGCAAATGGCCCAGTGGTCGCCGCGTGAGAGATCACAATACTGTCACGGGCTGTTTGGTCCTTCACCGGCGTGCTTATGGAGCGCATATTGATCATTGTTGTTTCGTGGGCTCAGCGCAGCATGGTCTTCCCGCGCATCCAGGACGGAGTGACTGTCAGTCTGTGTGTCGCTGGAGGACTGCGTGAATAAACGTCTCCTTTGTGATCTTGCAGCTCTGTTTGAGTGCAGCGAATTGATGTGCTCAATACGGATCTTGAGTGCGGAGCTCCGGTGGCGCAGGGCGGATGTGGTGCCAGCTGGTTGTAGCCTTCGGTTCTCGCAAAAAAGAACCTGCGTGGGTGGGACCTGTGCCCACCGTTAAATACACAAGGTGTGCCATTCGCTGAAGTACTAAACAATCACTTCAGTACGATGCCTTCTCCTCTGCACTTACTGTTTCTTCAGAGTTCTATTGGAAAGGCATATTGCCCGCGCGGTCAGTGACTCCTTATTTCTCCATCCTGCGTCTGAAGATGACCTCGTCTACGTAGTCAAGCCTTACAAGAACAGGTCGGCAGCTTGTGAAAATGATAAAAGGGCTGCGACCGTCTCAGGCATGGCTCATGTAGCGCCAAGGCCTTGAATGTGGATACATAAAGATATTGTTGACTCCAGTTTTTCAGTTCGCTAGCACTAAAGTTTCCACTCAGCCGAAAAGCTTTCTCACGGTTTGCGCGGTCCTCGATTTGGCCTTGATACCTTGTTGACAACTTGCCCATCGGATTGTCAGCAAACTGCCTACACTGGCAGGCGGCAGTTCCGTTCATTACTGGTCGCGATATATAGGCAGCTCGGGAGGAGCAACATGTGTCTTACAAGCTCCATCAAAGGCAGCACCTGCCGTCGCAGGGCTTCGCACATCCCTTAACCACTGCACCATTGCGCCAGGTGTTGTATGAAAACTCCCAGAGATCAATGAATGTAGAGAATGAAAAATTCCGCATATATGGGCACGAACCCATTATAGTGTATACTGAACATTTTGCCGATAACATTGTCCCAGTATTACTTTCAAAAGAGCCATATGTTTCGCTTCGTATATACTGGTCTTTGAACCTTGAACATTCTCAAGGTACCCCCGCCGCGGTGGCTCACTTGTTATGGCGCTCGGCTGCTGACCCGAAAGACGCGCGTTCGATCCCGGCCACGGCAGCTGTATTTAGATCCAAGCGAAATGCTAGAGACTCGTGTACTGCGCAATATTAGTGCCCGTTAAAGAACCCGAGGTGGTCGAAATTTCCGGAGTCCTTCCCTACGGTGTCCCCATAGCCTGAGTCGCTTTGGGAGGCAAACCCCCATAAACTAAACTAAACTTTTAAGGTTCGGTTACACAACATATAAATGCACCCGAAAACAGAAGACTGGACAGCCGCCAACGTAGCTCAGTTGATAGAGCAGCGGAAGCGAAATTCAAATGTAGTGAGTTCGTATCCCATGACGAGCATGTGGTTGTTTTTCTTCTGCTTTTGTTGATCTCCCATTCATTAAAAGGACAAATTGAAAAATCCCCTATTCTCTTTGGTTTCGGTGACTGTTAGCTTCCTTCATGCTTTTCATAACGAGCATCTTTTCCCTTCCATTGCCTCTTGAATATTTCAACGAGGGCCTCGATTCTGGCAATCTTGATGCCATAGGTAGGATAGGGTTGTTTTCGCACAGCTTCCGCTGCCGCCTTTCGATCACGTTTCAACGTGGCAGTCGCGATAATACCGGACGTACTACGTCCGTTGCTGCACACGAAGGTGGCACTGGTGAACACTCAAGGTTCGGTTACATACTACTCATAAATACCCCCGAAACCATAAGATTGTACAGCCGTCGCCGTAGCTCAGTTGATATAGAAGCATATGCGAAATTCGAAGAATTTGGGTTTGGATCCGACCGATGGCATATGGTTCGTTTTTTTTTGCATTTAAGAATATGCTATTGATGAAAACCATTAAGAAAAAAAAACATCCTCTATGCTCCCCGGTTTCGGACACTGTTGGCTTCGGTCATGAGTGTTTCAATGTGTCAGAATAGTTGTTTTCTTTCTCCCTTGTTGTATTGAATTAACGCATCCACGTTGCTGTACCTTGTTATGGACATTTGGGCCTCGTCAAGCTGCCTGGAGCAGCCTTTTGGTCCAAACGTTCCAACCGCATATACTAAAATAAATTAATTAAATTTAATCGTCTTCCGTAAAGCATCCATCAGTCAACGATGGATCCAAAGACCGCAAATGAAGTGAAAACCGCAGTTCCTCAAAATTTCCATTCGTCCTATCTACGCAACCTGAGCGTAACTTTTTCTTAGCCAAAGAATGATAAGCGGTCAAGTTATCAGCAAGCTTGGACCTACGACAAAGGGCCTCTGGAACTGATTTCATTTAAATCTGCAGTCAATTAGCAAGAAGGTGTCTGAACTTGAATCTTGAATATATATTGCAGAAGTTGAATGAATGTTTCAGTGTACTCATGTTCACTGAATTGTGGCAGTCATGCAACTCAAATACCTTCCGGCTCTTGGGGATGAAAATTTTCCATGTGCACAGGTCAAATCCTCGGGGAGGAGGTGTGTCTATATTTATGAATGAGTCCCTGCCAGCAATTTTACTTCCGCAATTTTTCATGTGTGACTAGTCAATACAAGATTGTGTACAGGTGCATGCCCTTTTAATTGCTGTTTAATACCGGCCTCCCGGTGGTTTTATGACTGATTTCATTGACTTTATGGAAAAACTACCATCAGTTGTTAAGGAAAATGAATACAAGGTTATACTTGGTGGCGACTTTAGTATTGACAAAGTTTGTCCTGCACACCAAAAATTGTTTTGAATATATGCTGTCATGTAACAGGCGCGCATATTTTATAAGCTCTTCCACGCGAATCACCCTATACACAGAAACTATCTTAGATCTGTTTATATTGTCACGTAGTGGTGACTGCAGCCTGGTGAACAGGAAAAACAGCGAAAATGGCTTCTAAACGGAACTTTTTATGTGGGCTGACTTGCACCCGCAAACGACTGAATCACTCAGCGGCGGCGTAGCAACAAGCGTGCTCGGCGGTCGTCGAACAGAATGCCAGCCACTCTCAGCCATGCTCGTTTTAAACCTTCTAGCGAACTTTCGAGATAAATCTTGGAAAGTTCCCATAACACTGTGGAACAATGTAGAACCGGCTCCGCCTGGATGTGATCAATCGAGCAAAATATTGGCGCGTCTTACATCACCAACAGAGCGATAAAGCGGCGTGCCGGCAGCTTTGAAGAATGAACAAACAAACGCTACAAACAATCGTGCCATTGTGCCCCTCTCAAAGAAGCATCGACCGGAGGCTTTAGTGCATAATGCGGCCACAAACAACTAAAAGGGATTGTGCAAAAATAAACACCAAGGGTGTAAACAAAGCGTGATTCAGCGCGCATAGTAGTGTTTTAGACGGACGACATGGACTACTTCTGGTCGAGCGCGGTGTCGCTGGGATGGAGTCATTTCGTCTGCGACGACTTCATAGTCCACTTCACCTAGCCGACGAAGAACCTTGTACGGGCCGAAATAGCGGCGCAAAACATTTTCCCTCAATACGCGGCGGCATATGGGCGTTCAAACCCAGACTCGGTCTCCAGGCTTGTATTCCGCGTTGCGTCTTCGTAGGTTGTAGCCTCTGGCGTCGGTCCGCTGCTGGTCTTTTATCCGTAATCTGGCAAGTCTTCGGGCTTCTGCGCGTTGAAGATAAGCGGCGACGTCGACGTTATCTTCTTCGGTAACATTGGGTAGCAAGGCGTCTAGCGTGGTCGTGGCCTCCATGCCATGGACGAGCCTAAAATGCGCCATCTGGGTGGTCACCTGCATTTCGGTGTTGTATGCGAAGACGATGTAAGGTAGGATAACGTCCCAGGTTTTCTGTTCGGCATCGGCATACATGGCGAGCATATCGGCGATGGTTTTGTTCAGACGCTCTGTCAGTCCATTGTTCTGCGGATGGTATGCAGTTGTCCTCCGGTGGCTGCTTTGGGCGCAATGCAAGATGGTTTGCGTCAGTTCCACAGCGAATGCTGTTCCTCTGTCCGTGATGAGCACATCGGGGGCGCCTTGTCACAGAAGAATGCACTCTAGGAAAAATTAGGCTACTTCGGCTGCTGTTCCGCCCGGTAGGACTTCTGCCTAGGCTTAGCGGGTCAGGTAGTCAGTCGCTATAATTCTCCACTTGCTTCCAGATGTTGACTTCGGGAAAAGGACAAGGAAGTCCATGCCGATCTACTGAAAGGGCCTTGACGGTAGTTCAATGGGATTCAGAAATCCTGCCGGTCGGGTTGGAGGGGTCTTTCGTCGCTGACAATCTCGGCAGGTTTTCACATAATGTGGGACATTGGCTGACAGTCAGGGCCAGTAGTACTTGTCTTGAATGCGTCGGAGGGTGCGAGAAAACTCTAGATGTCCAGCTGTCTGCTCGTCGTGTGAGGCCTGAAGAACTTCTCCGCGCAGATTTACAGGTACAACAAGGAGGTAGGCTGTCTTATTCGCTGCAAAGTGCTCCTTCCCGAAGACATCATTCCGTAAACAGAACGAAGACAATCCTCTCTTGAACGAGGTGGGGGATGAAGAAGCGTTGCCTTCCAAGTACTCGATGAGGCATTTTAGATCGGGGTCCGAGCATTGCTGTTGTGCAAAAGAGCTGGAGCTGATGGGTCCCAGGAAGGCGTCTTCATCGTCGTCTGGCGGCAGTGCTTCTACGGGGCCTCGTGACAGGCAGTCGGCGTCAGAGTGCTTGTGTTCGGACTTGGAAACGACGGTGACGTCAAACTCCTGGAGGCACATGCTCCATCGAGCGAGGCGGCCGGAGAAGTCCTTCAATGTGGCAAGCCAGCACAGCGCGTGGTGATCGCTGACCACCTTTCAAATGGTCGTCCGTACAGGTAAGGCGGAATTTCGACGCAGGCCAGATGATGGCAAGCATGGAGGAAAAAAAAACTAGGAGAGAGTGCGCTCAGCCTCTACAAGCCATCCTCCTCTGACGCCGCTGCCGAGGGCCCTTTTGCGCACTGACTCTTGGGAAATAGGCCCTCCTCCACAGTTACCAGACTTCCAACCAGCGGTGCTTTTTAGTCAACGTCCGTGCTCCGATGTAGCGCAGCAGCGCAGCGCCTGTCTTGCCGCTTTGGCAGAATGCCTACCGAGGTTGTCTGAAGGCTCCGCGTCTCAACACTTCTGTTGATTACACTCTTGAGTTTTTGGGTTCACTGTAGAAAACTGCAGGTAAACTTTTCATCAAAGGGTGCGGCCGCGACCTCGTCACTGTTCAACTGTGGTTCATAAAGAGAATGGAGAGGAATTCCTTTCGTCGTTATACACACATACGGAGCATTTATTTCAGCGCATGCTGTAAGCGAAGAACTCGAGAGTAGGCGAAGAAAACGAGCCTCTAAATAAGGGCGCAGTGGCTTCCAGAGCGCTCACGGCGGACGGACGTGTTCGAGCGCTCCGGCGCGCTGCGCCAGATTCTATTTCTCGGGCAGAGGACTTCTGCCCGCCCATGGGCCCGCCTTTCTCCGCTATTTTCGAGGCACAAGTCGCGCCGAATAAGCTCGCGCACATACGCGGTTCCGACGTGAAATGCAGCAGTGAAGTAGTTCTCTCTCTCTCGCTGACGAGAGAATGCCGGCGGCTTTGCGTCTGCCCCTGCGCGGGGTCTCCCGGCCACAACGCACAATCACTGACAAAAAGAAGTAAACTGCATGTATTACATAGCCGCGCGCACGTAGCGTCCTGTCTCGGACTAATCGCGCGCGCGGCACACTGCACTAGCGGCCGGGGTGGGGCGCCCGGCCGCGTATACCGTTCGAGGTAACACCCACGTAGCGTTCGTGTCACGCGTGCACTACATGGCGAAGATCAAGCGGGAAGTCAATTCCGCCTGCTCGATGAACGCACAGAGGCTCACCATTGTGCTGTCACGGATGCGCGCACTGCCGCACGGCGACAGGAGCGCTTCGAGACTGTCGGGGGTGATTCCCAGCACCCTGTAGGCCGCGAGCATCTCGCGATGCGGCATTGCAGAAGCGGCACAGCGCTCCAATGTCTCCACTGCGCCGCAGTCAGCGCACGCGTCGCTCGGGGATGGTGGCCGCGGCGGCGAGCGAGCAGTTTGTGCTCACCACGGAGCCGTCAGTGAACACAAGCAGAAGGTCGCGCAGTTGCTCGTAGAACGAGAGAGCGAAACCGAAATCCGGCTAAGAGCTACCGCTGCCTTTTCACGTGAGGGCCTTTTTCCCATGATGCTTTCCACTATATTTTTTATGACTAGGCTTCAAGATTGTGACGTCATGCTCCCTCCTAGTTTTTTCTTCCTCCATGATGGCAAGGCACTCTTTCTCGGCTGTCGAATAATTAGCCTCGGCTTCGGACAAGGAACGGCTAGCGTATGCGATGACCTTCTCCACTCCGTCAGCTTTCTGAACGAGGACAGTGCCTAGGCCTACGCGACTTGTGTAGGTATTGATTTCAGTCTCGGCGTTTTCATCAAAGTGCGCGAGGATCGGTGGAGACACTAAACGGCGCTTGCGGCGCCTCCTATTTAAAAGGCATGTCTGCCATTGTGAGGTTGGTCAGTGGCTCGGTGATGCGCGAAACGTTCTTGACAAATCGTCGACAATACGTGCACAGTCCGAGGAATCTGCGCACAGCTTTTTTTATCGGCCGCTGGCGGAAACGTTGTGATAGCAGCTGTTTTATGCGGGTCTCGGCGTACTCCCTCTTTGCTAACGATGTGGCCTGGAAACAGCGGCTGTTCATAGACAAATTGGCACTTCTCTGCTTTCAATGTTAGTCCGGAGGATTTGATTGCGTCTAGTACTGTTCGAAGCCTTTTTAGATGCTCCTCAAAGTCTGAGTCGAAGACAACTACTTAATGTAAATACACCAGAGAAATCCCCAATTCAGGCCTACCAGCACTGTATCCATAACTCGCTGAAATGTCGCTGGAGCGGAACAGAGGCCAAACGGCATCACCTTGAACTCGAAGAGGTCATCTGGAGTGATGAATACAGTCTTCTCGCGATCTCTGCCATCGAACTCAATTTGCCGGTAGCCGCTCTTAAAGTCCATCGATGAGAAATACTTAGCATTGCAGAGCCGGTCCAGTGTATCGTCGATGCGGGGGGGGGGGGGGGGGGGGGGGGGGGAGTGTAGACGTCCTTCTTTGTGATGTTGTTCAAGCGGCGGTAATCAACGCACAGCCGCCGCGGTGGCTCAGTGGCTATGGTGCTCGGCTGCTGTCCCGAAAGACGCGGGTTCGATCCCGGCCGCGGCGGTTGAATTTCTTTGGAGGAGAAATTCGAGGCCCGTGTACTGTGCGATGTCAGTGCACGTTAAAGAACCCCAGGTGGTCGAAATTTCCGGAGCCCTCCACTACGGCGTCTCTCATAGCCTTAGTCGCTTTGGGACGTTAAACCCCATAAACTAAACTAATACCAATCAACGCACAATGGAAGTGTACTGTCTTTCTTTCTCACAAGAACAACCGGTGCCGCCCAGGGGCTCTTTGAAATTTGAATAACATCGTCGCACAGCATTTCTTCCACTTGGTCTCGGATGGCTTGTCGTTCTCGTGGCGACACTCGGTAGGGGCTTTGGCGGAGCGGTCGCGCGTGCTCGTCGGTTATAATGCGATGCTTCGCAATCGCCGTTTGTCGGACATACGGCGATGACGAGAAGCGCTCGCTATAGCTTAGAAGGAGATTGCGGATCTGGTATTGTCTATTCCGGGGCAGGGCTGGGTTTATGTCGAATGTGGGCGAGTTCTCTTGGTGAGGCGAATCTTCTACGGATGGGTCGGAGAGCGCGAAGAAGTCTCGTACATCCGATATTTCGTCGAGGAATGCAATCGTCGTTCCTCTGTTAAAGTGCCGGTATTCTTCGCTGAGGTTAGTAAACAGTACTACGGCTTGTCCTTTGCAGAAATGGGCGATGCTTCTTGCGATGCCGATTCCTCATTCGAGAAGCAACTGCACGTTCCTCTCGATGATGGCTTCAGTGTTATTCGCTTCCGTGGCCCCTACGGTGACGATGAAGCTTGAGCGGAGTGGAACACTCACTTGTTCCTCCAGGACACTAAATGCAACGTGATGTTCCGGAGCTCTTATAGACGGGATGGCCTCGTCCGTGGAAGGTGTGATCAGCTTGTATCGCAGGTCGATGATCGCCTGGTGCTCAGTAACGAAATCTATGCCCAAGATCACTTCACGGGAAGTGCCGTAGCACTACGCATGTCGCGGGGCAGAGTCACTCATGCTGTGCATCGTCCTGGTGTCGTAATGAGGTGGCCTTCCTCATTACGCTGCGCACCGAATGGTCCATTCATCACCGAATAATCGGTTCCTGTGCCGACTGGAGCGGTGATTTTCCTGCCGTCGATAACCACTTTTAAGTGGGATGTCCTGGCTCTGGCGTTGCACGTCGTCCTTGGCGTCGTGTCACGACTTCGTCAGGTATCTGAATCGCGGGGGGGCGTGTGGTCGAAGCTCTTCTTGATGGTGGCGTGGTTTTGAAGGCGGCTCGCGTCGTGGTCCAGGTTGCCTTTGTATGCGGTGTTGGACTTTCTGGTGCGGCGTATTCATACTGCGTGGTCGCGGGATGATCTTCGTCATTTCCTCGACAAGCAACCTGACCTCCACAGGTTGCTTTGGTTAGTTTCCCCTACGGGGGCTAGGGGACATTCCTCGTACAGCCGCGGCGTAGGTGCGGCCCGGTGATGTAAAACGTGCGGTGGGCGGCGACGGGGAACGGGAAAGACGGCTTGACGACGCGTACTCCCCTCTGTGCAGGTAGTCGATTTCCATTGGTAGCTGGCCCGGGAGCGGTCGTGGGGCGTCGATGGCGAAACCCCGCTGAGCGATGCGTCTGTAGGGGCAGTGGCGAAGTATATTTCCACAATGGCAACACAGTCGGCGGTTCTCTGGAGTCCTCCACTCGTCGCATTTCCTAAAGCTGTTGCGTCGCTCGTAGTGTGGCTGTGCGGGAGCTAGCGGCCGTCGTTCTTGCAGAGCTGGTGCCCGTCGAAGAGGGCGTGAAGGGTTTCGTCGAGGCGGAGGACTGCGTAGTGCTGCGGCGTAGGTCATCGCTGTAGCTTCCGTCGGTGTCGCTGGTGACGGGGAGTCAAGTGTATGGTGTACTCTTCACGTATAATGTCCGTGAGCGACGCCACCTGAGTCTCCTGTGTCGGCTGTGTTGGGGATGGCAGCAGTCGGCGATGTTGTTCGCGAATAATTGCGCGTATTAGATATCGGAGGTTATCCCCGCTTGCAGGGGTATCTTCTGGGGTACTTGCCGACAGCATTTCAAGTGGTCGGTTGTTGTGGCGGGTCCTGGCATCAAGGGTCTTTTCGATGGTTGAAAACTCGGCTACAAACTCGGCGACGGTTTTAGGAGGATTCCGAATCAGGCCGGCGAAGAGTTGCTCCTTCACGGCACGCATCAGGAACGAGAATTTTCTTTTCTTAATTCATGTCAGGGTTGGCGCGCCTGCAAATGGGTTTCATATGTTCCACATACGCAGTCACAGTCTCCTTTGGGCGTTGAATTCTTGACTGCAGCCGGACCTCCGCTCTTTCATTACGTACGACGCTAGCGAATGTACCCATTATCTGCTTCTTGAAGGGCATCTAGGTCGTGAGGGAAGATTCGTGGTTTTCAAACCACGTTCTGCCAGGGCCGAATATACCCATTTCGAAGCTTAGCGCTGTCGTCCCAGTCGTTCAGCGCTGCCATACGGTCGTACATGTCCCGCCACTATTCGACATCTTCTTGTCGTCCTCCACGAAAAGTCGGTGACTCACGGGGCTGGAAAAGCACGACGGGAGTTGGCTATGCACCTGGTTCCATCGTAAGGGGCATAGCTGGATGGCAGGTCAGCGCCTCAACCAGATGTCACGTAGTGGTGACTGCAGTCCGGCGAACAGGAAAAACAGCGAGAATGGAATGGCTTCTAAACGAAACTCTTTATTTGGGCTGACTTGCGGCCGCAAACAACTGAATCACTCGGCGGTGGCGTAGCAGCAAGCGTCCTCGGCGGTCGTCAAACAGAATGCCGGCCGCTCTCGGCCATGCTCTTTTCAAAGCTGATAGCGAACTTTCGAGATAAACCTTGGAGAGTTACCAGAACACTCTCGAACAACGTAGAATCGGCTGCGCCTGGATGCGATCAATCGAGTAAAATCTAGACGCGTCTTGCATCACAAAGCGATAAAGCGGCGAGCCGGCAGCTTTGAAAAATGAACAAAGAAACACTACAAACAATCGCGGCAATATCAAACTGCGATCTATCTTCCATAAAAAGCTGTGTGCTTGCGTGTCCTATAAGCGACCATTTACCGATATGCTGCGGAACGTATGACATGAATATTTCTAAGGTTTCATCTTCACATGTAGGTGTAGCTTTCAAGTTATTTCCAATGCAGCCCTCGATGCTTTCCGTCTAGAAATAAATAAACTATGCTGGGACAGTGTTTTTCGCGTGAGTGATGCGAATACTGCTTATGAGGTTTTTTGGGCTCCTTCACTTCAGTTTACAAAGACTACTCCATTTATAAACCTCCCTCAAAGAAAAAAAGGGTGTTGAAAACCGTGGATAACGCGGGAGCTATTGCGAAAATTGAAAAGAAAGATATTCTGTTCAAAAAATTTATGTGGACTCGAGAGGAGAGAGATCTTGCTCAGTTTAAATGCTTCCGCAATTTATTGCACAAACAGCTCAAGAAGTCAAGGGAAGCATACAATTTTCGGTACTTTTTTTCTTCGTCACGTTCAGATGTCATGTGGAAGAAGTGAAATTCTGTGATAGGGCGCAGTGAGCAAAAAAAGATGGTTGCAGAAATTCGTCATGAAGGACGTGCGCTTAGTGGACAAAAGACGGTCGATGCATTTAATGGGTATTTTGTGCATCGAGACTTTAGCGCAATATCACATAGACCTTTTCCTGTTTTAGTGCCAGAAAATCCTGATAGTTTATTCTTGGAGCCATCCTATGCAAATGAAATATGTTCCACTTTCTTGAACCTAAAAAACTCTTACCGCTGTGACTCTGGTGATGTGCAGAGTAAGCCCATTAAGTACGTAATCAATATTAGCGCTCGAGTCCTGTCCTATCTCTTTAACTTGTGCATTTCTTCCGGCGTATTTACGCTCAAAATGCTAGTCGCACGTGTCATTCCTGTCTTTGAAAAAGGCGACAGTCGAAACTTAGAGTTTACTGCGCGAAAGGGTTAGGACACCAGGAAGACACATTCTCGAGACTTAGAAGCGGAGACTGACACCTTTATTTTTAGGAAAAATGTAAGCCGTATTTAAGCGCTCTCTGTAACAAGCCGGTACAAGGCACAAGATAAACTCGAGATTATGCCATCTTCAAATTCTACACTAAAACATGAAAAACACAAGTGTAGGTATCACTGGGCCGGCCCTCCCCATCAAACAAGTGAAAAATGGTCTGCAATGCATACATGGTTACCAAAAGTGATAACAACAAAGAGGAAACAACTCATGACAAGATGAAGAATCGATCTTTATACGTAAAAACAACATTGCAAAAATCTTTCTACAGCACATGAAGCTTGCGTCAATCGAAAATACCGCGAAAAACAACAAAGTACCAGGTCAACACTAAGAAGAACGCACCATCTCGGCGACCCTTACAAGAAGGCGCTGTCAAAACATTGAAAACAGTACACAACATTACAACATTCAGAAAGTTGAAAAATTTTTGAAAGCCAATTACCTTACTATACTAGAATCTGATGCAGAAGGAGGCTTTGTCGTCTTGCCAAGGCGAATGTTCGAAACAAAAGCCATGGAAGCTGTAAATAAGAACTTCAAGCTAACATATTATGACCCAAGAAACAAAAGCGTACTGCAGTGAAGCTCCTGAAGAACTTCAATTTGCCTTCTTTGAGCAAAGCTCTGAAGGAGGTGAAAACTGGGAGCTTGGAAGTTTTTTTTTTTTTCAACGCAAAAACGCACAAAGAAGGATGCCCTTTTCGTCTTACAGCATCAGTCAAAAACAGCTGGCAGATTCTGCTTTGAACATTCCTGCAAGAGCATTTGAACAAGCAGTAGTGAACGATCCTTTCCTAGTGCGGAGTTCTAAAGAAGTGATGGAAGTGCTTGAAACAGGGCTGCCAAGTGGCACTACGGCCCTGTCCGTGGATATAGAAGATATGTATCATTCTATCCCACAGGAGGGGCTGTTTGCTGCCATCAGGGACAACATTGAACTTCAAGGGCAAGTGAGATTCCAGAATGCAGCCGACCTAGACACGGGAAGATTCCTGGAACTGTTAGATTGTTACCTCAAGTCAACGGCGATAAACCACAATGGCCAGTACCACATACAAAAGGCAGTCATCTGCATTGGTTCTGGCATAGCACCGGCGTTAAGCGACATTTTCCTGTCTTGATTCGACAGACGCTGCAGGAGCGGCTTGAAGACGTTGGCGTAGTACGAGGGGGTACCCAAAAGAAACCGGACTTATTTTTGTTTGAACTTATTTGTTTACATTTTAAGCACAGACCTTCAGTCTCCTTCAAAGTATTCCCCACTTGCAATGATACGCTTGTCGAATCTTTCATTCCATTTTTCAAAACAATGTTTAAATTCATCTTTTGTGATGCTTGACAGTGCCTCCGTCGTTTTTTTCTTCACCTCAGCAACATCAGCGAAAGCTTTCCATTCACCTATTTTTTCATTCTAGGAAACAAAGAAAGTAGCACGGGGCAAGGTCGGGAGAGTATGAGGGTTGAGGAATAGGGGTCATGCCATTTTTGGTCTAAAATTGTCGTAGAGACAGGGCTGTGTGAGCAGGGGCATTGCCATGATGGAAAAACCACTCACCCGACCGCCACAAATCTGGCCGCTTCCACCGCACACTCTTGCCCAATCTTTTCAAAATATCCAAGTAGAAAGCCTGGCTAACTGTCTGACCCTGTGGAACAAATTCTCAATGGATGACTCCTCTCACGTCGAAAAAACAAATCAGCATTGTTTTGAGGTTTGGTTTCACCTGACGAGCTTTCTGGAGGCGAGGTTAATTTGAAGTTTTCCATTGGCATGAGTGTTACTTTGATTCAGGATTCGATTCAGGAACATTTCAGTTTACCCCATAGCATCGTCCTTGTACGTCTTTCTTAATATTTCAAGAGTTTCCATTCAACTTTTTCCGAGCAAAAATCAGAATTTCACTGGCGTGCGCTGTTCACGAAAATCAGCCATTGCAAAAACGACGTTCACACAAAACAGTCGTCACTCTAAAACTCTGCCTAAACTAGTCTGACCTCCTTCAACGACGGCACTCGGCTTACTGACTCTGGAATGTTCGTTCTATGCGTCCCTAGTGGCAAAACGCGGTACCACAGAAGCTTTGCCGACCAAAAAATTTAGTCCGGTTTCTTTTGGGTACCCCCTCGTACATGCGTGCTGATATGTTCACGACTATCTGCTATTCCTGAATGCACCCAAAAGCGATAACTTTAGCGATATCACTCCCAATGTCTCGGCCGCCTTTGCTTCTGTTTCTTGTGGCCTCCAGTTCACATGTGAGATGCCAACAGATGAGCACCTTCAATTTCTTGACCTCTCCTTGCACCTCACGGCAAACAAGATATGCTGGTGCTTCAAGCCTAGAACGGAAAAAGCGCTGCGTCCTTACAGCTACGCCTATTCAAAGTTAGTGAAAGAGGGATCATTTCCATGTGCATTTCATCAGCCTAGAAGAAAACATGCGAGCACAGAGCTAATGATAGCTTTCAACGGCAGCTCCAAAGATTGCGCTCAGCTGAGTACCCACCTGATGTCATTGCGAGCGTGTGTGAAAGTATGTTACAAAAACTAAAGAAAAGCAATCAGAAGTAAGAACCTGCAGGAAAGAAGAAAATGGTCCACGTAATGCACAATATCCACCGACTGTAACATAATGTGAAGAAAATAGCCAAGAAGTTTGACGTCGGTGGAGTGTTTCCAGCCCCATGCAAACTGTCAAAAGTGTGCGCAAGGATGCAAGAAAAGAAAAAGAAGAGCCAATGCGTCATCAACCACGAAAACAAGTATACTGATTGTGTATCAGGTGTACTTTATAGCATTGTGCCGAGTTCCTGTAAGGTATACATTGGACAAACTGGAAACTGCTTTAGCGAAAGCGCGCAAGAGCACTGGCGGAACGTGAGCAACAAAACAGGTGGATCCCTGGCTGATCACAGCAAGAATTGCGAGAACGAAGACTGCGCATCATGCTTTGAAAGCACAACGTTTTAGGCAAGGGCAACAGATAAATGGGAAAGGTAAATTATAGAAGCCACATCACATAGGCACATCAGACAAGTGCGTCAGCAAGACGTCTATATCCCTGACCTCGGAAGAATTCTCATTTTTGAATGGTTTCGTAGAGGCTGCCCTGCTGGCAAGTCCTTTGTCACACTTTGTGAGATTTGACAGCCTTTGAGCCCAGGAAAAAACTTTGAGTAAGACTTTCCTGTTTGGGTCGATCTTCTTTTAGGCTCTTTTCTTCCTGTCTAGAAAACTGCCGTAGAGGTTCGTTCTGCCTTAGAGGTTTTTAAAGTTTTCTAGTCCCTTTAGTTCAGTTTGGAGGTCCTTGGATGTTGCAATGTGTTTTTAAGATTTACAATTTTTTTAGCCTTTTTCATCGTGTTTTTCATGAAGCCTTCTGAGATGATGCACAAATGCTCGCTGTGGTTTCAGATCATGACGCAGTGTTGTTCACTGTTTTCAATGTTTTGACGCCGCCTTCTTTTAAGGGTCGCAGAGATGGGGCGTTCTTCTTGGTATTGACCTGGTACTTTGTTGTTTTTCACGGTATTTTGGATTGACGCAAGCTTCATGTGCTGTAGAAAGATTTTTGCAATGTTGTTTTTAGAAAGATCGATTCTTCATCACGTCGTGAGTTGTTTCCTCTTTGTTGATATCACCATGTATGCATTGCAGAGCATTTTTCATTTGTTTGATAGGGAGGGCCGGCCCAGTGATAGCTTCACTTATGTTTTTTTTATGTTTTAGTGTAGAATTCGAAGATGGCATAATCTCGAGTTTACCTTGTGCAATGGCTTGTCACAAACAGCGCTTAAATACGGCTTGCGTTTTCCTGAAAAATAATGTTGTCAGCCTGCGCTTCTAAGTGCCGTGAGTGTGTCTCTCTGGTGTCCTAACCCTTTCGCGCAGTTAACTCTTTAATTCAGAAATGAGCCAACTAGCCCGGAAAATGGTTTGGTTTGGTTTATGGGGTTTAACGTCCCAAAGCGACTGAGGCTATCAGAGACGCCGTAGTGGAGGGCTCCGGAAATTTCGACCACCTGGGGTTCTTTAACGTGCACTGACATCGCACAGTACACGGGCCTCTAGAATTTCTCCTCCAAAGAAATTCTAGTCGCCGCGGCCGGGATCGAACCCGCGTCTTTTGGATCAGCAGCCGAGCACCATAACCGCTGAGCCACCGCGGCGGCTGCCCGGAAAATCCTTTTACAGTCTTGACGTTACCAACTATAGGCCTATATCTATTCTCCCCGTGTTTGCAACGGCTTGCAAAGGAACCTGTTCAATCGATTATCTTCTTTTTGCGACAAACGGACAGTTATAAAAAACGCACAATACGGTTTCAGAAAACATATGTCAACAGAACATGTCCTCTTAGATCAAGAAGAACACATATTACAAAAACTTGAAGAAAACAGTTGGTGGCCGGCATTTTCGTGGATTTCACTCAGGCGTTGGACTACATTAAACATTCAGTTTTGCTTGAAAAATTAAACTATTACGAGATCGTGGTCTTCCCTTGAACTTAAAAAAAATGTTACTTTTGGAATAGAACACAGTCTGCTTCAGTAAATGACTAGACATCGAGCAAAAGAACAACTTACTGCAGGTGCGCCGCCAGGAATCATCCTCGGCCCATTGCTTTTTAATCGATGTATAAACGTCGTCACCCATATTAGCCCCGGTCTTAAACTAGTCATACACGTGGATGATACTAGTATCTTTCTCTCATCACCTTGTGAAGCTGACTTAACAGCGGAAGCAAGTAGTGTGCTAGAAAAACATGATACCTGGACTAGCGCCAGCCACCTCAAAATAAACACTAAATAAACAAAGGCAGTAATTTTTCATTCCAAAGGCAGACGCATTAATAATGACCCTGTTATCATCTTAAAAAATTCAAAAATAGATATTGTTCCATCTGTTAAAGTTCTCGGAGTTTATTTTTCAGAGAACCTACAATGGTGCGGTCACGTGAATTACTTATTAGAGAAGTTACGCTCTGTCGCCGGAATGCTTAATCAAGAACCTTATTTCCTTCCACAATCAGTTAAGCTAATCATTTACAATGCTTTATTTGTGTCCTCCCTACATCACTGCTAAATAGTCTGGGGCACCAATACGGCGACAAATTTAAGGAGGGTGTTAAATCTCGAAAAAAAGAGTTTTACGTGTCATTGCAAATGTAAAATACACAGAACCTTCTGCCCGTCTTTTTAAACAATTTAACGTAACCCGACAACATGCTTTATACCACTACATATTGTCTCGCCAGTACTATTTGAGTGCAAAATATTCCGTCTCTCTTCTTTCAACACAGCAGGCTTGACACAAAATAATCTAGCGTATTCCACAAGAACCACTGAATATTGCAAAGTTCCAAAATGTCGTACTAACTGCAGTCGACAAATGCTACAAAACACGTTACCAAGGATGTTGAACGAATACAATAGGTTAGGCATTGATATACTTAAATTAACTCTCTCTAAGTTTAAACATCTATTCAAAACCTATTTGTACATTTCTGGACGATTTTCTTCATTGTGTGCGTATGTGTGTTTTTAGAACCTTCTGTTTTTTTTGTTATAACTTTTGTTGTTGCAGGAGTGTAGCGAAGTCCAGGAAGCATGCCACAAGCCTTAGCATGGTGTTCACTAATACGGTATGCATCATGAGCATCCCAGGTTAAATTTTCATTAAAAATTACTCCCAAAGTTTTCATTCCTTTAAAAGTAAGCATGCATGTTAATAGATGCTTTCTTCACTAATTAGCAGCGTAATGAGTTGCGCTTCTCGTCTCATACTTCAGTAATGTTATGAATACTCTAATGTTGAATTCCAATGGCAGATCGGGATCAAGTTTTTCTGCTCGGTTTGGATCAGTCGTATTCCAATGGTAAAATGGGAGCGCGAGTTGTATGTTCCAATGGCAGATCGGGATCAGGCGTAAATCCCGGATCGCTCCGTGGAGCAGCAATACTTGATCCGCCGAAATCGGCAGATTTGACCGGAACCTCGCGTGACGTTTTTTTTTTCGCCGCGTCTGCTCCGGTCGCGACCAGCAGCAGACGCTTCGTTCCTGTCGTTGCTACGTGGTGAGCCGGGCGGCGTATTGCCAAACCATATCCCGTACACGCACTCGAGCAGACGACGCCGAGGAGTGAGATCACGTGACATGTAGTCCCTTCCGTCAACATTGAATAGGTTGGGGCAACCGAAAAGGAAATAAAAATAATAGGCCCCTGCCTGCACCGTTTACACAAGTCAAAATGGCCGCTTTAAAGGTTGCGGCGGCAATCACAATGTTTTCGGGCAGTTGTAAGCTAGTGGTTCCAAGACCAGTGCAAGCCGCCTAGTTGGGCCCAGGATATTTGCCTCTGAATGGTTAAAGTGCGGCGATTCCAAAGTGCTATGTAAGCCGTGCAGTTGGATGCTAGATATGTGTATTGCATTGGTCTTCAAACCGACGCAGGACCTGTGAGCGATGTCACGAAGCGTTTGTTTGGAGCCGTTTGTGGCCGTTGCAAGTGTTTCTGATTCCTGTGAGGATCACGACGGGCAGCGACGAGTAACGGCTGCTGACCTTGGAGAAAGGAGGCTGCTCATGGTGAATTTCCTGTGCGTGCATAAGCTACACAGCACAGTGACAGTGTCCGAGAAGTGAAAGTGATTGCGGTCGGAGCAAGTGCTTCTCCGTCGAGGCAGAGAAATGCGCACGTGCGAAGGCTCGCTACGCACGCAGTGTTTTCCGTGTGCTGAAATGAACTTGGCGTAGTGCAGCTGGTCTCACTGGTTGCAGTGATCGCGACCGAAGCGAGCGTTGTTATACGACGTTGTTTGTGTTACGCATCCATCACCAATTTTGATCGCGCTTCGTGTAGGCACTGTGCTTCGAAACCGCTGTGTGTGCGACGTGACGCAATCTTGGCTACACGGCCGTCGAACTGTTTTCTTCCGCGACAACAGCAGCGTCGCCATCCTTCTGCGTCTTGCTGCTTCATACAGTACATTTTGTGATTATGGATGCTCAGGTTACGACGTGCGAAAACATCGGTGTATAGTGCAGTCGTCTCTTGTGGAGCGTCGATTTTTTATTTTCTGCCTGCTATGCGGACCTATGTCTGCAAAAATATTTGCGTGAAGAACTGGTGACAACAAAAACTTCTCTGCATGATGGTGGGCTGAGCCAGAGGAGTAGTTCTCTGACTTCTGAGTTAGATTTTTGAAGCAGGGCGAAAAGTTAGGCATGTTGGTGATGGTTCATGATGAATACAGTAGCATAAAAAAACTAGAAGGGCACACAGGACAAGCACTTGCCCCTGTGTGCATGTGTGTGTGTGTGTGTGCGCGCGCGTTTGTGCGTAGAGAAAGAGAGACATTTCAGGCTGCTCATCAAGACGAGATATAACTATCACAATTGATTATTGAGAAAAGAATTTGACACCTGAATCGGGTTGTGGGGAAAGGGATGGAGGAGGGGGTGAAAAGGAAAAGGACACCATAGCGGATGGTGGGTTCCAGATTGATTTTAGCCACCTGGGCCCTAAAAGGGACAGTTTTATAATGACTTTCATCAACTAAATTTTTTGTGGCAGTCGAAAGCTTCTTTCCCAAATAAACAAATACCCATATGTGGCGCTGTGAAACACATGAGAACAATTTAAAACTTAATTTTTTTTCCACATGGTAGTCTTACGTACTCATAGTAGACGGCAATAATGAGGTAGACATTAACATAGATGCTTCAGTTTTATTAATGCTATGGTTGAGAGCACAAATGTGGTTTTAAAAATACAGGTGATATCAATCGCAGATGCGAGCAAAAACTTTTGCCGGCAGTGCTCTGCCGCGTTGCCACTGCTGCAACGGTGATGTCTGTTGTGTGACTTTTTGAAAACATTTAAAAAGGTAATCAATCCACTTTAAACAAAAAATGCAGCTGTAATTTATTGAAAGAGTGAAAAGTATGCTGTCTTAGGTTGACATGAACAAAAATAACTGTCTATATGACGCTCAGACATAGTCATGAAATGCAGTATATTCACTTCAGGTCACGACAAATGTCTGCAATGTTAGCCGCTACGAGATAACACAGTGTGGCATTACCATCTGTTCAGACCTGACTTTCTTGCCCATTTAAAATATAAATTCTTGCCTAAACCACAAGTTCTGCCCTCCTTATTGCCATCATGTGGTGTGATCTACCAGAATATGCCAATGATTTTATGCTCGTCTCCGATAGTAGACTGTGCCTTTAACATGCACTGGCATTGCACAGCACTTGGACGTCTCATGCACGTTGTCTACATCAAAATGAAACCACTGCAGCCGGTATTGGACCCGTCCTCGGGCTCAGCAGCTGAACATCCTTACCACTCAGCCACTGCAGCATGTGAGGCAAATGGAAGCCCTCAGAATATTGCTTACAGTTCCTGTGGCACAAGTGACTGGTGCTACCGTGTCAAGCACTGTCTAGCAGGAAGTGTAGTGCTTTAGTCAGTTGCACCCTTACAGGAATAGCTCATGAAAGGAGCTCCAAGGAATAGCTCATGCCCATGAAAGGAGCAATGCAGTCCACTTCCACCAGGTGCCAACGGCTTGTGCAAAGTGGCAACTGTGAGCTTGCAGCTGCAACTTGCACCTGTCGTCGTCACTCGCGGCATATGCGCGGTATGAGATGGCAGTTTGTTTTGAGCCAGTGGAGCTTGAGCAAAGGAAGAAAAGGGTGGGCAAGAGCAGTGGAACAAAAAAAGGATAAAAGCAAGAATATTACGTTTTACTGCCATGTGATTTTTTTTTCCTGTTCTACCACTGAATGAAAGTGCTTCCACTCATGAGAGCACTTATGGGAGTGCTACCAAGTGCTCCTGTTCACCCTCTGGAATGTGCCTTTGGTAAAGAGGGCATTGCTTATCAATTTAGGGGTGTGC
The DNA here is from genome assembly GCF_055824585.1 of Amblyomma mixtum. Classification (NCBI taxonomy): domain Eukaryota; kingdom Metazoa; phylum Arthropoda; class Arachnida; order Ixodida; family Ixodidae; genus Amblyomma; species Amblyomma mixtum. Next base: position 17,088,919 of record NC_143017.1, read on the forward strand.
GAATATCAAATTTTGCGAATACGAATCGAATACGAATACTAAGTTCCGAATATCGAATCGAATATCGAATAATCAAGGACAGACGCATTTAATCACTACAAAACATTTATTTGGGCACCCAAGAACATCACGGTTCAACTATCGATGATTAAATGAACACAAAAGGTGTGTGTGGTTGCACAAAAAGTATCAAAGTCTCGAACATTATTCTTAGAAGAGTGGAAATATCAGCGAAGATGGCTAGTACACAGCATTGATTTAGGCTAACTTGGCATCAGCACGAACGCGCGTTGCTGGGATGAACATAAAAGGTTGTCGTGAAGGAAAACCAGCTGCACCACATGGTCAGAGAGAAGTAGTTCCCTTCTAACTGAAACGACTCCTCCAGCCACAGAAAATGCCCTCGCACTTGGCACTGACCTGGCACGTATTGCGAGGTCCTTCGTGCACAGCTCTGACTATACCAGCTTCGCAGGTATAGCCACAAAAAAGCTCACCAGCGCAGTCAGCTACGGCATGGCGATTGGAGGAAGGAAGAATTTTCATTCCGTGTAGGCGCTGCCATGTTGTTATATATCTGTCGATAGGGCTTGCGGACCGAAATGCACGCCGGTGCTCACAATCAATATTCGGCTAGATACGAATATTCGCGTCGGGTCGAATATTCGAAACAACACGAGTACTTGGATTTCGAATCGAATTCGAATACTAAAAATATAATATTCGAAATATATTCGAAAGCTTCGAATATTCGCACACCCCTACTTATCATGTACTGAGTTCAGGGGAAACAACAGATAATTCAGAGTTCCAGCAGGACGTAAAAGCCAAGTTCTGCAGCGTTGATTTCTCTGGTTTGGAGATGACATCGCTTGTCACACAACCATTCTATGCCTGGGTATTTCGCATGAAAACAGAAGGCCTATTCAACTCTTTCCTTACCATGAAAATATGACTGATGTTGAGTGTTTTAAAATAAATATTATTTCTTCAATAAGTAATAAACGCACTGCACGTTGTAATACATCAAACTAGCTTAACGATTATACTTCCCAACGAAAAAAAAGCGCCCGAGTTGTGTGTGCAAACCTTTTCAAAAATTTATTGGTCAAATATACAAGTAACACAAAAATAATGCAAGCAAAACAAAAAGCCAGAAATTGATTACAAAAGTGTACAAAACGTTGCACATGTTCTTAGCTAACGTTGTTGCGATTTTAAAGGAGCTCATGGGCATGACTCATTGCTTGAGCAATCACTCAATTGAGTCATTGCTTAGACAATTTAGAAGGCTTGAGAGGCCGTCGATGTTCCTCACCTAACGCTGGCAAGAGAAAAAGGCCTCTTCAAGTCCTCCCATATGTGCACAAGCTATCGCACAATGTCAAAAGGGTGGCTAACAAGTTCGGAGTTGATGTTGTTTTTACAGCTCCTTTGAAATTGTTCCGCCTGTGTGCCATGACCAGCAGGTGCCAGGGTAAGAGAGCAATGAAGAGCATATGTGTCACGAAACACCAAACACAGTTTGTGCCCTGCACTGTTGGAGTGGTGTATAAGGTTCCACTCAGCTGTGGGTCAGTGTACATAGGCCAGACAGGGCGCTGTCTCAATGACAGGCTCAGAGAGCGTGCAAATTCCTTGGGCTCAAATGGAGGCTCAAACCTGTCATTGCATTGCCTTAAATGCAAACACTACATAGACAGGAATAAGAAGAAGAAACGGCAGTGCCGCCCTCTCCTCCGTTCTACGGTGGTTATCGGGAGAGCTTCCGATAGGGTGGCCCGGGAAATTGTGGAGGCCCTCGAGATATCTAGTACGGCAGGCTGCGTAAGGCATCGGTAGCCCTTCTCAAAAAAGAACTTGATTTTCTTCGCGACCGATAACCCGCTTTCGTGTTCCTGCTTTCTGGGCATTTCCGCTGAGTTTGAATTGCCTTATGCCTATCACTGATACTATATTTGCTGTACCAATGTACTCCCACACGTGTTGTACTGGCTATTGTACACTTGCGCCCTTTCTGCTTCTTAAGGCGATGTATCGTTTCCGAGAGTACAGCTGCAAGTTTGCGCTCGTGTGTGTGTATGTGTTTCTCCCTCCGTCTTGTGTCATTCTGCGCAAAGTTTTCTTGAATATAACATGCATGAGCGCACTCGTCGATTTCTCCCTGTGCAAAGGACATATTTATATGCTATGATATTACTTGAAATAGAGGAAGTTCTCGATGACCACATTATGCATAAGAGAGCATTTTATTGGTTTGCCCAAGTGAACAAGTGAGTAGGCACTTTATTAGATCAATTTATTTTAATATTTATTTTACCTCAACACTCCTAAGTGACAATACCTGAGCGGTGAACTTTGACATGGTGCGGCAAGTAGGAGCTTGATGAGTTCACAATGTACTAATAAGGGAATAATTACTCATTAGCATTGACATGGTGCGGCAAGTAGGAGCTTGATGAGTTCACAATGTACTAATAAGGGAATAATTACTCATTAGCATCCAAGCGCAGCCATACGGCTGCAAAGAAAAGCTTTGTAGCTCTTTTTGTAGCCGTATGGCCGTGCTTGGGTGGATGCCAATGAGTAATGACTACCTTATTAGAAATCATTTCAACCTTGAGGGATTCGCCTAAAATATTGGACCAACACCGCTCCCATTTCGAGCTTGCCCCATCATATGCTAGCCATCCCGGTTCGCGCACTTGGTAGGGCAACTGCCCCGGTGAGGCAATGGTCCCGGGTTTGAACCCCAGACTAGGGTAACTTTTCCTCTAACTACTACAAAGTTCCTGTGGAACCTGAGTAGCTTTCTTTTGTAGCCGTATGGCTACGCTTGGGTGGATGATAGTGAGCAATTACTCCCTTATTACAAACGTTCTCCACACTGAGGGATTCCTCTAAAATATTGGACTAACATTGTCATTTACTGCATGGATTTCTACAGTGACCAGTTCGAAGCACAAGAGGTTAGTAAGCATAGCCTTGTGAGATGGAAGACCATTCCAGCCTTTCGTGGCAAAAACAAAATTGAATCTTAAAATGCAGTGGCATAAGCTGAGGGAGGCACAGTGCTTGTGCAGGTAGTGCAGAAGGAACCATGAGCAGGAAAAGATTTGTTGGTTATATGATGGTAAAGAGCAAAAAAAAAACCTGCAGTTTCTGCATGAGACGAAGAAAGTCGAAGATTCACCTTTAGTGCTGTGACACTGGAGCTTTTACAATAGTCTGAGAGAAGAAAACAAGCAGCTGATTTCTGAATTCATCCCAGGATCTCAGAAAAATTAGATTTGTGCGATGTGGCATAAGAATATTCTGCTGATGCCACACAGGAGTTTTGAATGCAAGCAACATGGAAGACGGTGACACTAAGGACATACTATAGAGTAAATATCCTGGGCTGTGGGTAGTTGTATAAGGATTGTTGAAGAGACCATGCTACATTGTTAGCCATATCAATAGTTGAGAATTTGAACCAATATGCACCGAGTGCGGCGGCCACGTTTATGTGTGCTGCATGATATCAGTGCACATTAAAGATCCCCAGGTGGTTGAAATTATTCTGGAGACCTCCACTACAGCACCTTTTTCTTCCTTTCCTCTTTCACTTCCTCCTTTATCCCTTCCCTTAGAGGCAGTTCAGGTATCCACCGAGATATGTGAGAGTTACTAGGTCATTTCCTTTCCTCAAAAACCAATATTTTTTTTCAGTATGCAGTAAATATGCCTTTCTCAGTAAGGCCTTATAAGTAGGCAAGATGTAGTTATCCTTAAAGTAAAAAATATTAGTGCATTCTTAATAACATTAGCAAACAGGCTACTTGAGAGCATCCGAAATATTGTTCTGAGAGCTGAAATACTGTTATTGATTGCAGACGGCAGACTCCATAGTCGTCAATGAAGGCGTGATAGGAAACACTGAATGGAAGGTCATAATGTATTTAATAAAACCTCGCGCTCAAGGGCAATGCCTTTGGGACGCCCAAGATTGCAGGAAGAAAGCAGGACGCGTAAGAATTAGCATGGGAATTCTGTCGACGGCTGGCTGTTAAAGCTTAGATCCAGTTTAGAGCAATTGGATCCAAGTTATAGCATGAGAAAATACGCCTTATATGAATGAGGGATTTTATCACACGCTCTTTCAAAGCCCACCAAAAAAGCGTTGAGGGGGATGTTGCTGTTGAGGGAGAATGAGAGCAAGTTGGCTACTGCAGGAATGCTTTCTAAAGCCTTGCAAATTTGGATGAAATAACTTAATTGTCCAAAACATTCTAGCACCATGAGAGTATAAAATGTTTTACAATTGGGTGCACATGCTAACGACACAAACAGGGTCATAGGTGCTGGGTGATGACTGGCAAGACGCACACAGGGGCCAAGCTATGATGAGACAGGAGGCTGTCTTCATGGCAAGCAAAAGATATATGTACACACTGTGTCCCGTCCTGCTGTTGCATTCTCTAAGTTTCACAGGGCTTGAGTGTGCTGTTGGGTGAACTGCTGGAAAGACGGCATATTGACACTGTACTAAGGACGAGAATGACAGAACAAGAATGGCTACTGGGTGTGGTGGTGGTGTTGTTCTTTCCTGTCGTCTTTGTTCCTTGTAGTTTTACAAGCTCCACAGGCCTTGTTTTCCTATCCGCTGTTTCAGAGTGGTGTCAGGTAAAGCCAATTGTTATTTTTCAACAACCAAACTGCTGTGCCATACAACATTCTTTTAATCAGCTTTCATAATTTGCAATGACGAATTTACTTCATAAGCCGTCTAGGCAAATAACACAGCTCAATAATTTGTGTCCTCATCAGGACTAAAAATAACCATAATTTCATTTATACAGTCATGCCTCGTTAATACAGACCCCATTATTATGGATTCAAATTATGGACAGTATTTCTGGGGGCAAAACTTTTTCAATGCACTCACATCTCAATAACAAACTCGCTCATGACACAGTGGACAGAGTGAAAATGAATACAGCCCGTTGTCGCATAATTGTGCAGAGTGCAAAGACTGTTAAGACTTCTTGAATTTGAGTAGATAAGTCAAGCACAGCCTGAATCATATACCTTTGTTACACACTGTATTTGTCATCATTCTGCTTGTCGCAGAGTGTGCAGAGAGTTTTGTCTTAACCCATGAACTGTCAAGCCCAGCGACTCCTCCTGCTCACACACTTTCTGGATGCCAAAGCACTTCTTTCTCTGGTGTCAAAAGCATTGTCAGTGCTTGGCGAGTCACATCCTGGCACATATTGCTCATTGCACAAAATGAATTAAGCTGCTTAACAATAAAGAACAGAGCTGCAAGCTTACATTATAACCTCACAGATGCCTTTCCGCAGCCCACAATACTATAGCACTTTTTAAACGGAGTGCACCATGTTGTTGCAACCTAAACCGAGAACTACTCCTCTGGCTCAGCCCACCATCATGCAGAGAAGTTTGTGTTGTCACCAATTCTTCACGCAAATATTTTTGCAGACATAGCTCCGTATAGAAGGCACGAAATAAAAAAAAACGGCGCTCCACAAGAGACCACTGCACTACACACCGATGTTTTCGCACGTCGTAACCTGAGCATCCATAATCACAAAATGTACTGTAAGAAGCAGCAAGACGCAGAAGGATGGCGACGCTGCTGTTGTCGCGGAAGAAAACAGTTAGACGGCCGTGTAGCCAAGATCGCTTCACGTCGCACACACAGCAGTTTCGAAGCACAGTGCCTACACGAAGCACGATCAAAATCGGTGATGGATACGGAACACAAACAACGTCGTATAACAACGCTCGCTTCGGTCGCGATCACTGCAACCAGTGAGACCAGCTGCACTACGCCAAGTTCATTTCAGCATACGGAAAACACTGCGTGCGTAGTGAGCCTTCGCGCGTGCGCATTTCTCTGCCTCGACGGAGAAGCACTTGCTCCGACCGCAATCACTTTCACTTCTCGGACACTGTCACTGTGCTGTGTAGCTTATGCACGCACAGGAAATTCACCATGAGCAGCCTCCTTTCTCCAAGGTCAGCAGCCGTTACTCGTCGCTGCCCGTCGTGATCCTCACAGGAATCAGAAACACTTGCAACGGCCACAAACGGCTCCAAACAAACGCTTCGTGACATCGCTCACAGGTCCTGCGTCGGTTTGAAGACCAATGCAATACACATATCTAGCATCCAACTACACGGCTTACATAGCACTTTGGAATCGCCTCACTTTAATCATTCAGAGGCAAATATCCTGGGTCCAACTAGGCGGTTTGCACTGGTCTTGGAACCACTAGCTTACAACTAACCGAAAACATCGTGATTGCCGCCGCAACCTTTAAAGCGGCCATTTTGACTGTTGACGGAAGTGACGTCATGTCACGTGATCTCACTCCTCGGCGTCGTCTGCTCGAGTGCGTGTACGGGATATGGTTTGGCAATACGCAGCCGGGCGAGCCGGGCACTTTCCAGTCAACAGTGGACGGCAATGATCTTGCTTCCAGCCGTGCGGCACTAATTTTGCTTCATGGAAGTGACAGTTCCGACTCGGGCACTGAAAGCTCAGTCCAGCAGTGAAGATTCGTCTGAAACGGACAGCGAGTGTGAAGCTGCCGGCCTGTATATGCCTGCCGCCGGCGTCAGAAAAATGCGCTAATATTCTTTGTTCGCGTTCATAACAAGCCCTGGAGTAGAGGAATGTAACAAATGAATCATTTTTTAGGATCGTTGGCCAATACCGGGTTGCTGGTAGAAGTGATAACTGCGATACAAGCAAATTTCTTCCTGACGCCCAGTGCGGCTGGCCTGCTGTCTGCTAGCTCCGCTGCTGGAGGCGTCGCAGAAATCGATCATGTCTTTATTTTATTATGAGACGAGGAACACAGTAAAACGGTGACACGAGTAGCACCTTTACTACAGCGCTGGCCAGTTCCGAAGCGCCCTCAGCTGCGGCATCGATGAAAAACATTAGGCTTAGCGACGACTACGGCAGCCAGGGAGAAACGTTGTCCGGGGGGCAGCGCAGTTCGTCGCTCGGCGTGTCCGCGGGCGGCGTCGTTGCCGAAAGCTCGACTGTCTCGCTGATTGGTTCAGCGGCTTGCGTCTCGCAGTCGCAAGGCTGGAAAATCGAGCAGCGAGCGACTTGCCTGCGCGTCGTCCGCCACTTCTTTCGTGAACGGTAGGGACAGGCTCACTGGCTCTCCGAAGACCGCGGCCGCATACTCACGTGTTCACGGAGGGTGGACCATCCTGTACATACGCTTTGGTTTTGGCTTTACATTCCGGCCTTCGTACTACCTCCTTTTTGTTTCGCCGAGACGGCGTCTGTCAACGCAGAGATCGCGCCTCGCGCAACTCCTGTCGGACTCGAACACGAAGCTAGCAGGGCGTCCGCTCCGGCGGCGCGCCTAGTTTCGCGGCTCGCCGCTGCGGCGATGGCGTCGCGCTACCGAGAGAGCACTCGCATTCCAATCGCAAAATGGGAGGTGGCGATGCTACTCGCTCCGACGCGCTCCGTACGCGATCCTACGGAGCGGTCTCGATCTGCCATTGGAATTCAGCATAAGATTAATTTAGCAGGAAAAGTATGTTACTTTGAAAATTACGTTTGATAAAAATACGCGACTGCATTTTGGTTTGCAAAGTTTTGCTCTTTCGCGTGACGAATAGAGCTGTTCAAAAGCAAGAGCCATGCTCAGCAATCCTGATTCAGGGCACTGGAGTGGAAGGTTTTCTCTATTTTCCGGTTTTCTCCATTGCCCGGCGACCGGAGAAGGGCAGAAGAGTTAGTCGCCATCATCTCCCGAGCACCTGAACTTAAGGCTGGGCTGGATGGCAGAGGCCGCCTTTTAGAGTTGAATACGAGTTCGTGATGGCCTCCCGTGGTTATTTCGGCCAAGGGCACAGCGGTGTTCTGGTTAGGCACGGTGCGAGTATTCCCAAACTGAAGCTGGCGCCGTTGACAGTGCCTCTGAAGCACTACATAACCACCTTCTAGGCTTCAGACAAGGCGAGCAACTCCAGGCCACGAGGAGCTGCATTCGCCAGTCGTTTCAATCTTGAGAACAGTGTAAGTGCCGATTGCTCGGCTGTACCTCTTTGTTTACTTGGCTGGCATTGTTCTATCTGGTTAATGCTGCTTTTTATGGAGGAAAAATTTTGAGGACAACTAATAATCATAGCTCTCACAATGCGAAAGCACGAGAACATCTTTGTGTATTTCAGTGCCACGAAATTCATGAAATGGGAAGCCTACCAACAAACCGATTGCACCGACCGCACCGACCGCACCACATCTCCTCTTTCCACGGTAGCCACACTCTGGGTACTGCCCGTGCCATCCCATCCACCTTCCGGCTTCACCCACTCATCCGGCCTCTCCTGCAAGCGGAGCGGGATTCTTCGCCACCTGCAAACCGTGGCAGGTCGCACCTGGCTCCTGAGGGTGCCAACCTTGGCAGGCGACAGGGTTCTTTCTTCCCTGAGCGGTCGCTCCTCTAGGAGAAAGGAAGGGAATTTCCCTAAACAGTCGCAGGTGGCAGCTGGTTCTTTCGTGTGTCAGAGCCAGCCTTCGCAGGTGAGAAAGCGTAAGAGGACCCATTGGTGCGAGGACGTGGGCCTTATATGATATGGCATAAAAATTATGAAGGAGCAATGCTGTTTCGGAGGTAATTTGGGGAGGTGGCGAAACAATTCTAGCGCGGCGGTTTCAGAAAGTGGCTTTTGGAACGACGGCCCACTCTACTAACCTCGATTTACGCTGTTCATTAAACGTTTTTCGCCCACACCCGCTCAGAGCTTCTTTTACCCTATTTTATCGTCTTCTTTGCAGAGGGTTAATCAGGCCGCGTAAGCTTAACGGCGTAACGCACAGAACTCACCTGTCGAACAATCTTTTTTTGTTATGCCTAGTTAGTGCCAGGGCACAGCACCGACTTCTTGTCCACAGTCGCTCCTCTCCCTGCCGCCACTGTGAACAAGAAATTGCTGAAGCACTCAAAAGTTATGAAAGGAAAGTATTCTTCATAATAAGCAGGGCGAGACTACATGGCGCATAAACCGATTAATTTCACTACCTAATGGACGCATTTAAAATTTTACGAATTTTTTAATGGTAGCCACTGATGGAAAAGCTTTTTGAATGAGAGCTGCCCTAATCAACAGCACAAAAGTGGCCATGCAGCACGGCCAAGGAAACCCCTTCTTCGAAGAAAGGAAAAATTTTTGGCGCCCACTTTGAGGCTCAGTTGCTCCTGAGGTGCAAAAATCAAAAATGCTGGCAGGAGCTGTCACCACTTCGGTTCATTGCTTACATAAAAACGGTGAAGTAATTTATTTGCAACAAGACAGAAAGTTGACGTGGTTAGTGTACGTTCATTCTGAAAGGAATACATGCGTTAACAGCAAGACACAGTCGAAGGAAACCCCTCTGATTCAGCGCTATGATCTGTGGTTTTCTTCTAGCTGTGTCTCAAAGCTCTCGAAAGTTTTCTCAAAAACCAGTTTAAATGTAAGTACACAATTTTTCCTGCGTAACTGTAAAACAAGGCCATTAATTTCGGTGAGCAGGGTTAGGCAATGTAACTTAATTGCTTTTCAAGACTAATGTTTCCAAATCCGCTTCGCAGTAAAAGTCACCAAGTCGACGAACAACCTTGTACGTGCCGATGTAGCCGCGCAAAAGCGTTTCGCCCAGTCCACGGTCGTGAAAGGGCGTTCAAACAGATGCACAGGGATCTGTCTTGTATTCCGTGCGGAGTCTGCGCAGTTTGTAGCGCCATGCGTCAGTGCACTGTTGGTCTTTGATGCCAAGCCAGGCCAGGTGTCGGCTTCTTCCTCGCCCTGCAGGTAGGCGCCGACTTCGAGGTTCTCTGTTAGTTATGGGCAGCAGGGTATCGAGCGTGGTCGCACCACTTTTTCGTGGATGAGCCCTTCCCGCTGAAAGCGTGCCGGCTCTTGAGTAAGGAAAAAAAAAACACTTGACGAAAAGTACGGAAATGCTCTTTTGTAAAAGCTTGAGCAAGGCACGCTGCTGGGCCATTTAGTTGGTTACATTCATTCCAGAGACACCAGCGCTGGAGAACGACGGACATGGTACGGAAGCGTGTTCGCCAAATGCAGCCGGTACAGCCAGCGATGGCAGCGCCGCCCACCGGCAGGTAGCAACCACATTAAGGCTGGTTATAAATATTCATTCAGAACGACGGCTTGACATCGCCGCTATGGCGCAGTGGATTAGAGGCACGTGTTGCGTATGGAAGGTCGGCCGTTCGACTCCGCTCTCTGTACTGTAATTTTATTGTTTTTTAATTTCATTTATTTCCATTGTTTCCCTTTTAGGTCGCAAATCGTGATGCTTAATGGCATATAACGCCGTTTAAGAGGATTTATTATCACTTTTAGGTAAGCCGTTGAGAGAATCTTCAGTCACCGTGATCAATTCACCGTGGTTTCAAGCCTTGTGGCTGTACAGGCTGCAGTTGGCGAATACGCGGTACGGAACTCTGTTGTACTACCTACTTTATTTTCGAAGACAAAGTTTACACGAAAAAGGAGGCGTAGATAGGCATGTGCAAGGTTTTTCAAATATTGATCAATGCAACAACCGTATGAGTCATTGTCTTCTTAGAGCGCAGATCTTAAAGACCAACACCAGTGATTTTTCGATCATTTTTAGCTGATAATCACATCAAATTCCTTGAACTTCTCTCGCTCAGGAACAAAAACCCCTTTTTCAAAGCACCAACAAGAAATATTTAAGATGATATAAAGCCAGGAAATCGAAAACGAAACTGGGTTTAGACTAAAAGATGACGTCACCACAGATAGTCCTATGATGTCGTGGATACTGTCAAAAAACTTTTCTTGCGAGCGTCGATTGGCTAAGCTGGTGACAGTGAGAGGTTTGGCCAATATTTGTCTGAAATGGCGAAAGCCCCCTGGCAATTTTTTCCTGCAGCAAGCACAGACTGAATATTGACGCTCGTGCGTCCAGTTAAGCACGGTGCCACCGATCGCGTGGGCTTCTCCATGCTCCGCATAGGTGGCGCTGGAGTTTGCTTACACGTCGGTAAGTGGCGGTTACTGCGGTATTCCAACCACTCTACTGGGCTGCGGTAACTTTGCGGGAGGCAGCTCGGGGCTCTACACTTCTTTATTGGATTATATGCAGTTTCCGTTATTCCAGATGTTCCGGACCTAAATTACCGCAACATGACACCCATCGAAATATATGAAGAAAGCACCACATGTTTCATAAAAAAAATTTAAGGTATCTACTTCAGCTGGTGTTGATGGCATCAATTCTAATATATTAAAAAAATGCCATCTCATGATCTAGTAAAATTTTCTTTCATATATTTCAGCAATCTTCAACTACAGGAACACTACCTTTTGATTGAAGACTGCGAAAGTAATACCCGTTTTAAAACTGGAAGCCAATGCTCCGCTCAAATCACCGTCCAATTTCCCTAACGTGCATATGCTGCAAAATGATTCTACACACAAACGCATCACATGACCTCAGCCATCTTGAACACGATAACTTTTTTTATTCAAGTCACATGGATTTAGAAAGGGTCATTCTTTTGAAACGCATTTATTCGAGTTAACTGATATGCGTTTTACTATGAGCAATAACCTGCAAATTCCCTGTATATTCACTGACTCGGCTAAAGCTTTCGACCGCATACCACATTGCCCCATGATTTCAAATTTATCATCCCTTCGACTAGACTCATTGACCTTATCTTGGCTTTGTAACTTTCCTTTCGCATCGCGAACAACTCATATTTGATATCAATCTTTCATCGACTCTTTCCTCTCTCACCTCTGGTGTACCGCAGGCAGTGCTGCCAACCTCCAGCGCCGCTTCTCCCCGAATTTGGCATTAAAAATTCCCAAGATTTCCCTAGATACAAAAAAAGCCTTCAATTGTGAAAAAATGTATATTTATGCGTAGTTGAGTAGCAAGTTTTAACATGCAACCGTATTACCAGACGTTGGTAAGCAAATTAGCTGTCTATTTGAAATGAAGGATCTAAAATGAAGAACTGAAGCTACAATATAAACCGTATAGCGCTCTTTGGAAATCACAAATTAACGGCTCTCTGTCATGTATGCGATTTTTTTCACTGTACGCAAGATATTAAAAACATGCATCGGCATGTGGAATTAACTGAATTTTTTTGCCCTCACGTTGTGTCGCTTTCGACTTCAGCCGAAGGATACCACGAGGAAAATGACTGGAGGTCGCTTGAGGAGTGTACGGTAACTGCGATATAAAAGCTGCTTGTCCATTTGCTGCGATTTCTCTAAACGGTGGCTGACGTAGCAGTTTGAGTCAATTAAATCAATAAAGCAGTGATTGTCAGTTTTCGTACGCCTGATGTGACCTCAACTCGCTTTGTTCGTCGTGGTGGAACTGGGAATTAGGGTTTTGGGGAGCCTATTGTCCGAAAGCGACCCAGGCTATGAGGGATGAAATAGTGAAGGGCTCCGGAAATTTCAACCACCTGGTGTACTTTGACATGCACTCAAATCACAGAGTACACGGGCCTCTAGAATTTCGCCTCCATCGAAATTCGACCTCCGAGGCCCGGGATCGAACCCGCGTCTTTTCGGTCAGCAGCCGAGCACCATAGCCACTGAGCCACCGCGGCGGCAGAACTGGGAATTGTTGCAGTCGTTGGACTAGCTAAGATTTCCATCAAGGCGGTCGTTTCTGGAACCAAAATACGCCCTTGTCCTTTCCTAGTTATCAGAATAAACAAGCAGATATGCTTACTAAATAGGAATTTCCCGTCGTGCAGCGAGCTCCAAACACAGCGTGAGGAAGGGGAGCGCGTGTTGAGGGAAGGCGGTGGCACGCCAGATCAGAGCAGCGGGTACCACTGGCTACGCCAGGGACCATACACGTCCGATTACGTCCGTGTAAAGGCAGATTCGCATGCAAGCGACTGAAAACTGATCAGCTCAGTGCTGCAAAACATTTGTAACTTGTAATCGCCGCTCTGAGTGCTGGAGCCGCCGCGATGGCTCTAAACAGCTTTTACACCGCAACAACGAAGCGTTTTCAATTGCAAGTGAAACACGCTTTACTCGAGCGCGCGGCGGTGTTGTACGGGCCTCCGTCAGTTGTAGAGAAAAACACAACAAAATGCTTCTGCTGTCTTCCCAATTTGAGAGAGAAAAAAAACTCTCCGAGCAAATGAAATTTCCCTAGATAATACAAAAAAAATCTTTTCCCCCTAAGCAACAGCCAAATTCTCTAGATCTGGGGAATAATCCCTAGGGTTGGCAGCACTGACCGCAGGGCAGCGTGATCGGTCCTTTATTGTCTCTTATTTATATAAATAGTTGACCCAATAATGAAAGTTCATGTGTGTGCATTTTCGCGGATGACTGCATTATTTACCGTCCTGTTGACTCTATTAGCGACACTTGGCACTCCAATCAGATCTTCTACTTATTAACAACTGGTGCAACACATGGTTAACGACCCCTAATATATCGAAGTGCAAAGGCATCCCATACAGCCGCAAGCGTAATATTTCTAACCACACGTACAGTATGCAAGATGACTTATTGTGCCACGTATCCCATTAAAAATACCTCGAGGTTAACCTTTCTTCAGATCTTTCATGGTCCTTCCATATTGCATTCATAAGCGCAATCGCCTCAATGTCTTCAGGGTACCTACACAGTAATCTTCAAACTTCTGCTAACATTCGTTAAAAATCTTACTATACTTTTTGTTCATCCACAACTTGAGTCCACTTCCGCAACTGGTCTCTTTATCATAAAAATATGGTCTTCAGGTTAAAGTCCATCCAGAACACGGCTGCTCATAACATTTCAAGAAACTATAACGGCCATTGCAGCATAAATCAGATCAAAACCGATCAATCAATACAATTTTGGCCAAACGCCGCACCAATGCTCTTTGAAACTATTCCACACGTATTTTCACCTCGACAGATCATGTCCGCTTCGCCGTGACGTTCTCTCTCGCACATCTCAAAGATTGCACAATCACCGCAGCTTCTGAAGGATATACGACGACACAATAGGTTTTAAATTATCGGCACTTCCTCGAGCGGTCAGGTCATGGAATGATTTGCCAGGTAACGCCGCTTCTCTGTCTCATCCAGATACATTCCATCACCAACTCACCGCACATTTCAGCCACGCCATCACTTCACATACGTTCAGTACCATCTTTTATTATCGTCGTGGCTTTGTTGCAGCAGTTTAGAGTAATTTTGATGCAATTCTTTTAGTTACATTTTTCATTTATGGCTCGTATCTTTTTTTCATATCTGTTTGTCGTATTTTGTTCCTCATATTACGTATACTTCTCTATAACGACTTTGATTACGCACTCATAGCATAAGCTCCATGCATTTTATACAATTTTTTGTTGTGGCTTAACTTTCATTGCGTGTCTGTTTTTCTTTTCTCTTCTTTCCCTGTGGGTGAGCTCACCAACTCACCCAGAATCGGCGGCAGTGCTGACGCTGATTGCCTTCATGCCTGGCTGTTAATCCCTCGACAACTTTGGCAGGAACTGCTACCATCGTGCACGAGCTGCGCACAGCTAGCGAGGACACCCCCTGGCCGTCGGGAAAACGCCCTCGACGGATTCCTACAAAAGAGACCTGCTGCCGAACGGAACCTACACTCACCCAGCAGCAGCGGCAGGGGTGATGCCGGTTGCCTTCTTGGTTGCGCAGGAACTGCACGAATTGCGCGCAGCAAGCGAAGACACCCCCTGCACGTCGGGAACGAGAAAACGCCCAATACGGATTACTAAGGCCTGGTGCCGAACGGAATCTAAACTCACCCAGCAGCAGCGGCAGGGGTGATGCCGATTGCCTTCTTGCTTGCGCAGGAACTGCTACCATCGTGCACGAGCTGCGCACAGCTAGCGAGGACACCCCCTGCCCTTCGGGAACGGCAAAATACCCACGACGCATTCCTACAAAAGAAACCTGCTACCGAGCGGAATCTACACTCACCCAGCAGCAGCGGCAGGGGTGATGCCTATTGCCTTCTTGGTTGCGCAGGAACTGCTACCATCGTGCACGAGCGGCGAACAGCTAGCAAGGACACGCCCTGACCGTCGGGAACGGCAAAACGCCCACGACGGATTCCTACAAAAGAGGCCTGCTGCCGAATGTAATCTACACTCACCTAGCAGCAGCGGGAGGGGTGATGCCTATTGCCTTCTTGGTTGCGCAGGAACTGCTACCATCGTGCACGAGCTACGTACGCACAGCTAGCGAGGACACCCCCTGACCGTAGGGAACGACAATACGCCCACGACGGATTCCTACAAAAGAGGCCTGCTGCCGAACGGCATCTACAATGACCTAGCAGCAGCGGCAGGGGTGAGGCCTATTCCCTTCTTTGTTGCGCAGAAACTGCTATCGTCGTGCACGAGCTGCGCACAGCTAGCGAAGACACATCCTGGTCATCGGTAACAAGAAAACGTCCTCTACAGATTCCTACAAAAAAGGCCTGCTACCGAACGGAATTTACACTCACCCAGCAACAGCGGCAGGGGTGACGCCGATTGGCTTCTTCCTTGCGCAGGAACTGCTATCGTCGTGCACGAGCTGCGCACAGCTAGCGACGACACACCGTGGTCATCGCTAACGAGAAAACGCGCACGACAGATCTCTACAAAAGAGGCCTGCTACAATACGGAATCTACACTCCCCCAGCAATAGCGGTAGGGGTGACACCGATTGCCTTCTTGCTTGCGCAGGAACTGCTACCATCGTACCCGACATGCACACAGCTAGGGAAGACAACCCCTGGCCGTCGGGAAAGGGAAAACGCCCACGACGGATTCCTACAAAAGGGGCCTGCTGCCGAACGGAATCTACACTCGAATAGCAGCACCGACAGGGGTGACGCCGATTGGCTTCTTCCTTGCGCAGGAACTGCTATCGTCGTGCACGAGCTGCGCACAGTTATCGAAGACACACCGTGGTCATCGGTAACCAGAAAACGCCCACGACAGATTCCTACAAAAGAGGCCTGCTACCGAACGGAATCTACACTCACCCAGATACAGCGGCAGGGGTGACGCCGATTGGCTTGTTCTTTCCGCAGGAACTGCTATCGTCGTGCACGAGCTGCGTACAGCTAGCGAAGGCACACCCTGGTCATCGGTAACGAGAAAACGCCCACGACAGATTCCTACAAAACAGGCCTGCTACCGAACGGAATCTACACTCACCCAGCAACAGCGGCAGGGGTGACGCCGATTGGCTTCTTACTTGCGCACGAACTGCTATCGTCGTGCACGAGAAGCGCGCAGCTAGCGAAGACACACCCTGGTCGTCGGCAACGAGAAAACGCCCACGACAGATTCCTACAAAAGAGGCCTGCTACCGAACTGAATCTACATTCACACAGCAACAGCGGCAGGGGTGACGCCGATTGGCTTCTTCCTTGCTCAGGAACTGCTATCGTCGTGCACGAGCTGCGCATAGCTAGCGAAGACACACCCTGGTCATCGGTAACGAGGAAACGTTCTCGACAGATTCGTACAAAAGAGGCCTGCTACCGACGGAATGTACACTCACCCAGCAGCAGCGGCAGGGGTGACGCCGATTGGCTTCTTCCTTGCGCAGGAACTGCTATCGTCGTGCACGATCTGCGCACAGCTAGCGAAGACACCTCCTGGTCATCGGTAACCAGAAAACGCCCACGACAGATTCCTACAAAAGAGGCCTGCTACCGAACGGAATCTACACTCACCCAGCAACAGCGGCAGGGGTGACGCCGATTGCCTTCTTGCTTGCGCAGGAACTGCTACCATCGTACCCGACATGCACATAGCTAGGGAAGACACCCCCTGGCCGTCGGGAATGGGAAAACGTCCTCGAATTCCTACACAGGAGGCCTGCTACCGAACGAAATCTCCACACATCCAGCAACAGCGGCAGGGGTGACGCTGATTGCCTTCTTCCTTGCGCAGGAACTGCTATCGTCGTGCACCAGCTGCGCACAGCTAGCGAAGACACAGCCTAGTCATCGGTAACGAGAAAACGCCCACGACAGATTCCTACAAAAGAGGCCTGCTACCGAACGGAATCTCCACACATCCAGCAACAGCGGCAGGGGTGACGCTGATTGCCTTCTTCCTTGCGCAGGAACTGCTATCGTCGTGCACCAGCTGCGCACAGCTAGCGAAGACACAGCCTAGTCATCGGTAACGAGAAAACGCCCACGACAGATTCCTACAAAGGAGGCTTGCTACAGAACGGAATCTACACTCACCCACCCGCAGTGGGAGGGGTGACGACGATTGCCGTGTTGTTTGCGCAGGAACTGCTACCATTGAGTAAAGCGGAAATTTGGGCAAGTTGGTATGTATTCATTTTTGAAACAGAGCAACAAAGACGGGACGTGGAAACTAAGGAGTAAAGACAAACAGCGCCTGTTCGTCTTTACCCCTTAGTTTCCACGTCCCGTCTTTGTTGCGCTGTTTCAAAAATGAACTGCTACCATTCTGCACGAGCTGCGCACAGCTAGCGAAGACACCTCCTGGCCTTCGGGAACAAAAGAATGCCGTCGATGAATTCCTACAAAAGAGGCCTCCTACCGAACGGAATCTACACTCACCCAGCAACAGCGGCAGGGGTGACGACGATTGCCTTATTGCTTGCGCAGGAACTGCTTGAGAGGACATAGTAGTAGCGCTGAAAAAACAAGGACGCCAGGGTAGAGAAAGACATCAACTGGCTTTATTCTCGAGAACAACAGCGAATTTATAGGCGACAATCAGGAGCATAAAAATCAACATTTGAATCGCATGCGTGATGGCGCTTCCCGATACAAGAACCTTAAATCTTTAGTGCACAGATAAACATTTGGTTTGCTCACGCACGTTTGCCTTTCCAAGTGAATGAGAAAGGCTTCCAATACTTTCCGCTCTTTCTTATCTGCACTGACAGAAATCAAACGTGTCTGCTCACACAAAGGGGTACATTTTTTGTTATCATGCTTACAATGTTTGAAATGTGCCGCCAAGTGTCCAGGGCGTGATATAGCAGCTGCCAAATTGTTATGCTCCATGAGGCGAACATATATGCAACGGCCGGTTTGGCCGATGTAGCACTTTCCGCAAGATAGCGGAATCCGGTAGACCCATTGGTCCTGCAGGCCATAAACGGCTTCCCATGCTTGATGGGGCATGAGTTTTCTGCTGCAGTCATCATTCACCACTCTGCAAAGTTTCCCGAGTTTGTGGGGTGCAGTAAGCACTACCCTGATATTGCCTTTCGAGGCCACCTTTTTAAGGCGGTGCGTAAACTGGTGAACATGGGGCAGTGCCACGCATCTTGCCCGTTCGTGAGCTTGTCGCTCAGTCGTCCGCTGAACATCTTGTGTATCAGACACTCGGCGACCGATGCCACCAGTTCGACAGGAAACCCTGCCTTAATCAGGCGACCCGCCTGCTTTTCAACGCCCTCAAGCATCTTGTGCGAGCAAGACTTTTCTAAAGCAGCAAGAAGGCATGTCTTACTAATGCCTCTTTTAACCAATTTGGAGTGGGCCGAATCAAAATTCAAAATTTTGGCGCTACTACTATGTCCTCTCAATCCAAACACCAACTAGCCCAGCTTTCTGCCTTAAATGCCTTGCTTTCTTGTTCATTGGGCCCTGTCTTCCCCTCTTCTTTGTGTGTCAATCTTCCTGTTCATATCATCAATTTAATCGCTGTGACGACCTGCCGTGCAAGAACCCTCAGCTTTTCGCTCGAGAATGGTTTGGTGCCGCAAGGAATCTAAGCTTTGTTTTTGCCGTGCCTTCCGTCCATGCGGCATGCCAAGAGTATCATCAAGATTCAGCGTTCAGAGCTCTGGAGGCAGTTCAGCCTCCTATAGTTCAGCCTGCGTCTATTCGCTGCCACCACTGCTACTAACCAGGAAGGTGGAGATGCAGTGATCAGGACATGGAACAGGCAAGTGGTGCGTGTGACTGAGTTCCTTTGGAAAGCCAGCCTACAAAAGCTGTGCGCATGGAAGAATACGAATGGAAAGTTCAACGCAAATCGCGGGACTGTCACGTGTCTTGGAGGGTGTGATCTTCCTAAGGGTGTTAAGAGTGTTCTGTGTCTCGGGCCTAAGTATTGCACCGAGCTCAGAGAGACTGAAACCGGCCTGGTTACAATGGTTAAAAAGATCACTAACTTGGCTGATGAAGAGGAGAAGGGACGGTGCATGTCTGGAGGTGCTGATTGTCTTCTAAGGCATGAACTGCATTTCGGAAGGTCAAATATCAATGTAAAAGCTGCTGTTAATTATTTGAAATCTAACAAACTAAGGTTACTGGTATCGGACAAAGAAGGTGGGTTTGTGGTTATACCAAAAACATTCTACTTAGACAAGGCGAATCAGGCAATTTCGAAGAGTTTTGTCCAGACGCTGTCAACTGGTGCTGGGATTAGGAAGCGTGCTCTTGCGCTCTGTGATACGTTGAACTTACCCAATCTCAAAAAAAGTATAAAAGAGGCTGGAAAAGATGGGCTCACGGTATTCTTTTCGGCAAAAACGCACAAGCAGGATGTTCCCCTGCGCGCGATTGTCACAGAAGTAGGATCTTGGCAAGGTGCCCTTTCCAGGTTCCTTCAAAATTGTTTGAAGCTTCTTCTGGTTATCGACCCATTTAGGGTGGCTAATTCGAAGGAAGTAATTGAATTTCTCTCGCAGGAAGATCTGTGTTTTGGTTCTATGCGGGCATTCTCGATTGAAGTGGAAAATCTTTTCTACTGAATTCCCCAGAAAGATATTTCAATCACAGTGAAGGAGAGAATTGCAACTAAAGGCACTGTAGGCTTTCAAAATGACGTAGGAGTCTGTGTGGAAAATTTTTTATCGCTTTTAGAATTTTATCTTTCTATTACCTTTGTTAATTTTGAGGGCGGGAAATTTGTTCAGCGCGGGGGCGCCTGCATAGGCTCGTGCATCGCCCCGGTGCTTAGTGAACTGTTTTTAGCGAGTTTGGACAAACGCATTGAAGCGCGCCGTAATGACAACAAGATTTTACGCATTTTTAGATATGTAGACGATTTTCTTGTGGTAGCAAAACGTGAAGACCACAGAAATGAGGATCTAATCAAGCATACTCTAGATCTTTTCAAGTCCTGTGCCGGAGCTCGGAGTTTTACCCATGAACTTGAACATAATGGTAGCCTACAGTTTCTTGATGTTCTTTTTTTCTTTGGTGAATCACACGTTTGCCATATGTACCAGCCAAGGTCCAAAAAAGCAATTTTGAATTTGATTCGGCCCACTCCAAATTGGTTAAAAGAGGCATTGCTAAGACATGCCTTCTTGCTGCTTTAGAAAAGTCTTGCTCCCACAAGATGCTTGAGGGCGTTGAAAAGCAGGCGGGTCGCCTGACTAAGGCAGGTTTTCCTGTGGAACTGGTGGCATCGGTCGCCGAGTGACTCATACACAAGATTAAAGCTGGGAACCATAAGCTGACGACTGGGCGACAAGCTCACGAACGGGCAAGATGCGTGGCACTGCCCTATGTTCACCAGTTTACGCACCGCCTTAAAAAGGTGGCCTCGAAAGGCAATATCAGGGTAGTGCTTACTGCACCCAACAAACTCGGGAAACTTTGCAGAGTGGTGAATGATGACTGCAACAGAAAACTGTCATGCCCCATCAAATATGGGAAGCCGTTTATGGCCTGCAGGACCAATGTGGTCTACCGGATTCCGCTATCTTGCGGAAAGTGCTACATCGGGCAAACCGGCCGTTGCATCAATGTTCGCCCCATGGAGCATAACAATTTGGCAGCTGCTATGTCAGGCCCTGGACACTTGGCGGCACATTGCAAACGTTGTAAGCATGATGACAAAAAATGTACCCCTTTGTTTGGGCAGACACGTTTGATTTATGTCAGTGCAGTTCAGAAAGAGCGGGAAGTATTGGAAGCCTTTCTCATTCACTTGGAAAGGCAAACGTGCGTGAGCAAACCAAATTTTTATCTGTGCACTAAGGATTTGAGGTTCTTGTATCGGGAAGCGCCATCAAGCATGCGATTCAAATGTTGATTTTTTATGCTCCTGATTGTCGCCTACAAATTCGTTGTTGTTCTCGAGAATAAAGCCAGTTGATGTCTAGCGCCTGTGTTGTCTTTCTCTACCCTGTCCTCCTTGTTTTTTTAGCGCTACTACTATGTCCTCTCAATCCAAACATCAACTAGCCCAGCTTTCTGCCTTAAACTGCTACCATCCTGCACGAGCTGCGCACAGCTAGCGAAGACACCTCCTGGCCATCGGGAACAAAAGAATGCCGTCGACGGATTTCTACAAAAGAGCCCTGCTACCGAACGGAATCTACACTCACCCAGCAGCAGCGGAAGGAGTGACGCTTATTGCCTTCTTGCCTAGCAGTTACTCTCAATAACTTGCGCAGATTGGTGAATCCTTTTGCGCTGCGTTGCTTATTGTTTTTGTATGACTTGTGCATGGTGTCGTGCGCCGGTACTGCTCAGTGCATACGTCGTTATTCACCTCAGGGGAAATAAAAATGTCTTTTGAATGTCTTGCATGTGATGAAAAACTTTCGGTCGATGAAGTGTTCTCGTCGTGCGTGGAGTGTGACTATAATCATCACATAGGCGCCTGCTCAGGAGTAAATCAGGCCAACTACAAAAACCTAATGTCTAACTATCGGCCAATTTCAGTGCTTCCCGTCTTTTCAAAAGGACTTGAAAAAATAATTCTTTTCCGCATAACAAAATTCATAGAAAAATTTCATATTCTTAGCGATGCGCAATTTGGATTTCGAAAGGGTAGATCAACAGAATCAGCGTTATTGGAAATAAAAGAAGAAATTGTACAAAACATTGACAGCAACCAATTTACACTAGGCGTTTTCATTGATTTTAGTAAGGCCTTCGACTGCCTAAACCATAAAATTCTTCTTGGCAAGTTACATTCATACGGCATTCGTGGAGAACCGCTAATGCTGCTGGAGTCCAACCTGAGTAACAGAAGACAATGCGTATCCCTAGACAGCCAACAATCTTCCTTGTTACCTATTGTCTGCGGCGTGCCGCAGGGAAGTATATTGGGCCCCGTTCTTTTTAACATGTACATTAACGATTTAGTGGAAATTGACAAAACAGTTAAATTTTTCATTTATGCCGACGACAGTACCTTTCTAATTACCGGTAGTGACCCAAACACACTAGTTGTAAAATGTAATGAAATACTCGGTAAAATATGCATGTGGTCACAGTCTAATTTTCTTAAACTTAGTGCTACCAAAACCAAAGCAATATTATTTCGCGCCCGAAATAAGATTTTTAAAATGAACAGCGTACTACAATATCAAGGCCAACCTATCGAACTCGTCGAACAACATAAAATCCTAGGCGTAACGTTTCACAGCGATTTGAACTGGAACAATCATATCGGTCACATCTGTAAGAAGCTTTCTGTCGTTGCTGGCGCGCTATCCCGCTGTGGAATGTTACTTCCTGTAAAAGCTAGGCTTCAAGTATATTATGGTTTATTTTTCTCTCAAATAAACTATTGCAATCTAGTTTGGGCTACCACAACACAAACCAACATAAACAAAATCAGTATCCTTCAAAAGAAAATTATGCGCCACATCGCAAATATTGATCCTGGCTTGACTACCGCCGATAGTTTTGCTGACTACAATATTATCCGAATTCATCACTTTTATGAGTATCGCATCTTGAAGTCATTTCTCTTTTCCACAAAAGATTTCCAATCTTTTTTTAAACGTGTATCTTCATTGACACGCCACGAACACAATGTTGCTACCCGTAACACCGACCCTTGGCTCGTTCCTCATTTTCGCACCAATTATAAATTGCAGTCCATAAAGCACAATCTACCTGTTATATTAAATCGCCATAAAGATATGAATAACTTTTCGCGTAAAAAACTACACGAATACTTTAGTAAATTGTAATTGCCTTCTTCCTCGCATTTTGTAGTTATATAACTCTGTATAAGTGTCCTCTTTTGTGTGCTTTGTATATATGTATGTACGTTTTATATGTGTAAACTCTGTTTAACTTTTGTATTGTATAGTATTTCTCCGTATGTACTGCTTGTCGCTGCTCTGTAAACGTCTCCGGGACTCAGTCAAGACCCAGTCGGTCCTTTTAGCCCGGAGAACGTTCCAGTGTATAACTGGAGAATAAATTGAATTGAAATTGAATTGAATTGAAATACAACAAAGCAGAAAGAGGCCGGCATAGACTTGGCAAAAGTAATTGCTGAGATAGCGAGCAAGCTTGGTACTCTAGTGGAAATGAAGTCGAAATTATACAACACGGAGGTTATTGTGACCACCGTGGGCTGCATTGAGCGCTCAGTAAAAGAAGCCAATCGCAAACGTCTTTTCGCAAACGTCTTTGGCACTGCAAACGTCTCAGAGCCCAGATCAGTCTGCGCGCGCCTCCCTCTTCTTCTTCCAAGTCCTGAGTAAGCCGCTACGCGGCGTACCACTTCCCCGGGTGCAGACGATTGTCGTCCACGAGAAGGTCAGGCAGGTCGACGATGGCAGCGCTTCAAGTGGGCCGCATGAACGACTTATGTCTTGCGGCAACGGCGTTCATCCGTCGTCACCTTGGCGATGACGTAATTTACGTCATTCAGTCGGTCTAAAACGACGAAGGGGCCATCGTACTTGTACAAAAACTTCTGATCTAATCCTCTCCTGCGGGTTGGCGTCCAAAGCCAAACAAAGTCTCCAGGAGAGAAAGTGACTGCACGATGATGTAAGTCGTAGTATTCTTTCGAGCGGCGTTGAAAGGTCAGTGTACGTAAACGGGCTATACGACGGGATTCTTCGGTACGGCAGAGTATCTGGGCAACGGACGCGTTGGCTTTGAGGGAAAACGGGAAGACGGTATCGAGGAAAACGCGGGGAGTTCGGGCATATAGCGTATAGAAGGGAGAATACCCGGTGACCTCCTGATTTGCCGTGTTATAAGCATACGTCACATATGGTAACACTGTGTCCCAGTTGCGATGGTCAGGCGAGTCGTACAAGGACAACATAGTGGTCAGGGTGCGGTTGATGCGTTCGGTGAGACCGTTCGTCTGCGGGTGGTACGGCGTGGAGTGCCGGTAGTCTGAGCCACAAAGGCGGAGCATTTCTTCCACGACATCTGCAGTAAATTGCCGTCCACGATCACTTATTATAACACGGGGTGCGCCGTGGCGCAGAAAAACAGAGCATAGAGGAAACGACGAAACACCATCACCTTTGGCGGTAGCGAGAGCAGCGGTTTCCGCGTATCTGGTAAGATACTATACGCATACAGTCACCCATCAGCGTCCCTCTAAAGACTTTGGGAAAGGGCCAAGCAGGTCAATTCCAATCTTTTCAAAAGGGGAAGTGAGTGGTTTGACGGTGTGATGCGCCACCAGCGCCCTTCAGCACTAGCGGCGGCCTGCCGTTGGCTCGGGAGAGAGAGCAAAAAAAGATGAGAGACGCGAGGCGTGGCGCAAGGGGCGCGAGGAGACGAGCTCGGGCAGCGAGCAGAAGTCACGGCTGAACGGCTTCAGGAACCCGGGTGACCAGGCCTGGGCAAGTCGTCCTCGCTCAGTTCAGCGCAACCAGGAGCCTGCTGTCTCCTGTCTCCCGCCTGCCTCTCGCTGCCTCGGAGAGCGGGCACCGTGCCGGGCACAGGCAGGTGCTGCCCGCCCGGAGATCCTGCCGGCCTTGCTGTCGGTTCGTGCCCACCGTCCAGTGGCTGGGAGCTGCTGCCGTGAAAAGGAGCCTTCCTGGCCGTGCCCGGGTGTCCGGACCTGGGCGGCTGTCTCCTCCCTGTGGTGTGTCGTCAAGGCCACTGCTGCTAGTACTCCGCGCCCGATTTCCGGCCGCAGGGAGAACAGGCTTGCGGTGGTGCTTGGCCCCGGCGCCTTTCCGGCGACGGGCAGCGGATTCGCAAGCCGGAACCTCTCCTCTACCCTCGGCCGCACAGTTCCCCACCCATCACTGACTGCTTGCTTTTAAGTACAACTATTTTTGTTCTCCCTTCTGACGTGCTCGGTCTGGGACAGTTCTCTGGATCCACCGGGGCCCCACCTCGGAGTACGATCGAACCTGCTTGGGGGACTTTTCCCCTCACAAATTTGGCGTCCACGACAGGACCAGGCCGAGCAGTGTTTGCCAGTTAACGGAGTGTCTTAGACAGAATGAGTGCTGCGGATTTCCTCGCGGTACGGGAGCGCCTGGGTTTGCAGGGACGCGAGTTGCGCGAGTGGGTAGAGGAGGAAGCACAGAACTCGAAGCAGAGAACTTGGCGCTAGGAGCCCAGAACATGGAGCGAGAAGCACAGAACTTACAGCTGCGAGTTAGACTAACAAAAAGAGAAAATCTTCGTCCTAATCCTAACACTGAAAGTGCGGAGCGCAGTGCCTCAACCGTTTTTCCCATTAGCGCACATGGCCTGATACCATTGTTTAATGAGGGACGAGATGATTTGGACGCGTATTTGAAGCGTTTTGAACATGTCGCCACAGGGCAAGGTTGGCCGAAAGAGAAATGGGCCACGGCCTAGAGCCTCTGTCTCGGCGGGGAAGCTCTTATAGTCTTTGGTCGACTATCTCCAGAGGACTCTATGGATGATGATAAAGCGAAACTCGCACTGCTACGAAGATTTCGTTTTACCGCGGAAGGCTATAGGGAGAGATTTAGGCAAAGCAAGCCTCACGGTGATGAGACAGCCTCCCAGTACGCCACGAGACTGTTCAGTTTTTTTTACCACTGGGTTGAAATGCGGGGAGAAGGCCGCACCTTTGAGGTGGTGCGCGATATGATTGTTGCTGAGCAGTTTATGAACAACTGCCACAATCGTTTAGTATTGTTGCTACGAGAAAGGGATTGTAAAGAGGTTGAAAAGATTGTTGAGGCCGCCGACCATTTCCTGGAGGCTCAGAGACAGAAAAACCTTGCAACTTTCAAATACCGGAGTGAGCAGGGTTCAGTGAAGCCTACGAACACGGTTCCTAATCCCAAGTCGCAAATTCGATGTTTCATCTGCGAGAAGGTCGGACACAGGTCTTCAGATTGTCGTTCGAAGCCGAAGCCCCCATATTGCACATTCTGCCGCAAGTCTGGACACGACTTACAACCATGCCGGCGCAGCAGTTCAAGTGACCGGGAGACATCCGCATGTTTCATGTCACCGCGAGGTTCTTGCCCTGAACAACAGCCGTAAAGAGAGCGTTTAGATGTCCGAGCGGCAGATTCCGTTCACAGACCCACTCCGCGGATTGCCAGTATGCCGGTGGTGCACGGGGAAGTGTTTGGACAATGGGTGTCAGTGCTGCGGGACACGGGAAGTTACAGCATCGTAGTGCGCCAGGCCCTCGTGCCCGAGGCAGCGTACACTGGCAAAAGAGCGACATTGCTTTTGGCGGATGGTTCCACCATCGAACCTGAGGCGGAAGTGATCCTCACATCACCGTACTTTACAGGCAAGGCCATTGCAAGGTGCCTACCGACGCCTTTATATGACGTGTTAATTGGCAATGTCCCGGGTGCCCATGTTCCTTTCTTGGAGGATTCAGGTGATTGTTCAAAAGTCTCGGCGGACCAGGGGACCACTTCTGCACCGGCTACGCGGGCCAACGCTCCTTGCGCAGCTGTGGCGGCGAAAGCTTCGGAGCCTATCTTGGATCTCTCTCGCACGATCCACGTGTCTCGACCGGCGTTTCGCAAAAAACTAGAAGAGGACACTAGCTTAGACATGTGTCGGAAGAAACTGGGGACAACCTTTTCCGGGAAAGCAGAGACCACCCATACCTTCCATCTGGTTGACGGCGCATTGGTCCGGACATATCAAGGGTGCCCTGGCAAAACAATTGAACAAGCGGTGTTTCCGAAGAGCTTGCGCCCTCAGGCATTGTGCAGGCGCATGAGAGTGCTCTTGCCGGCCATCAGGGTGTGAAGAAAACTATGGCGAGAGTACTAGGTGACTTCTACTGGCCAGGGGTACAAGCCGACATCAAAAGATTTGTGAAGTCATGCGACGCATGTCAGCGGACTGTCCCGAAAAGAAAGCTGGGCAACGCTCCATTAGGGCGTATGCCTGTTATTTCCACACCTTTGGAGCGGGTGGCGGTAGACATCATTGGGCCTTTGACTCCAACCTCATCTAAAGGGAACCGGCACATCCTTACTTTGGTGGATTTTGCCGCCAGGTTTCCCGATGCGGCAGCCCTTCCTGCCATCGATTCAGCCACTGTGGCGGAAGGCCTTCTCGAAATGTTCTCTCATATTGGGTTCCCGCTGGAGGTGCTTTGTGATCGGGCTTCGTGCTTCACATCTGCACTTATGCGGGAAGTGAACGATGTGCTAGCAATCAAACACCTAAGTTCGATCCCATACCATCCCATGTGCAACGGGCTTGTGGAGAGGTTTAATGGGACCATGAAAAGCATGCTACAGAAGTTGTTCCAAGAACACCCCAAGGCATGGGACCGTTATCTTGCTCCACTGCTCTTCGCCTACATAGAGGCACCACAAGCCAGCCTGGGGTTTTCCCCATTTGAGCTCATCTACGGTCGCCAAGTCCGAGGCCCAGTCACCATTCTAAAATAGCTCTGGACGGCCGGAAAATTGTCTGACACAGTCAGAACAAAGTATGGTTATGTGCTAGATTTGGGGGAGCGTCTAGAAGGCACGCTGCAGCTCGCACACCAAAATTTAATGAGGGCGCAGAGGTCGCAGAAGATGTACTACTATAGGCGCGCCTCTGGTAGGAAACTGAAGGTTGGTGATCGAGCGCTGATCCTTCTATCCGCATCCCATAACAAGGTCATCATGCAGTGGAAAGGACCTTTTGTGGTCACAGGCAAGAAGAACGAAGTCGATTACTGGCTTGATGGGGGCTCCAGCAAAAAGTTGTTCCACATAAATATGCTGAAATGCTATGAAGAGCGCCAGCCAGTGATTTCTCTCCAAGCGTCATCGTTCGTGGTCGTTGAGGAAGTGGAGGCAGAAACTCCAGTGCCAACCTTCAGTGCGAATCCTGGTCTTGGGATGGGAGCTATCAAGCGAGCTCATACTTTGAATGAGACGCATTTAGCCGCACTAGAGAGATTGCTGGAGGCTCACAGCGACATTTTTTCAGAGGTTCCAGGCCATATTAATTTAATTGAGTGCCACTTGGAGTTAACGACGAGTGGGCCCGTCAACACCCCGCAGTACCCATTACCATTTGCCTTGCGTGAGGTTGTCGAGAAGGAGGTTGCAGACATGTTGAGGCTTGGGGTTGTCGAACGCTCCCATTCCCCTTACAACTCTCCACTTGTCTTAGTTAAGAAACCTGACAAAACATATCGTGCGTGTATTGACTTTCGTCGGATTAATAGCATATTGGTGGACGATGGCAAGCCCATTCCAAGGACTGATGTTATGTTTGCCGAGGTCGGCAAGTGCCACTCAGCACTGCGTCCAGGCCTGTTACAGCATTTTCCACCCAATGAGGCCACTATCAGTGCGCCTTCATGCCCTTTGGAATCAAGACCGCGTCCGCAATTTTTACTCGCCTTATGAGAAGCCTTCTGGCAGGTCTACCTAATCTGGTCCATTATATAGATGACGTCTTGGTGGCTACTTCAACGTGGGAGGAGCACTTGAATACTCTCCGCGAATTGTTCACGCGCATCAGATAGGCAGGCCTCACAGTAAAACCTCAGAAATGCGAGCTTGGTATGAGCCGCGTAGTCTTCTTAGGACATTTATTGGGTGAGGGTGTGATTCGCCCAGTGGAGTCAATTGTCACTAAATTGGAACAGGCAGCTAAAGCCGAAACTAAGAAGCAGGTTAGGTCTTTTCTAGGTTTGGCTGGGTTATACCGGGATTTAAAAATTCAGGGGCACTTGACTGTCTAAAGTGCGTAGAGGCAAAAGCGTTTTCCGCACCACTTTGGTTATGTGACACTGGTGACGTCACCACTGGATAACGTCACACATAATTAGTTCGTTTATTGGTTTATTGGGGTTTGACGTCACAAAGCAACTGGGGCTATGAGGGACGCTGTAGTGAAGGGCTCCGGAAATTTCGACCACTTGGGGTTCGTTGACGTGCAGTGACACCGCACAGCACACGGGCTTCTAGAATTTCGCCTTCATTGAAATTCAGCCGCCGCGGCCGGAATCGACCCCACGTCTTTCGGGTCAGCAGCCGAGCGCCGTAAACACTGAGCCACCGCGGCCGGGCTGATGACGAAGTAATGACAAATTACTAATTAGTGACTAGCTACTGCCTAATGACTAAATACTAATTAACTGCTAATTAATGACGCTTAAGCTTCGCCTTTAGGAGTGGAACGCGACAGCGTGTTGTAGCGCTGCCAGGGAGTCCACGGAACGCCACCACCCGTTCGGCGCGATGCCTTGCCCTTTGAACTCGACGCTTTTTGAGGAAAGGAAATGGGGCAGTAATTCTCTGTCATCTCGGTGGACGCCCGAACCGCACCGTACACGAAGGGAGGAACGCCACCACCCCTTCGGCGCGATGCCTTCCCCTTTGAACGCAACGCTTTTTATGCGAAGCACAGTAAAATAGCCCAACCCAGCTCCTCGAGCGCGGCGGTGTCGTTACCATTGACCTTTCGTTACCTCCATGTCATACCACGTGATGCATGACGTCACAGCAGATGAAAAACGGGGGCCCAACTCGCGCCGTTGCGCGAGGCGTCGTGACCAAGGATGACCACGTGGTGCGTGACGTCACAGCACATGAGAAACGGGGGCCCAGCTCGCACCGTCGCGCGAGGCGTCGCGACCAAGGAGGACCACGTGATGCGTGACGTAACGACATAGGAGAAACGGGGCCCCAGCTCACGCCGTCGCGCGAGGCGTCGCGACCGATGTGTTTCCTGCTTCTGCCGCTAGGTGCGCTGTAGTGAACACGTGATGCTGGAGCGGCGGTATACAAGGGGGTGCGCCTGCCTTTGCTAGGCGTACACGGGACAGAGATGCACCGGCCGGGCTGCCAGCGTCATGAGCCTCCGGGACATGAACGTTTGAGTGCAGTGGGGCCGTGCGGGGGCCCAAGGACCGACGTGTCCAAAACTCCCTTGTTATAAATAAAGTTTTCATCATCATCACCTCCTGGAGACAGAGCTGCTCGTTGGAATGAGAAGCAAAAGTTGCGGCGTGCTACAGAGACTGATGAAGAGCGTGAAGAACGTCTAGCCAAGCGGCGTGCTCGATATGCAACTCGGGGACAATATGCTTCGCATCTGACTAGGCTTAACCTAAGCTAAGCCTCAGCCATGTTTTGAGGAAATGCTGGCATTAGGGGTCTACAACATTGTGACGGAGCTCTCGGAAGCTCATCTCACTTCTCAGTACGAGCGTCTCACTCACACCTCCACGGGACGTCACATACTCGACAAGCTTGGAATACGCTTCGAAACAACCGCACCCGACAGGGTCCAGCTTCCACACCATATCCACAGTAACCTTATCGTTACCCCTCTTCCTAAAAATATGCACCCAGAGTATCATGTCGCTCGCCGCAAGCACAGGGCTAAGTCTCTGCACAAAAAATATTTAACAGATCAGACAGCAGTCTATGTCGACGCCGCTGAATACCCCGACCGCGAAGCTTTTTCGCTCGCGGTTGTAAACTACTGTGGACGGCCGCTAGTTGCGTGCTCCATTCCCGTCAGATTGCCTGAAGAGGCCGAGGAGGCGGCCATAGCCTTGGCGATGGTCTCCACCTCTGCAGAAACCATCTTCAGCGACTCTAAATCGGCGATTCGTAGTTTCGCCAAAGGCCATGGTCTCCCCTGTCACCCTCTCTCTCCTCCACTCCACCAAACTTCAACTCCGCCCGATCCAATTGATCTGGGTCCCTGCGCACTCGTCGCATCCAGGCAACGAGGCGGCCTACAATTATGCCCGAGGATTCGTCGACCGGGTTGTGGTGTCGCCCGTCCTGCGGACGGCGAGAGATCGTATGGTCACATTTCATGACATAACCATGCACTACCGCTTAGGTGGACTTCTATATCCCCCCGCACATAGTTCTCTCACCAAACCCCAAGAAGTTGCGTGGAGGCAACTCCAAACGAACACCTTCCCCAACCCCGCGATATATGCCCGCATATACCCTGGGGTCTACTCCCCTTCCTGTCAAATGTGTGGCCAACATGCCACTCTATCCCACATACTCTGGGCTTGCCCTCGGGACTACCCCCCTAGAGGCTTGCAGCTCTCGAATCCAGACCAGTGGGAGGCCGCATTGCTCAGCTCCGAATCGGACACACAGATCCGGGTTGTGACAAGAGCCCTAGAAGTCGCCGAACGACACGGGCTCATGGCCACTTGATGGGGCTATAACCCCACACCGTCAGATACATCTGTCGACGAAAATAAAGTTTATCCTCCTCCTCCTCCTCCTTGAGGAAATGAAACGGCGCAGTAATTCTCTGTTATCTCGGTGGACACCCGAACCGCACCGTACAGGAAGGGAGGAACGCCACCACCCCTTCGGCGCGATGCCTTACAGTTTGAACGCAACGCTTTTTGAGGAAAGGAAATGGCGCAGTAATTCTCTGTCATCTCGGTGGACACCTGAACCGCACCTTAAGGGAAGGGAGAAACGCCACCACCCCTTCGGCGCGATGCCTTACAGTTTGAACGCAACGCTTTTTGAGGAAAGGAAATGGCGCAGTAATTCTCTGTCATCTCGGTGGACACCTGAACCGCACCTTAAGGGAAGGGAGAAACGCCACCACCCCTTCGGCGCGATGCCTTACAGTTTGAACGCAACGCTTTTTGAGGAAAGGAAATGGCGCAGTAATTCTCTGTCATCTCGGTGGACACCCGAACCGTCCCTTAAGGGAAGGGAGAAATGCCACCACCCCTTCGGCGCGATGCCTTACAGTTTGAACGCAACACTTTTTGAGGAAAGGAAATGGTGCAGTAATTCTCTGTCATCTCGGTGGACACCCGAACCGTACCGTATAGGAAGGGAGGAACGCCACCACCCATTCGGCGCGATGCCTTGCCCTTTGAACGCAACGCTTTTTGAGGACAGGAAATTCTCTGTCATCTCGGTGGACACCCGAACCGCACCGTACAGGAAGGGAGGAAGTGGGAGTGAGAGAAGTTAGAGGGGCCGTAATGAAGAAACTGAAAATTGTATTTGAGGAAAGGAAATTATGCAGTAACTGTCTTGCATATCTCGGTGGACACCCGTCTAAACGCGGACACATGTGCTGACCCGGACGGAGACACGGCTGCCGACCCGGATTGCTAACGACAGCATGAGGCATTAAAGGCTTTCGCCTTAATACCTCACTACGCTGCCAAGGCCCAGCCTTCGGTTGAACTTACACGGAAAGAAGAGAGTAATCATGTGCATTGGACTCCCAAGCGTGAAAAGGCATTCGAAACCTTGAAACAAGCTCTTGCATCCCGACCAGTTGTGCGGGCGCCTGATCTCGCAAAGGAGTTCATTCTCCGTACCGACGCCTCTGGGAAGGTTCTAAGTGCAGTTCTTTTGCAAGAACACAACGGTACGCTTCATTCTGTATCGTACGCCAGCAGGCAGCTTCTTCAGCGCGAAACACACTATCCCGCCATCGAACGGAAATGCCTGGCACTTGTCTGGGCGGTCGGCAAATTTCACATTTTAAGCATGAAATGCTTTTAGCTCCCGTTGACGGCAGTGTGGTGAGGTCACGCCGAGACCGAGATCCACTCATCCGGGCTCTGAAACGACAACATCCGGGCACCGTACGAGACTTAACGAGATTTAACGAGACTCTCTAAGCCCTCCTACGCGACCGGCATGCAAGCGCCGGTTGGTCTCCAAATGAGTCACAAAAAATAACTGCTGCCAGTGCCTCCTATATGTTTATCAAGTATCAATCGAGCTGTGCGTTTGATAACGCACGGAATTATAATTTCCGATTTCTAATAACGCGTGCAAAAAGCGCATACATGCCACAATATTTAAGCATGAAATGCTTTACGGTGCGGTTCGAGTGTCCACCGCGATGACAGAGAATTACTGCTCCATTTCCTGTTCTCAAAAAACGTTGCGTTGAAAGGGCAAGGCATCGCGCCGAACGGGTGGTGGCGTTCCTACCTTCCTGTAAGGTGCGGCTCGGGTGTCCACCGAGATGGCAGAGAATTACTGCGTAATTTCCTTTCCTCAAAAAGTGTCGCGTTCAAAGGACGAGGCATCACGCCGAACGGGTGGTGGCGTTCCGCGGACTGCCTGGCAGCGCTACAACACGCTGTCGCGTTCCACTCCTAAAGGCGAAGCTTAAGCGTCATTAATTAGCAGTTTATTAGTATTTAGTCATTAATCAGTCATTACACACTAATCAGTAATTTGTATTTACTTTGTCGTGAATTATGTGTGACGTAATCCAGTGGTAACATCACCAGTGTCACATACGCAAAGTGGTGCTGAAAACGCTTTCGCCTCTACGCACTTCGGACAGTTTCGAACGCGCTGCATATACATTCTTGTCAGGCCTGCGTCTCGTCGTGCCCGCGTGCGCTTCGCATTATGCCCGTAAACATTTCATGCTTACTCTACTCTCGGACTCGGTTACGGAAGAGGCAGAATTTTTTTTGTATGGTCGCACTTTTATTATCCAGACAGACCATCAGCCCCTTCAACACTTGACGCAGGCGAAACATTTAAATAGCCGCGTGCTCCGGTGGAGTCTGGGGCTACAGGAATATTCTTTCCGGGTTGAACACAATAACGTTGGTGCCAATTATTTAAGCCTGTCATGACCCTGTGAGAACTCTGTCGCCGTAACGTTCTTTTGACTGGTCCGGCAACCAATCTTTGTGTGTGAACTTCCTTTTGTGGTGTCTGTGCAGTTATGTTTTGTTGTGCGTTTTGTGTGTGTGAAACATTGTCGACAGCCAGTGAACGGTGGTGCGCGTGTGAAAGTGTTCAGTGTGGAGTGGTGCAGTGCGCCGAACAGTGCTTTATGCGAAAGTTTAAAAAAAAAAAACTTCTCAAGAGGGGGCATATTTGTGATGCGGGCCCTTCAGCACTAGAGGCGGCCTGCCGTTGGCTCGGGAAAGAGAGCAAAATAAAGAAGAGAGACGCGGGGCGTGGCGCAAGCGGCGCGAGAAGACGAGCTCGGGCTACGAGCAGGCGAGGTCACGGCTGAACGGCTTCTGGAACCCGGGTGACCAGGCCTGGGAAAGTCGTCCTCGCCCAGTTCAGCGCAACCAGGAGCCTGCTGTCTCCTGTCTCCCGCCTGCCTCTCGCTGCTTCGGAGAGCGGGCACCGTGCCGGGCACAGGCAGGTGCTGCCCGCCCGGAGATCCTGCCGGCCTTGCTGTCGGTTCGTGCCCGTCTTCCAGTGTCTGGGAGCTGCTGCCGTGAAAAGGAGCCTTCCTGGCCGTGCCCGGGTGTTCGGACCTGGGCGGCTGTCTCTTCCCTCTCGTGCGTCGTCAAGGCCACTGCTGCTAGTACTCCGCGCCCGATTTCCGGCCACAGGGAGAACAGGCTTGCGGTAGTGCTTGGCCCCGGCGCCTTTCTGGCGACGGGCAGTGGATTCACAAGCCGGAAACACTCCTGGACCCTCGGCCACGCAGTTCCCCACCCATCACTGACTGCTTGCTTTTAAGTAAAACTATTTTTGTTCTCCCTTCTGACGTGCTCGGTCTGGGACAGTTCTCTGGATCCTCCGGGGTCCCACCTCGGAGGACGCTCGAACCGCCTGTGATTGGTTGGGCGCCTCGTACGTCCACAATGGTGGTGTATGCTCGGTCGGCCCAGATCGGCCAAGCATGGTTGCGGAGGCTGCGAAGCGACGGATCACCAGTGTTTACGTCCCCACTCCGCGGTTTCCGGTTTCGGCTGGCATCGTCAGGGTCATCACCAGTGGTCGGCGGACGGCAGAGGGCGGAGCTACCGCGCAATTTTAAACGCCGATTACGTCGCTCCTAAGTTATTAATCTGTAAAAAAATTTCACCTGCATGATTTATAAGGTTCCCACATCTACACGTGAGCATCGCAATGAATTCAAAAGACTCTTCAGCTTCCCTTTAAGCTAAGATCAAATGAGCGATGAACATCGGCATTTTTATCCGATTATGTAGTGCGGCGCATTTTCATAGCTTCTTTCTGTCTCGAGCTGATGTTCTTTCTTTGGTTCAGAGACTTCATGTAAAAGCAAAGCAACGTTAAGAAACGTTAGAGGGCACTGCGGAAAGCGCCCCTTTACTGTAGGTAAAGATGATGGCGATTCTTAATGAGAATTGCCAACACAGTAAACAAAAAATAATAAAGGAAGAAAAGCTGAGCATGGTGGCAATTGCCACCACCCCGTTTCAAAGGGGGCGCTCCTATCCATCCATCCATCCATCCATGGAGTAATGCGAATGTATTCACGCCTTCTCGCCGCCTCTAATCCTCCCCTTTGTCTCTTTCTCGACTGTGACGTCGCCTCTGACAATCGAATCACATAATTCACTTTAAACCACAATTAATGCACTTAACTCTTTAATTAATTCGTAATTAATTAACAAATAAATAATTCCATTCGCACTCAATTCGCTTAATTCACGATTGTAACAAAATTAATCCACAATTAATCCATTTATTTCACGCTTGAATTGCTTAATTCACAATTAATTATTTACGTTCACACTTCATTCGCAATTAATTGAAAATTCATTTACTCTACTACACCTTTAATTCATTCTAATGTATAATTAAGCCGCATTACACCCAAATTAATCCACCTTACTAATTGATTCACCTTATTCGCTCTAATACACCTTAATTCATATTCATTTACTACACGCGTTTCTATAATTCATTATTATTGATTAGATTTCGATCGATTAACTCTAGAGCCTTCTTCATTTTACATCGGTATTCATTTCGGACATTCAAATTTCCCACCGCGCGTTGGCTCCGCCCAGCTTTTCAGTCACGTGGGCCAATGACGTGGTACATCAGATGGAGTTTCTCGTGGCACCACAGTTCTAGCGACTCAAATCTCGCGCCACTCCTCGCACGAACACGCCCACTTTTGGTCATTTTTTTTACTCTAATTAACTGATGATCCGATCGGAACCAAATTTTTTTGCTCCGCATGTTCACATCATCCTCCTTCGATTATCAGCACTTTTTAAACGATATCTCTTTATAGTTTCCCACAGTCGCTGCGGACACGGTTTTGATGACAGAACGCCGCCGACATAGCCTAGTAATGCTTTCGCATTAATAACAAAGAAGCCTTACTATATTGCTGGACAGGATTCTTTTTGGGAATCGCAGCCAAAACCGCTCAACCACGGATATCCGTGGAACGTCCTATTGTCACGCGTGGGTCAGTACATCCGGCTCGGTTGGATACGTCAAAGTAGGTGACTGGAACGGACGTCGGTAGCAGCCACTTCCACGAAGCCACGAAGTGCCAAGCACTTCGGTTTCTTTCTTTCTAAGGCGAGCTCGCGCGCGCATTCCGGGCTGTCGTGGTTCCAGTAGAACGACGACGAATGGACGGTGTCATTACTCCCCGGCAAAAAGAAGCATCGTCCCGATGCTGGGAGTGAGTGTACTGGTCGGAAGGGCGGAACAGGATTAGTGGGCGAGTCTACCGCTCGTGATAAGCCTTCAGGCGGACCACGTGAACCACTTCAGGGTACGGGGACCGTCGGGACTTCTGAAATCCATTGGGGATGACCTCGTAGTTGAGGTCGCCCAATGACCTGATCACGCGGTATGGTCCGAAGTAGCGATGGAGGAGTTTTTCGCTGAGTCCTCGTCGCCGAATGGGGAACCACACCCACACACAGTGGCCAGGAGCATAATGGACGTCATGACGGCGCCGATTGTAGCGGTCTACATCTCGAAGTTCTCGGTCCAGAATTCGCACTTTGGCCAGTTGGCAAGCCTCTTCGGCGCGTTCCAGGAAGGTGTAGGTGTCAGTGTGAAGGCTAGGGTCGTCCAGATGTGGTAACATTGCGTCGAGCATCTTCGTCACTGCACGGCCGTATACGGGACATCTGCGTTGTTTCTTGCATGGCCGTATTGTAGGCGAAGGTGACGTAAGGGAGCACTTCGTCCCACGTTTTGTGTTCAATATCGACGCACATGGAGATCATGTCAAAAAGGGTTCGGTTCAGTCTTTCAGTCAACCCGTTCGTCTGAGGGTGGTGCGACGTTGTTCGGCGGTGGTCGGTGTGACTGTAAACCAAGATCTGCTGCAGCAGCTGAGCCATGAACGCAGGGCCTCTGTGAGTGATCAGCACTTCAGGTGCCCCATGGCGGAGTACGATCTCATGCACGAAGAACTTGGCAACTTCTAAAGCGGTGCCGCTAGGTAGAGCTGACGTTTCTGCACAGCGGGTAAGGTAGTGTGTTGCGACAATTATCCATTTGTTGCCAGAGTTCGAACGTCGGAAGGGACCCAGCATGTCCATTCCTATTTGTTGGAAAGGCCTTGTGGGTGGTTTAATGGGCATCAAGAACCCAGCTTGTTTGATTGACGGCATCTTGCGACGCTGACAGGCTCGACACGTTCTGACGTATAGTGAGTGACATCACCACGGAGACGAGGCCAGTAGTAATTCTCTTGGATTCGGGCTAGCGTACGGGCTATGCCCAAATGTCCAGAAGTGGGTT
Organism: Amblyomma mixtum; assembly: GCF_055824585.1. NCBI lineage: Eukaryota > Metazoa > Arthropoda > Arachnida > Ixodida > Ixodidae > Amblyomma > Amblyomma mixtum. Next base: position 17,126,571 of record NC_143017.1, read on the forward strand.
CGTCATGGGAGGCTTGGAGGATTTCGTTGCGCAGGCTAGCCGGTACGACGATTAGGTATTGCGTATTGTTCGGAGCGAAATTTTTCTTGACCAGTAGACCATTGCGGATGCGTAGAGATGACAACACACGCCTGAAAGCGCACGGGGCGGTCGTGTTGCTGCCGTTCAGAAATTCCATTACATCTCGAAGTTCGAGGTCGGCGCATTGTTGGTCAGCGAGGCAAGCGGCGCAGAGAGCACTCAGGAAGATGACGTCATCATTAGAGGCGTCGGTAGAAGGATCGACTGGGGCACGGGACAGGCAATCGGCGTCAGAGTGCTTGCGCCCGGATTTGTACACGACAGTCATGTCGTATTCCTGGAGCCGCAAACTCCATCGGACGAGGCGAGCGGACGGGTCTTTGAGGCTTGCGATCCAACATAAGGCATGATGATCGGTTAGCACCTTAAACTTTTTGCTGTAAAGGTACGGTTGGAATTTCGAAGTGGCCCATACGATGGCAAGGCATTCTTTCTCGGTAGCAGAATAGTTTGATTCGGCTGGCGACAAACACCGACTTGCGTAAGCGATGACCCCTTCTTGACCTGCTTGGATCTGGACCAGGACAGCACCTAAGCCGACGTTGCTGGCATCAGTATGGAGCTCCGTGTCAGCGTTTACGTCGAAGTGAGCCAGAACGGGAGGCGCCTGCAGGATGCTTTGTACGCTGCGGAATGCATTTTCTGGCGCTTCTTCCCATCTGAAAGGTGTGTCCGTCCTGGTTAGGCGCCTCAGCGGCTCGGCAATACGAGCAAAATCTTTCACGAAACGACGGTAATACGCGCACAATCCAAGAAAACGGCGGACAGCTTTCAGGTCTTGCGGCGGCGGAAAATGGGCAATAGCTGTTGTTTTCTCAGGATCAGGCTGAACTCCGGCTTGATTCGCAACGTGCCCCAAGAACTTTAGCTCTGTATACTTAAAGTGGCATTTCTCGTTTTTGAGCGTGAGTCCAGAAGATCTTATGGCTTGTAGTACCAATTCAAGGCGGTGAAGATGCTCCTGGAAAGTCGGGGCGAAGACGACAACATCGTCAAGATAGACGAGACACGTCTGCCATTTTAAATCGGCAAGGACGGTGTCCATGAGTCGTTGGAAAGTTGCCGGTGCAGAGCACAGTCCAAAGGGCATGGCCGTAAATTCATAAAGGCCATCTGAAGTAATAAAGGCTGTTTTTTCGCGGTCCCGCTCATCGACCTCAATTTGCCAGTAGCCTGACTTGAGGTCCATCGTAGAAACGTATTTCGCGCTACAGAGGCGATCCAGAGCGTCGTCGATCCGGGGAAGAGGATAGACATCATTTTTGGTGATTTTGTTTAGGCGGATTAAGATCCGAATCTCCAGAGCCAGGCGGCGATGTCCGTAGGGTATCCCTTTGAACGTCCATGTCCGTATATGCGCATTGGAGATTAGGCGTATATCCGAAAGACATTCGTTATCATATGTCTTGTGGGCATCCGAAGGCGGATGTCCGAGGGGTATAATTGAATATCCCTCAAGGGATGTGAACTTACTGCATTGCAAACACATTTTGTTTTTCCCCACACAAGAAGCATGAATTAACATAAATAAAATTGGCAAATAACATTGGCAAATAACAAACTTCACCCGAGCAAACAGGTTTGCGGCAGCTATCGCATCGTGCATGTAACTTTCCCTGCAGTGCAAAACAAGCTGCGCAGTAGAGTACAACTCGGTTACAGAGCTTCACACATTTTACTGCAGCATCATCAGTGGTAATTTTCAAGCAGAGTTACTTACTTCGGAAGTAAGCCTTTCTGACGGGCTAGTTGGTACATGTTCATATTTGACAGGATGTGCGCTAAAAAGACGTTGACAGGAAAAAAAAGGATAGATACGACAGGAAAGAAGAGAAAATTTCAACTTTAATGACAAAAAAAGCCAGGCCCGCTTATATATCCGCTAATATCCAGAGACGAGCTGCGTGAAGGAGCGTGAACCAAACAACCAAACAAAAGGAAGAGCAATAAGGCATATCTAAGTGAGATTACAACAAACCCAAGAATGCGAACATATCAACACTGCCGAGGTAAGGTAGGAAAGCATTCGTATGGGCTGACAACAATTTGTAACAACGTCAGAATACAGAGCTCTATGAAAAATGACAGTAAACAGAAAGAAGTGCATAACACGACGAAAATATGCATAACAGCATGAAAAATTTTTAACAATGAAAAGAAAGATGAGAGAAGGCGGTAAAAAATCGTGTAAAGGGCTGCAAAGAAAATAAAAGCACATTTCAAAATTCTAAAAAGAAACTAAAATACAGACCAGCGAACGGGTTAGTAGCCTAGATGTAACCACCCAAAAAGAATAGTTCATTTCCCTAAAGGTGAATAGAAGACGTGCTAACGCACTAGTCTTTTCTCGCGTCAATGAAAAAGCCCCCAATTACTTCTCTATCGGTTTTGTCCTAATCCTTGCTCGAAAATTAGTTTCATTAAACTTCAGGTAGCAGCTTTGGCAGCTGCTGCACTGTAACGGAAGCTTTCCTCTAGATTTGTTCTTTATGGTGATGTTGTGCTTGCGGACGCCTCACTGAAACATTTCCCGGTTTGCCCCACATACACTTTGCCGCACGTCAAGGGTAATCTCATACACAACATTGGCAGTGCATTGTGTCTACGTCGTTTGACGCTTGATATTAAAGGCCTTAACACGCTTCTTAGTCCCCGTCGGACATAATTTCGCCAGTCTGCAGAGAGTCGCAAAAACCAGCTTAACCTCTTGATGAGATGTAACTTTCTAGAAATTGTGTGAAAGACCATGTAGGTAAAGCATAACCTGCACAGGTGTTTGTTCTGTCTCGCGTTTAAAGTGTTCCAATTTTTTTTATTTTTGCAAAAGGTTTCAGACATGCCGGTAAGCAGATGGGCTGGGTAACCTGCAGATGAAATTCGGTCAATCTGGCACTGGAGGCTTTCACCTATTTGTGGGCGCATGATTTTTCTAATGCAGACATCAGGCAAACAGATACTGCGCCACGTTTTACCTGCTTCGAGTGGGCTATCATAGAGCAAAAGCCCAACACACATGCGCATTTGTAAAAATAAGCTGTAGGTTAAGAAACTGGAGTCGGTCATGATCTGCACATTCATGCGCAAATTTCAGCCCCCTTGATAAAGAACCAAAAGTAGTGAGAGTTTGGTTTACAAGTGTATCTGCGGCACCGTGTGTAGGCACGTTAAGAAGGATAAGATAGTGATTGAAGTATCTGAAAATACGTTCTATCCCTGTGTCCTTGAAGCTAGCTTCTTGGCGCCGGTCAAATGACGCCGGAAAAATTTTACGTAGTTCCGGTGCGACTGACGACCCTATACAAATTCCCGCCTATTATAAGTAAAACTAATCCCAAAAGCAAATAACAGTGCAATCCAAATAAAACATTAGGAGGTCAAGAAATTTTTCAGTTGTGACACCAGCGGAATTCTGACACTTGACTTCGCCGTATTCTTCCAAATGTTCATGGACAGCATCAAACGAACCGTCGTGGGGCACAGAGTAGAACAAGTCCTGAACGTCAACAGATAAACCAGTAGTGGCCGATAACTTGCCTCTTTCCAGGACCCGACCCACTTCCGTTTAGCTTCGAACGCGGTAAGGGTCACCGCCAGCCAGTCTGTCCAGTTGGCGCCGAAGGAAGTCACCCACAACTTTTTGCCACTTATCTCTTTCGGACACAGTGGCACGTAGTGGGCAGGCGCAGGCTTATGCGTTTCTCCTGAAAGCAATATTTCGAGGCATCCGGTCTCAGCAGCTTTGACTGTCTTTCCTGTAGATTCCAGGTTAGTTTGGAAGATTGAAGTCGGCTTTTCTAAAATTCTTTTGATGGCTTCATTGGCTTTTTCGTTGAAGATATTGTCACGACCAGAGGAGCCGTGAAAGTAGGCATCGGGAAGAACCCAAGACTGGGAGCCTACTTCTTAATACTAGAGCCAGGTTCCAGGACACAGAACAGAACAAGCGCGCCTCGACAGTCCACCGCTTGACTCAGCGCGGAGGCCGCGCGGCGCGTTAGGCGCGTGGCATTATCCCCCCCCCCCCCCCCCCCGTGAAAGCAAGAGAGAGAGAGAAAACTTTATTGTCGGAAAAGAAGGGTTCGTGGATGCTTAGCAGAAGGGCCAGGTGGCCGTTAGCTGATAGCTGGCGGCGACCTCTTCGGCGCGGTCGATGGCTTCTGCCTGGACGGCGGGGTCCGAGCTGCGCAGCACTTCTTCCCAGGAGTCTGGTGAGGGAGCTTCTATAAGAGCTTCCGGAGGTGGATCCTCCGGGCAGTCCCATATGATCGAAAGTGGTAGTGCTACCGCAGTGTTTGCAGGTGGGGTCTATGAGATCGGGGTAGATGTGGGCGTAAATGTACTGGTTCGGGTAAGAATGGGTTTGAAGTCTTCTCAAACCACCTCTTGGTGTTTGGAGAGTGACTTGTGCGGGGGAGGATAGATTCTTATAGAGAGTTTGTAGAATTGGGTAATGTCGTGGTACGAAATCACTGCCTCCATCTCGGATCCCCCTGGACGAGAGCCCACCGCTCGGCCGACAAAACCTCGAGCGCCCGTTCTCGCCCGTGAAAGCAAACATCGTCTCGATGTGGAATGGGATATGTACAGGGAGAGGGGGAGGAGCAAAAACAGAACAATAAGGGGTAGGTGAACCATACAATGCGCGCTAGATGAGATGTGGGGAGATTCAAGTTCACAGGTGGGGTAAGGGGAAAAAGGTACGAAACACAGCGTGAACACAGCGCTCAGTCACGTGAAAAGTACGGCTTTAAGCACACTACATGCACGATTTCAGGCCGTTGACGCTGAGAGCCGACGATCATAGTTCTTTGGAGGACAACTTCGTAGCTGACGCTGTTCAGGCGGCGAAGTACTCTGTAAGGGCCAAAATACCTATTTATAAGCTTTTCGCACAATCCCTTGCGGCGCACGGGTGTCCACCCCCACACGTGGTCGCCCGGCTCGTAGTGCACGTCCCTGTGCCGCAGGCTATAGTGTCAGGCATCGGCGGATTGCTGGTCCTTGACGTGCAAGCGGGCCAGCTGACGGGCCTGCTCTGCTTGCTCCACGAAGTGGCTTGCTTCAGGGGGGAGCTCTGCGTCGCCGTACGGCAGCATGGAGTCTAACATCATGCGGACCTCTCTGCCATACATGAGACGGAAAGGGGTGAACTGGGTGGTTTCCTGCGTCGCGGTATTATATGCGTAGGTGACGTACGTCAAGACCTCATCCCAGGTTTTGTGTTCAATGTCGACGTACATTGAGATCATGTCCGCCAGTTTTGTTGAGCCGTTCCGTTAGACCATTGGTTTGAGGATGATACGCTGTTGTTGGTCGATGAGCAGTATGGCTAAGCGTTAACATCTCGCATAGGAGTCGGGATGTAAACGCCTTGCCGGGTCAGTAATGATGGCCGATGGGGCGCCGTGTCTAAGAACGATGTCGTGCATAAGGAAGTGGGCAACCTCGGCGGCAGTACCTCGCGCAAGGACCTTCGTTTCAGCGTAGCGGGTCAAGTAGTCTGTGGCGACTATGGTCCACTTGTGGCCGGTCGACGAGAGAGGTAATGGCCCAAGAAGGTCCATGCCGATTTTGTCGAATGGTATTTGGGGCGGCTCGATGCACTGAGGCAGTCCAGGAGGCTTGAGCGCGGGTTTTTTCCGCCGCTGGCATTGCCGGCATGTCCGTAAATAATGCTTGACCCTTGAAGTTAGGTTGGGTCAGTAATAGTTCTGCCGGATTCGAGATAAGGTGCGTGTAACACCAAGGTGTCCGGAAGTCGGTTCATCATGGCAGGCAAGGACTTCATCCCGCAGATCAGACGGTATGACGAGCAGGTAAGTTGTCGGACTTGAAGTAGAGTTCTTTTGATAAAGCATCCCTCTCCGCAGGCAGAACGATGATAGTCCACGAGCTAGGTATCGTGGTATTTCAAGCCGCCCACCTTCGAGATGTTCTATGAGCAGACGCAGCTCGGCGTCGGCACGCTGTCTGGAAACGAGCGTGCTGACCGCTCTAAGGAAGGTATCATCGTCGATGGTGTCTTGTGGAGGAGGTTCGACGGGAGCGCGTGACAAGCTATCAGCGTCGGTGTGTATGCGGCCTGACTTGTAGGTGACGGTGAAATCGAATTCCTGCTGGCGTAATGCCCAACGTGCTAGGCGGCCGCAAGGGTCCTTTAAATTTTTCTGCCAGCACAGCGAGTGGTGGTCGGTGAACATACAAAACGGTCTGCCATACAGGTATGGGCGGAACTTAGCGGCGGCCCAGACTACTGCCAAACATTCCTTTTCGGTGGTAGAGTAGTTCAACTCAGCGAGCGACAGTGCGCGGCTATTGTAGGCAATTACTTTGTGGAGACCGTTTTGCCGCTGAACTAGAACGGCGCCAAGACCGACGTTGCTCGCATCCGTGTGTACCTCCGTGTCGGCGTCTTCGTCGAAATGTGCCAGGATGGGCGGCGATTGGAGTCGGCGTCGTAGCTCGTCGAAGGCAGTGTGCTGTTCGTTGCCCCAGGAAAATGACGTGTCATCACGGGTTACGAGCGTCAGAGGACTGGCGAGCTAGGCGAAGTGTCTAACGAAGCGACGATAGTAGGAGCACTGGCCCAGAAAACTTCGGACTGCTTTTTGTGGGCGGGGACCGGAAAGGCAGCAACGCCAGCAAGCTTGTCTGGGTCAGCTCGGATTCCGTAAGCACTAAAGACGTGCCCGAGGAAGTTCAATTCGGTGAACCCAAAGTGGTTATTTTTCTGGTTTGAGGGAGAGGTTGGCGGATCGAACGGCTTCGAGGACAGTTCTGAGGCGGTGCAGACGTTCCGTGAACGTTGCGGAAAAAATGATGACATCATCAAGATAAACAAGACAGGTCTCCCACTTCAGACCTGTAAGGACGGTGTCCATCATTCTTTGGAATGTGGCAAAAGCACAGCAGAGCCCGAATGGATGGACGCGAAATTCGTACAGCCCATCCGGTGTGATGAAGGCGGTTTTCTCACGGACCCTCTCATGAACTTCTATCTGCCAATAACCACTCCTGAGTTCGACCGAAGAGAAGTACTTGGCTTGACGAAGTCGGTCGAGGGAGTCGTCGATACGCGGCAGCGGATACACATCTTTCTTGGTCACACTGCTAAGCTTCCTGTAGTCGACACAGAATCGTAGTGTCCCCTCTTTCGTTTTCACGAGGAAAACAGGAGACGACCACGGAATGCTTGACGGTTGGATGACGCCGTCTGTGAGCATCTCTTCGACCTGTGTTTGGATAGCATCTCGCTCACCAGGGGACACACGATAGGGCTGCTGATGGATGGGTCGGGCGCCTTCATGCGTGATGATGCGGTGTTTAACAATCGACGTTTGTCGCACTTTAGACGACGACGTGAAAACGTGAAGCACGCACCAAACTTCTCTAAGAGGCCCTGGAGTTGCCTCTTTTCAGCGGGTGGAAGGCCTGAATTTATGTCTACGTTGGTGACCGCTGTGGCGTCAGCTCCAGGTGTGCCCTCCTCGCAAGCAAAGCATTCGGCCACTTCCTGAAGATGGTCGCCGTAAGCGATGGCTGTGCCATGAAACAGATGTCGATGCTCATTGCAGAAGTATGTGACAAGGACGTCTGTCAAACCGTCATGAAGGGATCCAAGTCCCCGGGCCACCGCAACCCCCTTAGTGAGTACGAGGGAGACATTAGGCTCGACAACCCGGAGTCCCCTATGTGGCTCGTCACAGGTAACTCTAGCGAGAATGCTGGCACGCGGTGGCACCGTAACGTTATCGTCGGCGACTCGCAGGACGGACCGAGAACCCTGGTACGCAAGTTCTTCTGCAGCCATTGCGGTAGAAAACGTCACCAAGCGATTCGGAAGGTCTGTGATAGCACCGTGCTCGCGAAGAGAGTCGATGCCAAGGATGACATCGCGCGAACATTTGGGCAGAACGAGAAAAGTGGCAACGAATGTGCAGCCTCGAACCGTAACCCGGGCCGCACACATGCCGAGTGGTGCGACAACATGTCCACCGGTCGTACGTATGTCGGGACCGTCCCAGGGTGTCGTAACTTTTCTTAGGGCCGTCGCAAGCCGTCCGCTAAGGATAGAGTAATCTGCGCCCGTATCGACCAACGCACTCACCTCCTTTGTGTCCACGAGAACAGGGATATACAAGGAGACCTTCAGCGCGGCCCGTCGATGGCTGTTGTGGATGACTCAGTCGGTGCGGCGGCGGAAGCTGGTCGGCGACTGGGGTTCAACAATACTGCAGATTGGGCGAGTTGGTTAACATACATCTTGAAAAATTTAGCGCGACACACAAGGACAGAAAGAGTAGACGCTCGTGTCGTCTACTCTTTCTGTCCTTGTGTGTCGCGCTAAATTTTTCAAGACTGGGGTTCCTTCGTGGGGGCAATTCAAACGGCGCGTTGGGGAAAACTCTTCGGCGATGCGGCGTTCGGCGTCGGGGCGATTGGTTCGGAGCGGCGGCTGAAGCTGGTCGGCGATTGGGGTTGCGGCATCACGCCGATTTAAAAGGCGCGTCGGGGAAAACTGTGCAGCGATGCGGCGTGCGACGTCGGGGCGATTCGGTTGGTGCGGCGGTGGAACTTGCGGCGGATCGCCGTTCGGCGACCTCGCCTCCAAGGCCGCCGGAGCTTGTTTTCCCGACGAGGGCTCGAGGAACCACGTTGTCTTGAGGCGAAACGGGACCCAGAGGGCGAAGACCGGCGTGGAGAAGGGGATCGCGACTCGCGTCGCGGAGGAGACGGTGAACTACGCTAGCAGGTGACGTACTCGGCGATGTCTTGAGGGCGCTCTCCAGGTCGTGGACGGGGGCTGTCAATAGAAAATCCGCATAGTCCCATTTCGCGATAGGGGCACTGCCGGTAGAGATGGCCGGCCTCACCACAGTGGTAGCAGAGCAGTCGATGGTCCGGAGTGCGCCAGAGGTCAGTCTTCCGCTGGGCCTGGCGCCAATACGCCCAGTAAGCAGTCGGTTGAGCAGAGTGCACCACGACCACTGGAGGGGTCTAAGGCAAAAACCCAAGAGTAGGGCCGCGCGGCGCACGACGTCCGCGTACGTGACTGGCTGGACAGGAGTCGGGTACGGCGCAGGATCGTATGGGGTCGGTTGCGGCGCCGGCACAACTGCAGCGTCTTGCGCCCTGAGTGCCTGCCAGAATTGGTCGCGGATGACGCTGGTGACGGAATCGACGCGAGGGGCAAAGGTTGCTTAAAGGTGCTGCAGCTCCTCGCGGACCACGGAACGGATGAGTTCGCGAAGGGAGTCCGGATTCATCCTGGGATCATGGTCGAACCGCTCCAACGTTGACAGAGTCGACGCTGGACGCAGTTGCCGGGCGTACTGATTGGATCTCTGCTGCAGCAATTTCTCCATGTGCACGGCGTCGGCCAGAAACTCCGCGACGGTGTTGGGCGGGTTCCACACGAGGCCTGAAAAGAGCTGGTCTTTTACGCCGTATCAGGTGCCGCAGCTTTTTTCTTCAGGAATGACCCGATCGGCGCGAAGACAAAGACGCGTCACATCCTCGACGTACATGGCAACACCCTCATTGGGAATCTGAATTCTAGAGGACAGGGTGCGCTTCGCGCTCTCCCGGCGTACGTAGTCAGTAGCTGACGTCGAAAGTCCGGCCACGTAGAGAAAGTAGCCTCACGGTTTTCGAATCACGTGCGTGCAGAGTCTTCAAGGCTGAAGTACACGTTACGCAGCTTGGTAGCGTCGACCTAGCAGTTAAAGGTCGCAACCCGCTCGTTGTGAGCCAACCAGACCTCGGCATCATCGAACAGGTCACCGTGAAAGGGCTTAGTTGTTCGTGGGGTCTGAAGGGTGAGATAGGTGGGGCTGGCTGCAGGGATAGTCGTAGGCAGGGCGGGAATTGGCGTAGCCATGAGTGGAGTGGTAGTCGAGGGCGCGCTGACAGGAGGGAGGGCCTCTGGGGACAGGCCTCGGATGCTCCGGCTGGCACGATGAACAGGGGTGGTCACAAGAGGCGGGCGCGTCGAGTCGTCCGCAGGAGTAGGCAGCATCGATCGCATCTCCACCAGTGTCACGATCAGAGGAGCCGTGAAGGTAGGCGTCGGGAAGAACCCAAGACTGGGAGCCTACTTCTTAATTGTAGAGTCAGGTTCCAGGACACAGAACAGAACAAGCTGTTGTTGTTGTTGTAGCCTACGACAGAATGGCACATACCCACTGTGGGGGATCGGCCAAGAATCGGGTGGTAAAGGTTGGTATTCACCTGTACGTAGTAAAGGCAAAAGGAAAGCACACGGGAGAGGAACACCGGGGGAGTCTACCACAAGAAGGGCACGGAGAGGATGAAAAAAAAATCAACAAAACTAAAAACAAATAATAATAATAGTTTGGTTTGGTTAATGGGGTTTCACGTCCCAAAGCGACTAAGGCTATGAGAGACGCCGTAGTGGAGGGCTCCGGAAATTTCGACCACCTGGGGATCTTTAACGTGCACTGACATCGCACAGTACACGGGCCTCTAGAATTTCTCCTCCAAAGAAATTCCAGCCGCCGAGGCCGGGATCGAACCCGCGTCTTTTGGGTCAGCAGCCGAGCACCATAGCCACTGAGCCACCGCGGCGGCAAATAATAATAATAATCATAATATATATATATATATATATATATATATATATATATATATATATATATATATATAAAGGAGATTGGATTGGAGACAGAGAGAAAGAGAGAAAAGAGAATAATTCGAAAAAAAATGAAGCATAAAAAGAAAATACTGAAAGCTTTAGCAAGGTAGTCGATGAGATTCCAGCAAGAAATTTTGAACAGCGTCACAAACAGAGCTGTGGCTGAACCCAAGTGTGGTGGCACCAAATGATAGCAAGTGTGGGCTGCTCAAACTGAGGCCAAGTTGCTGTAAGGGCAACTCCAGCAGTCTTCTTCTCAGAGGTGAAACGACGACAATGGAGTCAAAAATGATCGATAGATTCAGGCTCACGGCAAAATGCAGAGGGGAGATAGCGCCAAACCAGATCTGTGCAGACAGAAATTTAGAGGGGGGATGCGGCAGCGCGACCTCGTCAGAGATACTTCTAGCTGCCGAGATGGACAAATTTTTCTGCTCCATGAATATTTTAGATGCTGATATTCCACCGATGTTAAAAGTGTTGTGTCTTGCACGCTTAATAACGCTCGTCGCCGGAACCTAGATGCTGTGATATACGCTGTAGCCGGGATGATGGGCAACACAGGGCCGCCTAGGGAAGCGCGCCTCGAGAACCAACCGCCGTTTCGTCGTCGTTTTTGACTCAGAGCGGAGGCCGCGCGGCGCGTTAGGCACCTGGCAATATCATTCGGCTTGACAAACAAAACCACCTTCTTTTTCAGTCTTCAGAACTGCGAGGTCAGAGGACTTCATGAATTTGGCAAGGCTATTGAGCGGAGGGTTCTTGCTCGGGAGCGATTTATTGAGGCATGCGGTTCCTTCCCCAATGATCCGGTCCCAATGTTTGTCATTGGCTTTGCAGCCGATTGTTCGTACCATAGCTACCAGAGCCGGCCGGTGCATCTGAGGCTGAAAGCAGTACTTGGGACTTTCTCCAAGATGTTATTGAAGCCGCTTCGAAGATGGACGTCACCGAGGGTGATAACGGTGTTGGCACATTCACTTGGTCGGGCTTTTTGTGGCAGTGAAAGCCTGGATTCCTCCAGCTGCCAGCTTCTTGTACCCACTGAAGAGGGAGTTGGCCAGGAAAAGATCAGTCCCTTCATACAGAAGAATTCGAATCCAGTCATAGTAGCACCGAACCTGTCGGCAGGATTCGGATTTCAGAACCTTGCAGATCCCTCGGGAGTGGCCCCGTGAGGGCTCAAGACCACCGAAGAGTAGTCGAATTTCTCAGGGCACAATTCTTGGCTTCATGCCGTAAAACAAACAGCCAGAACGGCAGGTTGCGACGAATTCGCACACAGAGTAGCAGCAGCTTGAATTTACTATTTACTCTGTCATCAGTCCAGGCAAGCTGCTGCTACTCTGTGTGCGAACTAGGTAAGCGAGTATGTGAGCTCTCGTCCTGCATTCTGGGCAATTTATTTATCTGTATGTCACTAACGCAATCTAAGCCCCTCCCACCTGCCCCTTGTATTCTTTCCGCCAGCGCAGTTGGAATATTGCAGCGCCGTACCTACCTACTGTGCGTCAGTAAGCAAGGAAGTCGTGGCTTCGTGACGCCAATGAAAGGGGCCTTTTTTATCCACTAAAAGAGAAAAAAAGCTCCTATCGTAGGCATCACGCAGCTACATCAATAAATTCGTAACGTATGTTTCCGGGCAGACATTTCTTAGAGTTTGCTTTTTTTTCATCTCTTGATGACAGCTGCGGGGATGAGAGCCTCTCTGTCATGTTGACTCATACGTGTCTTTCTGCGCTCTTTACGTCAAGCGCGTTTTTTGCAAGCCGACACACATACCTTAACGAGATATTGCGTTGCCACAATATTTATTTATTTATTTATTTATTTATTTATTTATTTATTTATTTATTTATTGATACTGCTAATTCATAAGGGGTTTTCGCAGGACAGGTGAAAGGATTGAAAAAGGACAATTACAAGTACAGATGTCCGACCTTCGGGCTAAAACCTCAGACAGGAAAGTAACAGTACTAAACAACCACTTATTAGCAATAAACAGAGAAAATAACACGTTGTACAGGTATCAAAAGCTCAGGCAAAAAGCTCCGACATAAAAGTAACATTATTAAAGAAATGCTCTACGGCACTAAACATAAAATACTATACGTAGTGCAGTTATTACAATCAGTCAGTAACATAAATATTAAAACAACATAAAAAATAGAACGCAATACAACAAAAAAAAGCAGATATTAGGGAAAACATAGGCCTCTAGTAAATGACGCCAAAGATGGCTACAAAATTTCGTCATAGGTTAGACGATTGCACTCCGTTACTGTTCCTGGGAACAAAGAACATTTGGAGCAATTATTACGAGGGCTAAAATGGGTAATTGTGACACCGTGCCTCTGGCTACTGTTGCACCATGAAAAGAAAGGCATTTTTTTGCCAAGGTTAGTCTTGAAATGACCGCCTACAATTTGCTAAAAAATTTTCAGACAAGAGACGAGATTTTTTAATCGAGGTTTATTGCCTGAGGGCATCAATGGGCGAAAGTGTGATGTAGGATGCGGTAATGATTCAAGTAATTGGATTTGGTTGGCTGAATTTATGAAGTCCAGTAGTGAATGATGGTGGTCCCTGTCTCCAGACAATATATGAAGCAGGGTTGTGCGGTGAAAGACGCTACCTTCAGGTGCCGGATCGTTGAGAGTAGGGTAGCCCTACGCTAAGTGGTGAATGTCGGTTTCAATATCCTCGCGCTTGCACATCGGACACCCAGGCCGAGGAAAGCAATCTCGATAGTGAGTCCACTGCCGGGTGACGGCAGGTGTGAGGGCCACCCCGACCCTCATCCACCCGAAGCGCAACCTCCTCTTCCCGGTTGAGGTTTGGATACTCTCCGCAGCTTTTGCATTCTGCAGAGTATACACCAGGATGAATTCTGGCTAGTATTGCAGGGCATGGATAGTGTTCTGTATCAGCCAGTCGGTCTGATAACATTGTACCGGAAATGACGTGTGCCTGACCGGCATGCAGTGTTACCTATAAAAGGACGCTGCTGCCTCGTCCTCGCTCCGGCAAGCGCGGCTTCGGCCGCTTATCTGATTTTTTCAGCAGCGTCCGCTCCGGCGGACGCAGTTGTTGCTGCGACGCGCGTCTTTTCTTGCCTTTTTCTTTTTCCTCTGATCTCTCACCTCTTCTCTATCTGCACGTGGCAGCGGTGGTGGCTTGTCTGGAGCCAGTAGTAGCAGGCCCGTGCAATTTCCTATTCATCCTTCTCTCAGTCAGAACAACAACAACAACATCTGTTCTGTTACTAGAGTATCTGTCCTCGCTTCGGCGAGCGCGGCTTCGGCCGCATATCTGATTTTTTCAGCAGCGTCTGCTCTGGCGGACGCAGTTGTTGCTGCGACGCGCGTCTTTTCTTGCCTTTTTCTCTTTCTGCTGAACTCTTACCTCTCCTCTCTCTGCACGTGGCAGCGGTGGTGGCTTGGCTAGAGCCAGTAGCAGGCCCATGCAATTTCCTTTTCATTCTTCTCTCAGTCACAACAACAACAACAACAACTGTTCTCGCTTCGGCGAGCGCGGCTTCGGCCGGTTATCTGTTTTTTGAGCAGTGTCCGCTCCGGCGGAGGCAGTTGTTGCTGCGACGCGCGTCTTTTCTTTCCTTTTTCTCTTTCCTCTGATCTTTTATCTCTCCTCTGTCTGCACGTGGCAGCGGTGGTGGCTCGGATCGAGCCAGTAGCAGGCCCGTGCAATTTCCTTTTCATCCTTCTCTCAGTCACAACAACAACAACAACGAATAAAGAGCTTTTTGCGTTGCTGCCACAGAAGCGTCTGTCTGCTGCTTAGAACCGAACATCTGGCGACGAGGATGGGATCCGGCGCGCAGTAAACCGCCGCCGGCCAGCAGCACTCACGAGGCTGAACCGCCTACGGTGCAAGGCGACACGGAGCCCTTGCAGCCACGATTTCATCGGCGGCCAGGAAGGCTGAACCGCCTACGGTGCAAGGCGACACAGAGCTCTTGCAGCCACGATTTCATCGGAGGCCAGGAGTAACGCAAGAACGCCGGAGGAGCGCAGGAACGCCGGACGAGCGTAGGAACGCCGGAGGAGCGCAGGAACGCCGGAGGAGCGCAAGAACGCAGATAAATGAAATTTGCTCCTTATGGCAGAACCTGGACATGGTCCTAAGCTCGGCAGAATGCCCGAATTCAACCCGAAAATCGACAACATACGCTCGTATTTTGAACGCTTCGAGAACTTCGTAGACATAAATGATGTCTCTGCAGACAAGAAACTGAAGTTGTTTCTGAACGTACTTGGTGCGCAAGCATACGAAGAGCTAAAGAAGATAATTGTGCCTAATTTGCCTTCTCAGAAGACTTTCGAAGAAATTAAACAGCTTCTGGAAGCTCATTTTCGCCCAGCTCATTCAATTATCGCAGAGCGTTGTAAATTTAATCGCCGAATGCAGCAAGAAAATGAAAGCGTCCAAGAGTTCATCACTGAACTGAAGCATCTTGCAAGAGATTGCAATTTCGGCACGTTTTTAAATGATGCCTTAAGGGACAGACTTGTAGCTGGTTTGCGTGACGAGGAAACGCAACGGGCTGTTTTTGCACAGCCTGACTTGACGTTCGAGCTGGCGTGCCAAACGGCGCTAGATAAAGAGCTAGCGGCACAACAGGCGAAGCAAATGCATGAGTTTGACACAAAACCGTGCAGCGTCAACGTCATTCAGGGCGAACGTCGCCGTGATAAGGAAAAGAAATCGAGGACGGTTGCATGGCCAAAAGATAAACGCGAGGAAGAGCGGCGAAGTGCTTGCAAGCATTGCGGAAAATGTCATGCGGGAGAAAAAAAAATGTTGGTATCGCAACCACACCTGCAGAAATTGTAACAAAAAAGGGCATTTGCAAGCCGTCTGCAAAAGCGGAGCCAAAGCAAAAGCTGTCAGATACATCGACACCACGGACGACGAATCCGAAGACGTGAGTTGTCAGACTGTGTTCTTCTCGGGCAAAAGTTCAAGGGGCTACAGCGTCGACCTGAACATTGAAGGGAAGGCTGTTTCGATGATAATTGACACAGGTGCAGCGGTCACGATCGTACCAGAGCAGTTCTATAAGCAGTGATTCCCGCATGTTAAATGTCTGGAATCCAATGTGTCGTTGCGCACTTACACCGGAGAAAAGCTGAAGGTAATTGGAAAATAAAACGTCTTAGTCAAGCAGGACGCAAGCGAAATCTCTTTGCCTGTAGTGGTAGTGAAGGGAAACGGAACGCCGATGCCCGCTCTCATGGGAGGAGACTGGCTGGAAAAACTGCAGATAAACTGGAAAGCAGTATACAGCATGTCCACGGATAAGTCATTGGAGCAGAGGGTAGAAGCCTTACGGAAAAAGTATCCCGAGGTTTTCAAGAGCACCCCGGGAGTCGTCAAAAACTTCGAAGCTCGCATCTTTGTAAAGGAAGGGGCTCAACCAGTGTTCTCAAAAGCACGGCCAATACCATTTGCCATCAAAGAGGAAGTAGCAAAGGAGCTTGAAAAGCTCGAGCAAGCCGGAATACTAAAGAGGGTCACGAAAAGTGACTGGGCAACGCCTCTGGTGGTGGTCGCGAAGAAAGGCGGCATATGATTAAGGTTATGCGGCGACTACAAAGTCACGGTTAATCCTGTTCTAAAAACTGGCCATTACCCTTTGCCATTGCCGGAAGATTTGTATTCCATGCTCGCAGGAGGTAAGATCTTTTGCGTTCTGGATCTATCACAAGCCTATCAGCAAGTGCCGCTTGCTGAGGAAAGCAAAGCGCTGATATCCGTAAACACTCATCTCGGATTATTTCAGTTTCAGCGCCTACCATTCGGCATCTCTAGCGCAGCCGCTATCTTTCAGTCGTTAATGAACGAAGTCTTAAAAGGGATTCCAAAAGTGGGTTACTATATCGACGACGTCATCGTCGTAGGTGACAATACAGACGACTGTCAAGAAACTGTGGAAAAGGTACTTCAACGACTGGCAAAGCGCAATATCACTGTAAAAGAACAGAAATGTGAATTTTTCAAGCAGTCCGTCGTTTATCTTGGACACACAGTGACAGCTGATGGCATTTTTCCAACATCAACAAAGATAAAAGCCATCACGGAAGCACCTCAGCCAAGCAACGTAACTGAGCTACGAGCTTTCTTGGGTCTGCTGAATTTCTACGCCAAATTCATCAAAGATTTAGCCACAGTAGCTGCACCAATGTACGATCTGCTAAAAAAGACAGGAGTTGGGCGTGGACGGACGAATGTTCAAGATCATTCGTGGAAGCCCAGCAGCGTCTCGTAGACAGTCAAGTTCTGACTTGTTACGACGTGAAAAAGCCAATCGGTTTAACCTGCGACGCGTCGGCCTACGGTCTTGGGGCAGTAATTTTTCACGTCATGCCTGATGGTTCGGAAAGACCCATTTCATTTGCCTCCAGAACATTGAGTGTTGCGGAGCGCAACTATGCGCAAGGCGAGAAGGAAGCCCTAGCATTAATTTTTGGTCTGAGCAGGTTTCATAGATACCTGTACGGGCGCAAATTCATGCTGTATACAGACCACCAACCACTGTTGGGGATCTTGGCATCAGATAAACCAATTCCTTCTTTGGCTGCAGCTAGGATTCAGCGTTGGGCTATCACCTTAGCAGCTTATCAGTACACACTGCGCTACAGGAACGGCAAAAACATGGAAGTTGCCGACGCTTTTTCAAGGCTTCCACTTCTGGTCAAGCATAAAGACGACACTGAAGAATGTCTTGCAGTGTTTGAGTCAACGCCTCGCACTGCGAGCCAGGTTGCTGCTGCGACTAAAAGGGATCGCCTTCTTTCCAAAGTCGTGCAGTTCACCTTATCTGGCTGGCCCACGCACCACGATGATAAATTTCAGCCCTTTTACGTTCGTCGAAACGAACTATCGTATGAGCAAGGCTGCATCACCTGGGGCCAGCGAGTGATCATTCCGGACGAACTTAGAGAAGCAGTATTAACATTGCTACATGAAGAACACCCTGGAATGCAAAAAATGAAAATGCTTGCTAGGTCGTTTGTTTGGTGGCCTTTGATTGACAAGAACATTGAAGACACTGTCCGTCAATGTACAGTGTGCCAAACGACCTTGCCTGCAAAGGCACCAGGGCCATTGCATCCATGGACTTATCCAACTCGTGTTTGGCAGAGTCCATGTCGATTTAGCCATGAAGGATGGCTCGAACTTGTTCCTTCTAGTAGACTCTTACTCAAAGTGGATAGAAGTAAAATTCCTCCGCACTACGACGACGCCGAAAACAATCGACTGTCTCATGGAGATATTTGCAGCGTATGGCTACCCGGAGGAACTGATCAGTGATAATGGACCTCAGTTTACAGCGCAGGAGTTCTCCAATTGCACCTCTTCTCACGGGATTCGCCACACGCGTACGCCACCCTACCACGCTTCATCGAATGGGGCAGCAGAAAGGCTAGTTCAGACGACAAAGGCCACTCTACTCAAGCAAGTGCTTCACGATAACCTAACAGGGCAGAACAGAACTCTGCACCAACGACTTAACGACTTCTTGCTTTCTTGCAGGAACACCCCGAACTCCGTAACAGGAAGAACGCCGGCTGAGCTGTTCCTGAAACGACAACCCCGAGTGAAGCTTTCGCTCCTGAAGCCACGTTTTGTGCAGGACATGCGCAGCCGCCACGCCAGAGACGCCACTCATCGGAACGAGGGCCGAGGAAGGGACCCGCAGATGGAAGCCGGTGATGCAGTTCTCGTCAAGACTACGAGAGGGGAAACCCTGTCATGAGAGGAAGCGGTCGTAATGCAACGTGTAAGCGACTCTACGTTTGTAGTCAAAGTCGGTGAACAGTTTCGTTTTGTGCATATCGACCACTTGAGACCCAGCTGGATATCGGGTGCAAAGTCATCACTCCATCCGGACGTCGCAAAAGAAGCGCATCCTGAGTCCACTCCAAGTGCCGCTGTTCAGCGAGACTTGCCATCAGCTCCCTCGGAAAAAGATTCCCCTGCTGGCTCCGTGATTAGTGGTACCACTGCGGACAAGCTTGAGGATATTCGCTTAGATGACGCCACTTCAAATGAGGAACCGGCATCGCAGCCTGAGGCAAGACACATTGCAGCGCAGCCTTCAAGTTCCACCGCATCAACCATGGCTACACCCGAAGAGGCTCATTTGCGAAGAAGTAATCGAACAAGACGTCCTCCTGACCGCTATCAAGCCTCCAGTTAGGAACGCGGAAAGAAACGCGTGCAGCTTTCATTAAGGAGGAAGGAATGTTCTGTATCAGTCAGTCGGTCTGATAACATTGTACCGGAAATGACGTGTGCCTGACCGGCATGCAGCGTCACCTATAAAAAGACGCTGCTGCCTCGAATAAAGAGCTTTTTGCGTTGCTGCCACAGAAGCGTCTGTCTGCTGCTTAGAACAGAACAGATAGCAAGAAGTCTTTCAGCCGATTAACAACAGAGGAGCAGTGGGAGACCGCGCAGCGCAGCTCGGGCCTGTGGTAGCAAAAGTTGCTCAAGTTGGCTTATGGCTTATTGGGTTTAACGTCCCAAAGCGACTCAGGCTATGAGGGACGCCGTAGTGAAGGGCTTCGGAAATTTCCACCACCTGGGATTCTTTAATATGCACTGACATCGTACAGCACACGGGCCTTTAGAATTCCGCCTCTATCGAAATTCGACCGCCGCGGCCGGGATGGAACCCGCGTCTTTCGGGTCAGGAGCCGAGCGCCATAACCGTTGAGCCACCGCGGCGGCCGCGCGCGGAGAGAGCTGACCAGGTCGCCGAGATCCAAGAGATCAGCGCCACCAAGCGACAGTAGCCCACCTGCGCCAGAAGGGAGCCTTCCTCTTCAAAGACTCAGTTAAGTTTATTCTCTCTCTTTCTCCTCTGCACGGGTAAGACCACTGCGAAGGGTTAGCGCACACGGAGAGATGAGAGCACGAGTGCGGCGCTGGAGGTCTTGCTTTCTTGATAAAAAGATTCTAAAACTGTCCAAATAAAGTGGCCGAGGCTATGATGGGCCTGGAGTCAAGAGGCGAGTCGGTAAATCTCCCTGCTTTGAGAGGTCAGCAGATGCCGTGGGACCCACTCCATACGTACTGGGTGCGGGATGTGTGCCGCGAGCCGGTAGATGTCCTGCCATATTAATGGACTGTGACTAACACATCGTAAGGACTGTGCTGTCGCAGGGAGCATAGTTGTGGCAGCCAAAGAGCAGAGTGCCTCCTGAACTGCTAGGAGCTCAGCACAAAAGTACGTAGGGGGTTACGTAAGTTGAAACCTAGAGGTTTGATTTAGGACAAGTCTGCACGGGCATTAGATTGCTGTTGTTGCTTCACAGGCTTGGAAAATGGCGTCTACATAGACAACCTTGGACCCTTCGAGCAGGCGAGCATGTTGTTCTAATTTTTTGCGAAGCAACGATGCCGAATGGTAGGCGATTATCTGTTGGCTTTTTGTCGCTGAGCTGTAGAAACTTCCATGGAATGGAGTGTGACGTTGCATAAGCCCGCAGTGCGTGCGTGGAGTGCGACAGACTGGTCTTAAGGCTGCGTATATCACGGCGCTGCTGCACCAGCTTATCAATGGCGTTGCGCTGCACCTTCTCTTGTAAAGCTATGACAGGTGAGATGCTTGGAAGGCATGCAATGGTCCTCATAGCCTATCGGTTCACGGCTTCAAGGCGATCCCATTGGGCTCATGTAAGATGTTGAAACTCGACCTGATAAACAATACTTGGCTGTAGAACTACCCTCCCCGAATGCAGTACAAGAAAGGACCCAGCGCCACCCGTTTTGGGAGCAATTCTTTTAATCAAACCAAAAGTCTGAATATCTTGCCTTTTTTTCCTGAGAAAGCCAAGTAGTCAGTGATTCTTATTGGGGAACCGTAAAGCCGAGGGTTTTTGCACTCGGACTTTTTTGTGCTGGGTTACCTGATAGACAAAGACAGATTGGACTTGCAGGAAGTTTAACGCGTCTCCAGCGGTTGTCGATCGACGTGTACGTAGTTTTCTGCACGAAAGTTGAAGGCCGATGGATGATGCGTAATCAGGGGTGACATCCAAGGCTTATTGAAGGGCAGCCTCCTGAGTAAGCAGATCGCGGTGGGTACTCCACACCGTGATGTCATCAGCGTATTGGAGAAATTTTACATATCACACGGATGTCATGTAAGCGCCATGCCAGCGCGATGAAAGCTATATTAAATAACATCGGTGACACTACTTATCAGTGGCGCACGCTGTAGAGCCGAACAAATAATCTAACCGCTGGACCGCTGAGGCGTATTGCAAATTTTCTGCCTTCCAAAAATGATTAAACCAAACTATGCACTTTCAGAGGCAGATGAAGCGTGTCAATGGAGTTTAGGATGGCAGCATGACTGATGTTGTCATATGTCTTTTCAACAACCATTACTAAATGTGTACGCACATTGCGGCTGCAGGCCGATGCCAAGACAGCCAATATATGGACGAAAGCCAATTAAAGCGGGGTGATAAAAACTGTGCTCCTCAAGTCATCACGACAATCATGTGGCTAGCATTTTCCCGGCCATCTTGCAGAGCATGGGAGTTAAAGTGATAGGTGCCCCGCCGCGGTGGCTCAGTGGCTACGGCATTCGGCTCCTGACCCGAAAGACGCGGGTTCGATCCCGGCCGCGGCGGCTGAATTTCTATGAAGGCGAAATTCTAGAGGCCCGTGTGCTGTGCGATGTCAGTGCACGTTAAAGAACCCCAGGTGGTCGAAATTTCCGGAGCCCTTCACTACGGCGTCCCTCATAGCCTAAGTTGCTTCGGGACGTTAAATCCCAATAAACCAAACCAAAGTGATAGGTTGTAATTTGGCAAGATCCGTTGTAGGCTTTCCTGGTTTCGGGATAGCGATCACAACAGCGGATTTTCAGCTCTCGAGCACGACGCCATCCAGCCATCTTTGTATATGGTGTCTAGTAGTTGAGGGAATGCAGAGCTCATCAGGTTCTTGTAAACCTAACACTGAATATTGCACGGGCCGGGCGCAGTCTTCCGTTTCGCACCTTCTATTGCAGCCAGCAACTCAGGCATAGAGAACGAACACGCGATTCCATCTGCGTCGACATAAGATGGCAGTTGACATACATGCACTGGTATACCTGCCACGTTAAAACTAGCAGCTGAAGAGACACTGCATCGTATTTGGGAAAAAAAACGGTCGCGCTGATTCTTTGGCGAAATCATCTGGCGACAAGTTAGCTGCTGCGAAGAATGCGGTTGCTGCTGCGTCAGTAGAAGGGCGACTGTGCTCCACTATACGGAATATGCGCCAGAGAGAGACGTTCGAGGATTTTGCATAAAGTTGTCCACACCAAGCATGCCACTGCCGTCATGAGAGATCGCGCTCATATTTGCGTGCCTTAGCAGTAAGTTAATGCATTTGCGTAGGTGCCTGCGCCAAAGTAGGCTCTCGCGTAGCAGCCGTCTCGTCTTGAAGGGCGTGCAGCCGACAAGTTAAGGAGGCCGAGATCTGGTGCCGGTAGACCAACGTTAGTCCAGGTGGTAGCTGTAGCACTGCTGAGCGCTGTTTTTATGCGCACAACAAGGAGTGGTGAAGAATCTTGAGAGATTGCCGATATAGGAGCGGAAACTGTCCCATTTGATCAAAGAGCATTTGTAGCCTAAAGGCCAGACGTGTGAGGTTAGTCACTGATATATGTTTATATATATGTATGATATATATAAGACGGTTTTTTGGAAGATCATTGGCGTTTTGGAGGCGCTGCACCATGAGGCAAAGTTTTGAAAAGCCTCCTTTAGAATCAGCTGGTCCGTCTTATTTTTAAGTTCTCAATATAGCCCACTGTCGTCCGCATATAGTTTAAGATGAGCTGGAATGTCTTTTACTGCGTCGTTAATATTCATGAACAAGAGTGGGCCTCAATCCTGAGGAACACCAGAGTCAACCGAAAAGGTTTTAGAGGAACGGCTAGCAAGCGATACATAATATTGACTGACAAAGGACATGGGAGAGGCCTTTGCCCTGCAGTGGGTGTAGTCGGGCTGATGATCATCATCATCATCATCATTTATTAACCCTTAAGGGTCCCGTTAGGGACATTACATAAGGGGGGGAGGTGGTACAGGGGTGTTCAACAGTCATACATGAATATATAAATATAGAAGGAATATGGAAATACAGAAAAATATAGAAAATATAAAATATAGAATAGAGAAAAAAAAGTAGAACAAGACGAAAAAAAAAGACAGAAGTAAATTCAAATAATCACGTCGTGACAAAGTGTAGCAGAAATATAAACAGGAACAAATTACAACTTTGGAAGTAGAACAGGCTGGTCAGTTTGCAGGGCTTGGAAGCTGGCATAGGGTGCAGGAAAAGATTATTTGTCGTTGAGATGGTCGATTAGGAGCTGTCTGAATCTGGAAGGGTTAGTCTCAATGACAATGTGTTCGGGGAGGTTATTCCAGCTTTCTATCGCACTGGGAAGGAAAGATTTATTGAAATAATTGGTGGAGCCGTGCAAACGCTGTATGCTTAAGGAGTTAAATAAACGACGAGATGATCGTAGCGGAGCTCGTAGAAGGTTTTCTCGAAGTGCTGGAAAGTTAAAGTACAGTTTATGAAAAAGACAAAGAATTGAAGTTTTCCTGCGAAAGGCTAATGACTTGATGCCGAGAGATGATTTCAACGCTGTGATGCTGAGCTGAGATTTATACTGTGAGGTGATGAAGCGTGCTGCCCGATTCTGGATGGCTTCGAGTGAATCTATTAAGTAGGCGTGGTGAGGATTCCATATTGTTGAGGCGTATTCTAGTTTAGTTCGGATGTACGTTTCCTATGCTAGTTGTCTGGTGGCTGCGGTGGACATGGAAAGTGATCGCCTGATGAATCCGAGTGATCTGGAGGCACTGGCACATAGTTTCGTGATGTGATTAGCCCAGGTTAGGTTGGTTGTTATCTCGATGCCGAGGTACCGGTATGAATTAGTTTGAGACAGCGCTATGGAGTTCAGGGAGTACGAAAAATGAAGAATCGAACGTTTACGTGAGATGTGCATGAACTTACATTTAGAAACGTTGAGCTGCATAACTGTTTTAAACAAAACGTGTTGCTCTTTTTTGTATTTTTTTTCAAATTTATTGTTATTTGTGTTCGCGAACGGATCCCAAATTGCAACTGCATAATGTATTATTGGGATGACAACTGATTTGTAGACTAGAAGCCAAACTTTTGACGAGTTGCGGTTGACATTGCTTGAAACCTGATTAATCTGCTTGGTCTAGTCAAGAGTGTTAGTGATCCATAGACCCAGATATTGGTAGTGTGCAACCTTCGAAACAATATTTTTGGAGAAACAATAATAAAATATGAGTGGATTTTTTTTTTGCTTGTTATCCTCATGAAGACGGTTTTTTGGAAGATCATTGGCATTTGGGAGGCGCTGCACCATGAGGCAAGGTTTTGAAAAGCCTCCTTTAGAATCAGCTGGTCCGTCTTATTTTTAATTTCTCAATATAGCCCACTGTCGTCAGCATATAGTTTAAGGTGAGCTTGAATGTCTTTTACTGCGTCTTTAATATTCATGAATAAGAGTGGGCCTCAACCCTGAGGAACACCAGAGTCAACCGAAAAGGTTTTAGAGGAACGGCTTGCAAGCGATACATAATATTGACCGTTATTCAGGAGTGATGAAATTTAGGTAACGATTTTGTTATATTTTACTGGGTTATGGTTTTTGCGAAGCAACCTTCTATGAGAGACCTTTTCAAAGGCTTTTCCGAAATCCATGAAAGTGGCATCTGGTTGGTTTCCGTTATTGATGGAGTTTGCAAATTCATGTACGGTCTAGACAAATGGGTGCATGTGGAATAACATTTTCTGAATCTGTGCTGAAAGTTGGTAAAAAACTGATGCTTCTCGAGTAAGGCAAAAATGTGCGTATGTTGGTTGGTTGGTTGGTTGGTTGGTTGGTTGGTTGGTTTATGGGGTTTAACATCCCAAAGCGAGTAAAGCCATGAGAGACGCCGTAGTGGAGGGCTCCGGAAATTTCGACCACCTGGGGTTAACGTGCGCTGACATCGCGCAGTACACGGGCCTCTTGAATTTCTCCTTCAAAGAAATTCAACCACCGCGGCCAGGATCGAACCCGCGTCTTTCGGGTCAGCAGCCGAGCACCATAACCACTGAGCCACCGCGGCGGCAAATGTGCGTATGTATTATCTTGCAAGTGGTAGATATTTTGCAAGTGGTGCATATCAATGCAATTACTTTTTTCTCGTTTTTATGAATGGGTTTAGCTCTGGCCTTCCTCCAGTCATTCGGATCCTGCCCGTCATTTAAATAACTGTAAAATATTATGTATGGGTACTTAGCTACCCATTCCGCATATCTGTGCAGGAGTGTGTTTGGTACGTCGCCAGGCCCGGAGGAATTTTTTACGGTGAGCTCCAAGAGCACTTTGATTCAGCCTTGCTCACAGATGACAAGGTCCGGCATTGGAAGTAAACATTTTCAAAACCAGGTAAAGTGTCATAATATCTCGTGAAAACGTAATGAAGAAATCATTAAATACGGTTGAGATCTCGTTTTCGTCGTGGATTAGACCCTCATTGATTTCAAAATAGACCAATTCCCTTTAAGAGGAGAAAGTTTGCGCCAAAAAATTTCATTTGAGGATATGTTGTATTCAGATAAGCAGTGGGCAAAATAATGTGCTTTATCTTGTGCTACTCGACATTTCAGCTTTAATGGCAAAGTTAAAATCTTTTCTTGCAGGTACCTTGTGTTTCTAACTGCTTGCTTCTTTTCCAACCTTTTTAATTTCCTACCGATTTGTATTGCAGTACGAGAAATGCAGGAGTTTCTCGTTTTCTCTGCCTGACAATAACTGACACACAACGGTTAATGCATATCGTAAAAAGACCTTCGAAATATGCCCACAAGTCATGCACATTTGTACAGGAATTCGAAAAATTATTGAAGTGTAAAGATAACATGTCAACTATCGAAGTGTCGTCTACTCATTAAAACTTTTTAAAAGGTAAACTCGTTGAATTTCTATTAACATTTGCACCAGTTGATGTCAGGAGTATGGCTTGGTGATCGGAAATTCCTGTTACCATTTCGCACTTTGACTAGTTTCCCATAAATTCATTAACATGGAAAACATCTAACTGTGAGCTGCAGCTGTCGTTTATTCTGGTGCACTTTATAACAAGTTGAGATAGGTCAAAAGGAAATACTATATCGAACATAGTAACGGCGATTATGTGGGTATGATTATAAAGAATTATTGTTGAGCGATCAATATTGGGCAGATTAAAGACGCCTCCTGCGATCACCTGATCACCAAATTTTGTGCATGTATTCATGGAAGTTATCAAATTGCCTAAACAGTGAGTGGCGAACCAGGAGTCCTATACATTAGACCAACTACATGCTTAGTGGTAAATAAAAGGGGGTACCGCGCACAAAAAGACACAGACAAGAAGGTAACACAACAAGTGCAGTTTACTCGTGACTAACTTTATTTGAAAAACGACTCTCCTTTCATAACTTCAAACTGTCATGTCACACACATGCGCAAACAAAAACCTGTTTTCATTCTGATAAAGTTTCATCGAAGGGTCACTTACACAATCTTTACTCTTCTGTCTGATACAACACGTCTCAGCCAATTCACGTGACACCTGGTCACGGCTCCTCCTCAAAACTTTGGTATCTGCCAGCAAAGGCAGGCATGGTTTAACGCGCGTAGCATCCGCGCACGCGCCACAGTGCAGGGGTAAATCCGACCCTGGTCCTGATTTCGGGACTGTGCTTGTTGTGTTACCTTCTTGTCCGTGTCTTTTTGCGCGCAGTACCCCCTTTTACTTACCATGATTGACCGACTTGCCGAACAACTTACGCTATATTGTCACCTTGTAGGGACGGCAGTCCAGCGGTCAGGAAGGCACCAGAAAGACTTGCAAACGAAGCTCTTTATTTGGGCTGACTTGCGCCCGCAAAAGAACTGAATCACTCGGTGGCGGCGTAAGCAACACGCGTGCTCGTCAATCGTCGAACTACGAATGCCCGCCGCTCGCAGCATCGTTCAATTTAAATCCAGCAAGGAAGCTTCGAGATAACAGGTCAAGATCATCTACACTAATCTAGAAAAACGTAGATGCAGCTCTTCATGGCTGTGATCATTCAAGATTAGTTCGGTCGCTTCTCGCGTCAAAAACAAAAATGATAACACGCCTTTCTTGAGTGCTAACGAACGGACACTACCATGATACGTGGCATTACCCCCCTCCCAAAGCAGCATCGTCTCGATGCTTTAAAATGAAAATAAACACGGAGAATACGAACTTCGAGTCCTTTAGCGTTCGTGATATGGCTTCAGCCGTACGACATGTACGACTTCCGGGCGTGTGCGGCGTCTCTGAGGTGCTGTCCTGCCGTCGGGGATGACTTCATAGTCGAGGTCACCGATGCGACGGAGAGCCTTGTAGGGGCCAAAGTAGCGTCGCAGCAACTTTTCACTCAATCCACGGCGGCGAACTGGCGTCCATATCCAAACACGATCACCTGGCTTGTAATGCGTGTCTCGTCGGCGCAGATTATAGCGTCGGGCGTCGGTGTGCTGCTGGTCTTGAATGCGAAGCCGCGCAAGTCTTCGGGCTTCCTCGGCGCGATGAAGGTAGGCGGCGACGTCGAGGTTGTCTTCGTCGGAAACGTGCGGGAGCATTGCGTCGAGTGTTGTCGTGGGCTTCCTGCAGTATACCAGCTGGAATGGGGGAAACCTGGTTGTCTCCTAGACGGCAGTATTATAGGCGAAGATCGCGTAGGGCAGAATGGAGTCCCATGTCTTGTGTTCGGCGTCGATGTACATGGAGAGCATGTCTGCGATGGTTTCGTTCAGACGCTCTGAGAGTCCGTTGGTTTGCGGATGATAGGCAGTTGTCCACCGATGTCTTGTCTGGCTGTAGTTCAAAATGGCTTGCGTCAGCTCCGCTGTAAATGTCGTTCCTCTGTCTGTGTTGAGCACTTCGGGGGTGCCGTGTCGCAGGAGAATTTGTTCGACAAAAAATTTTGCGACTTCTGTTGCGGTACCACTAGGCAACGCTTTTGCTTCGGCGTAGCGGGTCATGTAGTCGGTGGCCACGATGATCCAATTGTTGCCTGATGATGACGTCTGAAAGGGGCCGAGGAGGCCCATCTCCATTTTCTGAAAGGGCTTAGTTGGCGGTGGTATGGGGTTCAGGAGTCCGGCTGGTCTAGTCGGATGCGTTTTGCATCGCTAACACTCATCACGTAATGGGAAACGTCGGTAGCTAGCCGCGGCCAATAGTACTTCTCCTGGATGCGATGCAACGTGCGAGCAATCCCGAGATGCCCTGCAGTCGGCTCATCATGACATGCCTGCATAATTTCTTGCCTGAGATTTTTGGGCGCGACAAGAAGATGCACTGTCCTATTGGGCGCGAAGTTCTTCTTCAGGAGGACATTATTGTGAAGGACGAAGTACGACAGTTCGCGCTTGAACCCTCGGGGAGGCGATGCGGTCTTGACTTTCAAATAATCAACTAGGCTTCCCAACTCAGGATCCGAGCGCTGCTGCTACGCGAAACTGCTGGTGCTTACCGGTCCCTAAGAAAGCGTCGTCGTCTTCCTCTTCCGGTGCTGCGTCTACGGGGGCTCAAGATAGGCAGTCTGCATCGGAATGCTTGCGGCCAGATTTGTAGACTACAGTTATGTGGAATTCTTGAAGAAGCAGGCTCCAACGAGCAAGGCGGCCGGAGGTATCTTTGAAATTCGCCAGCCAGCACAGAACATGGTGATCGTTCACAACCTTGAAGGGTCGTCCGTATAGGTGGGGGCGAAATTTGGACGTGGCCCAAATAATGGCGAGACATTCTTTCTCTGTCGTCGAATAGTTGGCTTCGGGTCTCGACAGTGAACAGCTAGCGTACGCGATAACTTTCTCCTGTCTGCCGTTTTTCTGAACGAGGACCGCTCCTAAGCCCACACTGCTTGCATCGGTATGAACTTCGGTTTAGGCGTTTTCATCAAAGTGCCCGAGCACAGGAGGGGACTGTAAGCGGTGCTTCAGGTCGTTGAAAGCTTCCTCTTGCGGCCTTTTCCATTTAAAAGGCTTTTCAGCCTTGGTAAGTTGGGTCAAAGGTTCAGCGATGAGCGAAAAGTTCTTGACGAATCGCCGGTAATAAGCGCACAAACCAATGAATCTGCGTATAGCTTTCTTGTCATTAGGCTGTGCAAACTCTGCGATCGCAGCCGTCTTCTGGGGGTCGGGGCCAACTCCATCCTTGCTTACGACGTGACCAATGAAGAGCAGCTCCTCGTAGGCGAAGTGGCACTTCTCTGGTTTCAGTGTCAGGCCTGAAGACTTAATCGTTTCCAGCACCATCCGAAGCCTTCTGGGGTGGTCTTCAAAGCTTGAGGAGAAGACAACAACGTCATCTAAGTAGACTAGGCAAATCTGCCACTTCAAGCCTGCGAGCACCGTATCCATTACTCGCGGGAACGTCGCTGGGGCAGAGCAGAGGCCGAAGGGCATGATGAACGCAGTCTTCTCGCGATCTCTTTCGTCGACTTCAATTTCCCAGTGTCCGCTCTTAAGGTCCATCGATGAGAAATACTTAGCGTTGCATAGCCGATCCAATGTGTCGTCGATGTGGGGGAGGGGGTAGACATCGTTCTTCGTAATGCTGTTCAGCCGGCGGTAATCGACGCAAAAGCGACGGGTGCCATCTTTCTTTTTCACTAGGATGACTGGTGCTACCGAAGGGCTCCTCGATGGCTGGATGACGTCGTCACGAATCATTTTCTCAACTTGCTTGCTGATAGCTTGGCGTTCTAGCGGCGATACGCGGTAGGGGCTCTGTCGCAGTGGTCGGGCGTGTTCGTCTGTGACAATGCGGTGCTTGGCAAGACCGGTTCGTCGCACATTCGATGCTGATGAGAAACAGTCGCTGTACCTTTGAAGAAGACTGCGTATTTCGTCTTGTCTGATCCGGGTTAATACTGGGTTGATATAAAACGTGGGTTGATGGCCTTGGTCAGATGGTTCTACGGGTTGGTCGGGTAGGGAAAATATGTCTCTGATGTCTGCCAGCTCGTCTAGAAAAGCAATCGTCGTACTTTTGTTTAGATGCCGGTATTCTTTGGCGAAGTTCGTTGCAGCACTTGGGCTTGGCCATTCCGGATTTGGGAGACTCCCCTTGCGACGCCCAGCCCTCGATCCAGGAGTAACTGGGTGTTCCCCTCGACGATACCTTCGGCAGTTTCGATGTCTCCAGTACCTATGCAGGCGACAACACTTCATCGGGGCGGCACGCTCAATGTTTCGTCGAGGACGTTTAGGCAACGTGATGAGTCGCTGTCGTCGCTGCAGATATGGCTTTGTCCGTGGAAAGCTTGATCGACTTTGATCGAAGGTCTATGATCGCCCGATGTTCATTCAGGAAGTTCATTCCGAAAATCAAATCTCGCGAGCATTTCTGTAGGACCAGGAAGGTTGTAGCATAGGTTCGCCCATTTACTGTAACTCTCGCGGTGCAGCGACCTGACGGCGTAATAAGGTTGCCACCTGCGGTGCGGATCAGCGGGCCATCCCAAGTTGTTGTCACTTTCCTGAGTCGGACAGCGAGTGGCCCGCTCATGACGGAGTAGTCAGCTCCCGTGTCGTCCAAGGCAGTAACCGCGTGACCGTCGACCGTAACTTCAAGGTCACTTGTTCGCGTTCTTGTATTGCACGTTGTCTTTGGTGTCCGATCTCGGCTTCTTCGGGTAGTGAGGCTGCGCTGGGCGTACTCCGAAGTTACTGCTATGGGCAGCGGTAAAGGCGTCAAGTCTGGCCGCGTCGTCGTCGCCGTTGGTGTTGTCGTCGAAGTTGTCGTAGTAGTTGAGGCAAGGTTTTTGCGTTTTCGTCGATGGAAGGTCTTTGCTCTTTCGCCCAGAAGCAACCTCACCTCCAGAGGCTGCTTTATTCAGTTTAACCTTCGGGGGCTGGGGGAGCGTCCACGCATCGCGTAACCTCGGCTAGGAGATACAAAGCGCGGTGAAGATGGCGACAGGGAACGTGATAGGCGGCTCGACGATGAGCATCCTTCCCGACGTAAAAACTCCTCGATTTCGGCTGGATGCTGGCCGGGTCGGGGTCGTGGAGCGTCGTAAGAGAACCCTCGGATGTCCAGTCTTCTGTATGGGCAGTGCCGGAGGACGTGACCGGCTTAGCCACAGTGGAAGCATAGTAGACGGCGCTGGACGGGAGTTCTCCACTCGTCGCATTTCCTCGTCTGTGTGCGGCGCTCGTAGGACGGGCGGGTTGGGGCTAGAGGGCGGCGGTCCACCGCAGCTGGCTGAGGGCGATAGGGGCTTGGGTCCCGTCGTCGAGGTGCAGGACGGCGCACAGCTGCGGCGTAATTCATGGCTGTGGGCTGCAGAGGCTGCGTGGTGGCCTGTGTCACACCCAAGGCCTGTTGCACCTGGTCTCGGATGACATCGGTGAGCGAATTGAGCTGCGGCTGCGTTCCTGTTGGGAGCAATCGTCGGAGCTCTTCTCGCGCAATTTCACGTATAACCTCCCGCAGGTTATCGTTGTTAGCGATGTCCATGCAGCTTGCTGACAAAAAGCGCTGCTGGTGGTCATACTGGCGGGCTCTGGCATCAAGAGTTTTTTCCATGGTGGATGCCTCTTCGACGAATTCCGCGACGGTTTTGGGTGGGTTCCGTACGAGGCCCGCAAAGAGTTGCTCTTTAACTTCTCGCATAAGCAGCTTGACGTTTTCATCTTTCTTCATGCTCCAGTCGGCACGCCGGAAGAGACGCTTCATCTCCTCAGTGTCCACTACAACGGTCTCGTTTGGGTGTTGTATGCGAGACTGTAACAACTGCTGGGCTCTTTCGTTTCTCACGACGTTTGTGAAGGTCTTGAGAAGCTGCTTTTTCAAGGTTTCCCATTTCACGATGCTGGCTTCCTCATTCTCAAACCAGACTGTGGCTGGTCCCTCCAGGGCAAAGAATACGTACATGAATTTCATGGCATCGTCCCAATTGTTAAAGACAGCCACACGGTCGACCTGCTGCAACCATTCTTCGGGGTCGGCGCCAGGCAAAGCGTCGAATGTTGGTGGCACCCTGGGCTGCTGCAGAATGATTGGAGTCGTCGTCTGGGGCAAGCTCATGGTGGACGTTGCTGCTGGCTTTCGCTTCCGGGTAGGGTCCGGCAGAGTCGCAAACTCAGGTGCGTCACCTAGCAGACGTCGGCTTGCGCGGTGGACTGGAGTCAGGTCCTCCGGTGAATGACTCAGAGGGCTGGCGTCACGACTTGCTGGGGGGTGTCCGGTACATAGAAGGCTACCCAGCACCTCCACCAAATGTCACGTTGTAGAGACGGGAGTCCAGCGGTCAGGAAGACACCAGAAAGACTTGCAAACGAAGCTGTTTATTTGGGCTGACTTGCGCCCGCAAAAGAACTGAATCACTCGGTGGCGGCGTAAGCAACAAGCGTGCTCGTCAATCGTCGAACTGCGAATGCCCGCCGCTCACTGCATCGTTCAATTTAAAGCCAGCAAGGAAACTTAGAGATAACAGGTGAAGATCATCTACAGTAATCTAGAAAAACGTAGATGCAGCTCTGCATGGCTGTGATCATTCAAGATTAGTCCGGTCGCTTCCCACGTCACAAACAAAAATGATAACACCCCTTTCTTGAGTGCGAACGAACGGACACTACAATGATACGTGGCAATATATTCCTAATCACACCAATATTAGTTTTACAAAAAAAAAATGCCACGATTACGTTATTTCCTCATGCAGAACTTCAGCCCAGCTCATCAGCTGTTTCAGCTTTTAGATAGATTGAGGCAAGCAATGCGAGCAAGACATGTATGTACAGAGGGCAAAACACATGCCTAGAACAACCAAACTCTGTGTTCCGGAGCTCCCAAAGCCACTGCAATCAAAAGGCAAAAAATGACGATGAAATTCGATGAGTTTAACAGCCCATGTTTACATCTAGCCCGTTTTTAACCAAATCTAATCGCTAGTTATCGCGTGTCACGCCCGAAACACGCTCAGAGCGTGTTCTAGACATGCGTTTTGCCCTCGGTACAAATACAGACAGCTTTTTATTTTTCAGACATATGCCTTCTTCAAGAAACACTACACTAACAGTAAAGTTACACTTGACAGATATTCCATAGAAAAGAATTATTAAGGCGGAAGGCTTTATTGCCTCATCGTTGTAAGCAGGAGTGTCGACAGAAATTTCACGCTTTTCAATAGACCTCTCCTCGGGTACGTCACGCGAGGCGAGTGACGTCACGGTGATGACGTTTCCGGCTCACGCCGGGAACCCGATGGGCAAAACAGTCCTCCGTTTGCGAGCGATCCCGTATAGTTTTGCTGGGCGAGCAAGTAAGCTATCGCAGTGCGGGCGCCGGAAGCCGTGCCACGACTCTGTCTCGTGATGCCTACGAGCTGATGTGCCGCCGTGGGATGCACTAACCGTGCCAGGAAAGGCATCCGCTTTTTTCGTTTTCCGCGGGACGAGAATCTCCTGAAGGTGCACGCAATGCGTCGAGATAAATGGAAGCCGGCAGATAGGATACGCGGAGCGCACTTCATCTCTGGTGAGAAGCATTCCTTTCTTTCGCTTGCTGATTTTGAAGAGCTAGCGAGGTGAATGGCACTGTGAACTTTTTTTCTCGTCTTATCCACCAAAGCAGGCGCCCCGTCCTCGTTACCGGACCACCCGGACCGGGTGGCCAGCGTTTTCTTATTCAAGAAGAGCAATCCCAGCGCAGATATGAAGTGCGGTCGTTTTCAGCGGACAATGAAGCGAAAACGCCGTTCAGGTACAAAAGTCCTTCATTACGAAGGCTCTCCGTTGGATGCGTTTGCGCGTGCGCTTGTGGCCCGTGCAGAGCGCCGTGTTGTATTTATGGTAATTTTGTCCACATAAAGTAAGCAAATGACATTTGATGTACCAGTATGCGCTGCGTCCTTAATAACAGAAGTGGATTTATTTGTCACTCACGGAGGATGCGTTGTGGTGTGGCTGGCGGTCATGCTCGCACCACGGATGCAATAAGCTTTCTGCCAAAAAATTAAGGGCCAGTATGGTTTTCCCTATAAATTTCTTAACTGGGCTCCTCTATCCGCCTCCACCCCTTTAAATTTTCCATTGCTTAAGAAGCAACCCATATGCTTTTTTACAGGACTACAGCAGTTTGTGTTGACGACATCATTTGCTTTATTGCCTTCATATATCGCACAAATATTTAAGGAGATCCAGTTACGAATGGTACAACCTGCTTTTAAGCGACCATTAGTGCCATTCCATGTTAGCTACCACGCGTATTACATATGGCATCGGATAATCGAAGGACATTATTTTTGCATGCAGTGAATAAAGTTAGGCCTGCTTTTCTTGATGAATTTGCCCCCTTTAAGAGTGCTTACAGGTAAAGATATGCAGGTGCAGCTGTTGAAGTGTGCCTGTGTATACCTGTGTGACCGCTCACTATATTGTAACTGTTACAGAGACTAGGGACTTGGGCTTCACATCATCAACCAATCACCATGACCACACTATGGAAGGTAAGCTTTGAATACTAAGCTTAGTTGCAGATATGCTGGCAGAAGTGCTATGTGCTGCCCCTTTCTTAAGAATGTACAGCAAACACCTGACACTAAATGTGGTGTTGCGCTTGTTAACTTCATGTCTGTTATCAGGCCGACATGTCAAAAGATATTAGAGCTGCTGAACTATACATTTACATGTGTCTAATGACTGAGCTGCTCCACCATGTGTATTCATGTGTATGTCTGACGCTTGAAATAATAACCTGTTTTTACAGACAGTAGGCACATGGCACACATCTCAGCAGTGCCACGACAACAGTAATAAAACTAAGCCTTCAGCACTTGAATTAAGCTGCATAATACTGGTTGAAGTGTGGCGTGGAGCTGTTTTGTTGGTTACGTGGTACAGTCAACATTGTAAGCTAAATGCTACTTTGCATTTGATAAAATTGCCTCTTTGAAGTGTTCGGCTTAAGTGTTCAAAGATATATTTAGAGCTGCTGAACGATGTCTACACATACCTCTCTGATCAGGAAAAAATTTGACTTGTTACAGACAGTAGTC
Source organism: Amblyomma mixtum (assembly GCF_055824585.1). Taxonomy (NCBI): domain Eukaryota; kingdom Metazoa; phylum Arthropoda; class Arachnida; order Ixodida; family Ixodidae; genus Amblyomma; species Amblyomma mixtum. The sequence goes on from NC_143017.1 coordinate 17,161,468, forward strand.
ACTTGGCGCCACCCTCAACAGAGGACTGTGAGCCCAGTACTATAGGTAAGCTGCCACACCTGAGCTTAGCTACATGAGTTGCAGGTTATAGCAAGGTGTGGTGCCATTTTCATTTCAAGAAAGAACAAACTCTTGGGGATGTACGCAGTATTGCATTATATATGCAGGTGAAGATACCGCAGCATGCCTGCATGAGCACTTTATATTTTAACTCTTATTGCAGACAGTGTGCACTTGGACTTCACATCAGCTGATTGCTATGACCATGCTACAGAAGGTAAGCTTTGAGCACTTAAACTTAGCTTAGCTGGAAATATGTTGGCTTAAATGCTGTGTGCTGCCTTTTTCTTAAGAATGAGAACTGAACGAGGGTTGAGGGGAAGCCTCAGTTCACAAGCCGAGCCAGCGTTTTGACAACGGGACTTGTCTTTGCCTGGGCCCAGGTGAAGACAAGTCCCGTTGTCAAAACGCTGGCTCGGCTTGCGGACTGAGGCTTCCCCTCAACCCTCGTTCAGTTCTCTTTGATACTGTGTACTCATCTTCTTCACTTGTTCTACCTTTTTCTCAAAAAGTTAGGGCGAATGCTTTAAGCTATACGTGATGTCGCACTTGTTAACTTTACCTTTTGTGTGAGGCTGACATGCCAAAAGAGTATATTAGAGCTACTGTGAACCATACATGTGTGTGCGTGTGTGTGCCACCATTGAAAAATTTCATTCTTGTTACGACCACCGTGCTGGTTCAATGAAAAGGTGCTCAGCTGCTGCAGTCACACTTTGGTGAAGGGCAAATGCTGAAAACCAGTGTACTCTGCATTGTCAGTGCAAGTTACTGAACCCCAGGTGGTCGAAATTATCTGTTGTCCTCCACTACATCGTCCCTCTTAGCACAAGTCGGTCTAGGACGTTAAACCCCATAAACCTAAACCTAAGTCTTGTTACAGGCGGTGAGCACATGGAGGACACCTTCACTGCGCACCATGACCACATGATTGAAGGTAAGCCGTCAGCACTTGAACTAAGCTGCCCAGTATGCTGGTTGAAGTGGAGTGTGCTGTGATATCGTTGGGTGCAAGGTACAGCCAACACTTTTATTTAGTTGTTTATTTATTGATGCCGCATTGGGTGAGGGGGCTCCAAGGAAAACAAATATATGCAGAAATAATAAACCATGATACCAGTACAACGGACATGGTACAAGGCAAATCCTGGTACACAAAGTTGATCGAAAATGGAGTAAAGATGACATTTGAACAAAGTAATACAAAGTACAAATAGCGAAACACAAGTATGCAAAAAAGTGGTAGTCTAGCATAACCAAAAACGGTGGTACATCAGAAAACAATATTAAGAGCAAGTGAAACTGTACAACATTTAAAACAATGCTACAACAAAAAGTGCATTACAGGGCGTTTTTAACCTCTACAGGATCAGGACAAAAAGTGCCAAGTGCAGTGTTGCGCTCATTGAATTTGGCTGTTGAGTCAGGCTCATGTGTAAAAAAAAAGATGCAATTAGAGTTACTGATGCATGCCTCCAGATAACGGTTTGACCACTCCTTTCATTGCAGACGAGCCATCGGTTCCAACCACAACTCCAGGTCACGAGAATGGCTCAGAAGGTATTTTCCAGGACTTGAACTAGGTGTATCTTGTGCCTTGAGCCTGTACATCCTATTTTTTGCTTATTTTTGGGACCAGGATATTTTTCAGATTTTCCCTTGCATCCTGTGTTTTTCATGGACAGTGTTTCAGATTTTGGTTGAGCGTTTTGGTGGGATGAAGGCAAATGGAGTGGCATGCCTTTAGGATTATCTCTGTAGTGTTTTTGCTAATAACTTTTGTTACGTGAGCAGTGCCATAACGTGAGAAGTGCCTTTTGTAGTTGTTTATAAGCAATACATTCTTCTTACTCATACAGTATTTATTTGCAGTTTCAAGGATAGATGCTGCTGCTGCTGCTGCTGCTGCTGCACTCCTGGATTTGTCTACAAGACAGCCTGACATCGATGGTATGGCATCAGATATTTCATTACCAAAGCAGTATATTATGCGAAGCATACTAAAATAGCCCAACCCAGCTCCTCGAGCGCGGCGGTGTCGTTACCATTGACCTTTCGTGACCTCCATGTCATACCACGTGATGCGTGACGTCACAGCAGATGAAAAACGGGGGCCCAGCTCGCGCCGTCGCGCGAGGCGTCGCGACCAAGGAGGACCACGTCATGCGTGACGTAACGACATAGCAGAAACGGGGCCCCAGCTCCCGCCGTCGCGCGAGGCGTCGCGACCAATGTGTTTCCTGCTTCTGCCGCTAGGTGCGCTGTAGTGAACACGTTATGCTGGAGCGGCGGTATACAAGGGGGTGTGCCTGCCTCTGCTAGGCGTACACGGGATAGAGATGCCTCCTGGAGACAGGGCTGCTCGTTGGAATGAGAAGCAAAAGTTGCGGCGTGCTACAGAGACTGATGAAGAGCGTGAAGAACGTCTAGCCAAGCGGCGTGCTCGATATGCAACTCGGCGACAATATGCTTCGCATCTGACTAGGCTTAACCTAAGCTAAGCCTCAGCCATTTTTTGCACCAGACTCTTTGGGGGACTGAGCTAGTGAAGAGATTGAGTCAGAAGTGTTGTAAGCAAGAACAGCAGCAAACAAAGCAGAGATACCTTTTGCTTTTTAGATATGCAGTTAAAGCCTTAATGGCATTGTGCATTATTTTATTGCAGTCTGAAGATTGATATTAGAAACAGCATATGAAACATCGGTTCAAATGCTGTATTTGATCATTTCACCATAATTAATGCAAGCGCTTCCGCATAGTGCAGGGGCAAGATAATGAAACTTATCAGTGTGCACCTTGTTATACATTATACAAGATCCAGAATTTAACAGCATGAACTCATTTTGTTGCATTATTATCTTTTGATGCAAAACTGCATACAACAGCTGTCATCCACATTTGGGAATTTTACGTGGTGTCTAAGGTATTCAGTTGACATGCCATAAACTACACGCTAATGTGGCTCTAATAAGGTAAGCTGTAGTCTGATGCAAGTCTAAAAAAATGCATTTCCCTGAAAGGACTCCCTTTCAGGCGACCAATTTTTATGACTTCTCGGTTAATCTCCTTGGCCCTGTTGCATGACATTACAGGGAGTGGCAGATGAAAGGGCAATAACCATGATTTAATCGGATGAACCTCTGTCGTGAAAATCGCACCATGCTATTTGTGGGAGGTAGCAGTTAAGCTGCATTTGCCACTTTCTATTTGAATTGCGTCCGACTGCAGTGAGGTATCGCTGCAAGCACTGTTGGTGCTTTCAGTTTCTTTACTGCTTTTTTTCACACAATTTTGTCTAAATTTGCCATGTTTTCTAAAACAAAAGCAAGTCGGTGGATAGTCTTTAACTACTAGCTTTTCCTATCCAGAAGCGAAAGCTGGGCCCTCAAGCTCAAACATGCATTAACCAGAGCACAGTTGGAACACGAACCTGCATGCACACATGCAATACAAGTACCTTGAAAAATGTCACGAAGTATATAAAATAAAGAGGCAACTAGACATAATGCCCCAAGCAATGGCGTCACTACAGGAGCAAAACGCCACGCTAAAGAAAGGGCTACTGCCCGCCACATGGGGCTACCATGTCATAGCTGGCTCTTCAGAGAAAGTTAACTATTATACAGGGCTTCCCAATGAGGGAGCATTTCATTGGGTAGTAGCCCTTTTCAGGAATGCAGCCCAGGGTCTTGTCAAAGAGCCAATATCTCCAGAGGACCATGTACTCCTAGTGCTGATGAGACTGCGTCAGGATGTTCACCTCTGCTTCCTTGCGGATTTGTTTGGAATCGCAAAAACCCCGTTTCCAAACTGTTCGAGATTGGAGTCACAATATTGGTGGCCGAGCTGAAGGGCCTCATTGTGTGGCCAGATGAAGTCATTCCACACGTGGAAGCCAGTGCTGTTCCAACAGAAGGCCTTCAGGCGTGTCAGGGTGATAATAGACAGCACGGAGATTCGCCTTAAAAAGGCAAGTGCAACAACGGCGCAAAGTGCTACATGGTCCACCTACAAGAACTCGAACACGTTGAAGTTCTTTGTAGGCATAACTCCAAATGGATTAATCTCCTATATATCTGACTGCTGGGGTTGGAAAGTCAGTGATAAGCAGCTTGTTATCGAGTCTGATTTCACCACGAAATTAGAATATGGGGATGAGGTCATGGTGGACCGCGGCTTCAACGTTGGCCAGGAGCTGGCAGCTCTTGGTGTAGGACTAGTTGTGCCAGCCTACACTAAAGGAAAGCGGCAGCTTTCAGAAAGAGAGGTCAGAACTTCTCGGGAGATATCTCGCCGGCGCATAAGAGTTGAACAGGTGATAGGAAGAATGAAGAGGTATCACATACTGAGAAACGTTGTACCTTTCTTTATGAAGGACTACCTCGACAATATTATTGTCCTCATTCCTCCGCTAACAAATTTAATGCCAAGATACAATTAGTACTAGGTTTTGAGTGTGCATGAAGTGAAAAGAATAAAGTGATTTCAATCCAACTGTTTACTCTCTTCTGTAAGTGTCAGGATGACATGTGAGCAAAGGAAACATTTACTCTTTATAAACAAACATAAAACCATAGGACAAATCGCCAATCTCAATTCGAACAGCAGACACACCAAGTCATGACAACAAATTGCACAGCAACACTCACATAATGGACATAAAAATACTGCACTGTAGCAGAAGCTTGCATCGCTTCATTTCACCAGAAAAATTGTAAGCTGCTAGGCCAAAAACGTTCCATTCCCCACTGATTGCCAATTCAAGTTCCACAAGCACGCACACACAAAAAAGTCGTTGAAGGCAACACTCAAACTATGCTAAAAATACTGCGCTGTATCAGAAGCCTGGAGAGCTTAGTTTCAGGTGAATATCATGGTATGCTGCTTCACCAGAACCATTCCATTCAGCAATAATGTATAACAGTAGGTGCGTCGGAAGCACACCCGCCACTGCTCACTGGCTACAATGCACAGCTACTGACCCGAAACATGCGGGTTTGTTTCCGGCTGCAGCAGTCTCATTTCAGTGGAGGCAAAATGGCAGAGGCCCATATATTGTGCGATGTCGGTGCACATTAAAAACTCTAGGTGGTCAAAATTGTCCAGAGCCCTTCACTACAGCACCCCTCATAGCCTTAGTCGCTTTGGGACATTAAGCCCCTACAAACAATAAACCAACCACCAAACTGCTACAGGGCAGTGCACTGTGCGGTGCATGTTAAAGAGCCCCAGGTGGTCGAAATTATCCCCCTGAATCGTTTTGAAACATTAAATCTCATAAACCAAAAAACTGTGAAGTTAAAGGAGTACAGAAACGAAATTCTTGCTTGTGTGTTTTCTTCTTTCAAATGATATGTTACAATGCATGGTTCATCACATGATACCCACCTGCGACCCATAGAAAATTTAGTTGAATTTCTTCATAATGCTGTTTGGGCTTCATCAGTTGAATGACAGCTGTAACATGCAGTACGTGTTTAGGTAACGTGACACAAAGAGTATATAACAGATAATATATTGTTTGTTGTCATTAGCTACTAAAGCAGGCGGCGGGCTTATTATCTTTTTAGAAGTCGTAGGTAAATACCTTGCGGTGATCCATGCATTGTATTTTGCATCTACTGAAAGCAGAAAACACGCAAGTAAAATTAGATGCGTATAGCCCTGAAAAACTTGTGAAGTACATGTCTACTCATAATAATAACAATTTAGACATCGCCCCGCCGCGGTGGCTCAGTGGTTACGGCGCTCGGCTGCTGTCCCATAAGACGCGGGTTCATTCCTGGCTGCGGCGGCTGAATTTCGGTGGAGGCGAAGTTCTAGAGGCCCGTGGGCTGTGCAATGTCAGTGCACGTTAAAGAACCCCAGGTGGTCGAAATTTCCGCAGTCATTCACTACGGCGTTCCCTATAGCCTGGGTCGCTTTGGGACGTTAAACCCCAATAAACCAAACAATTTAGACATCTGCTTGTTTCCTTGTCAGCAGCTGTGGAAGTAGCGTGCCCCTGAAAAAGCCCTCTAAGGCTGGCATGTGTCGCTCAAGAAAATCCTCTTCTCTCTGGATGCGCACTATCACAAAACCCTTTTTAGTCCAACAGACAAAGTCACAAAAAGAAACATTGGCGCATGCCATCTCCGCTTGAACCTGATACATGTATTCATGGCTTTCTTTTAGCTGCATATTTTCATTAAGATAAAAGGTCTTGTCAACCACTTCATTAATGAGGCAGTACCTGTATTTGTATGGGTATTTCACTTCAAGTACTCCTACGCCACAGCAACTGCAGCTAACTAAGCCATCAGGGCTGGCTGCAAGATAATAACATTTGCTTGCTATGTAAAAGTCAGCGGCAGAGCGCTTAAACTCAGTGTGGTGCTGTTCCTGATATCCTATGTGTTGCTCCCGCGCCTGCTCTTCATGATCAATTCCGTATTTCATAGCCGCAGCTTTCCTCCCACGTGATTCGTACGCCACGAGTGGCGACATTGCCACATTGATCCGCCCACGCCTCTGCTCATACCATAGGAGGCAGTCGCGCTGCAGCCGTGTAGCAGCTTCCACCGCAACAATTTGCTCATTGGTCATGGAGCCTCCCACTATACTGCTGATCTTTTGCTCCTTCTCCTGGCTGCTTCTGCTCTCCCATGAGCTGTCGAAAAGCTCAAAGAAGCTCTGTGGCAAGTTTGATACGCTCTCACACTCCTGGCTTCCACAGCTTGCTTCCTTGTCAGCATACTTGGAGTATGCAGTAAATATGGCTGCATGCGGCAAAACAGCTTGCAGTGAGTCAAGCACGTCGGGGTACTTGGCTTGCGCGGGGCTAGTGGTTGTGTCCGCTTGCGCTTCATGCCTTGTGATGGCTTCCCATGTTTATGCTTAACAACCAAAAGATCACAGATCCGCAGGGTTCCACCTTGAATGGACAGTTAAAGAATAAACCATTACAAATCTGAGCTTGCTGCAAAGCACACTTGGTAGCTATTGCAGGTCTACTGAATGCTATCGCACTCCTGCTTGATCCTTTATAGCCTGTAGTATTGTATATATGAACAAACAAACTATAGCATGTATATTCCTCTATATTGCTCTCGCATCACCTTGAGCAAAACATCTATTGCAGCAGAAAATACTCTTCCATATACCTCAGAATAACCCCGTCCCGCTACAGCTGCAGCCACTTTACCTCGCAAACTTCCAAATTTCATGTGCCCATTGCAATGTTTCCCTTTTATTGGCGTGCGCTCTAGTTTATCTTCTTTTGAAACACATGCTCTGCTCATGCTGAATTCTTCTAGAATCCAATTAGCTTATCATTAACTGGACCTATTGAGTTATCTGCGGGTTTACATGAGCCCAACAGAGGTTGGTCAAGTTTGGTATTCAAGAGCGACTTTGAAAAGGCAAGCTGTGACTCGACCTATAACCTTTTCCTCGATGTTTTTCCACTTTCCCTCAAAAATGGGACTGAACTCAACCTCTGTCAAGCTCATGTATATATGGCTTATGTTAATGATAAATGACAACCAGCAAGCTATGTTGTGAGATGATTTACACTAGAACTAGGGTAGTGGAAACCAAACAGATAAAGGGAAGAAAAAAAAACTATTACATACACTTTCCCGAAACTTGTTGTTCCATTCACACAGCTGTGATGTAGTGGACCGAGCGAAGCCAGAGGAAACGAGCAGTTCCACCTTGAAGAGCAGTGCAGCCACATGGGTGCTAACTTCTCCTAAACTAAAAGATACGTTTGTAACGGCTAAATTTAAGCGTTACCAGAGCGCACACACTTTGAAACTAAAATAAAATACCAATCCAGCTACCCACAAGTGGCACATATTCAGCCACTAAAATATCAGAACCTCGATAAAAAATTTTGAAGTCCGATGTGCACACGCACGGTAGCGGGGTATCAACATCTTAGTTGTTGCAAAACTGGTAGTATGGGACAAGAAAGCTTAAAGTAGGTTAGCTGTGCAGGGTTTGAACTCAGGCGATACATGGGATGTGAGGGGCGTCGCGGTGCTCGGAACCGGAGCAATTTCAGCCGCCTAAGGACCCTTTTAACAGACCCGACACCGCACGGTCATGAGCGTTTTTTTTTTCGCAGTGGCTCTGAGCAGTGACCGCGCAGAGGGCACAACAGTTAGAGCAGATTCTCCCCCAACGAAGCGACAGTCAGCGTTCTCAGCTTCAGCCCCATCGACAAGCGGCCGAGATCGAATCAGCGATGCCATGGCAGCGGCGGTTGCGATACAAAACCGGATAACACAATCAAAATATAAGACCTCGCATGCACTAACACAATCAAAATATATGACATCCTACGCACTGCATTATTGTACGCTGATTTCACCCGTGAACAGTATTCTGACGTGACGGTTAGCGTGTAATGCATTTCGAACCTACCGCATGCAATTATCTTTGTGCTGATCAAGGTAGCGCGTTAAAACGCTGTTGTTCGACATCCCGCCGAACACTTGAACTTACCCGGCCATGCATGTGCAGTGAGCTGCCTGTACGCTTCCTTCTTCTCGCAAAAGCGTCCACGCTTCGTACGGCTCGCCGGTGGTCCTCTGCGACGGGGTCACATTTGCTTTTGAAAAGCAGCACTCTAAACCAAAGTCGGCTGCCAAAACTTGGCGCACGTGCCCTTCCGCTGCAAGAACGTACGCTTTCAGCGAACGGTAGCACTTCATGCTCTCAGTAGTGTAAGGGCCGGGCGTCTGAACGAGATAAACGTATATGTCGCTAAAGCGCACCTTTGGCGACAATTTCGGGTCGTTTCTCTAGTCCTTCAAAACGAAGGGGTCAGGGTACTGTTTCCCGTCGACTTTCAACTTTTCAACATATCGCTGCCGGGCCATTTCAGGCAGTGACTTCGCGCACTCTGACAGCTCCATCGCTTCCGAGGCACGTACGATAGCGTTGGATGCCAGCCGAAGAGAGAGCGTTTTGCCCATCGCCACTAAGGAGAGCTCTGCAGTCGCTGCACGTGCGTTCCGTGACGTCACGTTGTTTACTCGAGGGAGAGGTCTATTGGTCGAAATGGTCGTGACGTCACAGTGCGCGAATTTCAAATGGGGCCAATTGTACTTTGCCTACCAATGCAACCAATTAAAGGGATAGTATAGTGATGCTCCAAGTAAGTGGGACAGAGTTTAGTTAATTAGTTAGTTCACCAATTAGCCTAATTAACCTCCCTAGCCCGTCCAGATAAATAAATAAAACCGAGTAGAAAATTGGTCGAGTTGAGGAATCGAACCAGGGTCTCCTGAGTGCGAGACGAGCACGCTAACAACTCTGCCATGCCAGCTCTATGGTTTGGAATTAACAAAGGCGCGTTTAGTGGATACTGTGTCTTTTTCACTCCCATCTTCCTCCCTTCCCTTACGGCGAGGTTCAGGTGTCCACTAATGATGATGATGATGAAAACTTTATTTGTATCAAGGGAGTTTTGGACACGTCGGTCCTTGGGCCCCCGCACGGCCCCATTGCACTCAAACGTTCATGTCCCGGAGGCTCATGACGCTGCTAGCCCGGCCGGTGGCGATGGCTTGCTTGGCCGGGTCCTCGGAGCGCAGTAGGGTCTCCCAAGCCTCCCAAGTGGTAAGGTGCTCCAGGCCCCGCGGGGGAGGATCCGCCGGGCAGAGGAAAAGAATATGGTCGAGAGTGGCTTTGGGGTGGTGGCAGAGGGTACAGGAAGGGTTCGTGTGGACTGGGTGATATCGCGAGCGTATATAAGGGGAGGGCAAAGTGCGTGTTTGGAGCCGCCTCCAAAGTGTCTGATGGTAATTGTCGAGGGAAGGATGAGGTGGGGGGTAGAGCCGACGCTCGGCTTTGTAGGCCTGCGTCATTTCACTGAATGAGTGCATGCGCTCCCGCGAGAACCCCAGGTCGGAGGCCGCCGGTGCCCGGTTGAGAGAAGCTCGGGCTAAAGCGTTGGCGGCCTCGTTTCCGGGATTCCCGGAGTGGGCAGGCACCCATATCAGCTCCACATGGCGGGGCGGGTGCGCGGCGAGGGAGTCCAGCATGCGAAATGCAGGGACGTGAACTCTCCCGCGAGCAAAATTTAGTATGGTAGTTTTGGAATCTGACAGTATATATCGGGCCTCCGTGCGGGTGATGGCCAGGGCAATGGCGGCCTCTTCGGCCTCCTCCGAAGTGGCAGTAGGGGTTATGTGAAGGGTGGAAATGGGTTGGAGGGAGGGGTTCGTGATGGTTACAACCGCGTCCTCGCCCGTGCATGCGGCATCCACCCAAACGGCATACGGTTCCGTGCCATAGTATTTGTGGAGTGCCCGTGCGCGAGCTCTGCGGCGGGGTTCGTGGTAGGTGGGATGCATGTTTTTGGGGAGAGGTTTAATAAATAAATCGCGGTGAATGAGGCGGGGGACCTGGAGCTGTGTGGGATCGGTAACTGGTAGGCGTATACCGAGGGTGTGTAGGATGTGTCTCCCGGGGGTGGTTCTCGCGAGACGTATGTATTGTGTCTGTCGGTGGGCCTCAATAAGCTCCCCTATCGTATTGTGCAGGCCTAGTTGAAGGAGTTTTTCGGTTGAGGTATTTAGGGGTAGGTGTAATGCTGTCTTAAGTGCTGTTCGAATCATGGCATCCAGGGTGGAGATTTCCCCGGCCTGGAGTTTCAGGTAGGGGAGCGTGAAGATAAAGCGGCTGAGGACGAAGGCATGAATGAGACGACATAGGTCATGCTCCTTCATGCCCCGGTGGTGTGCAGAAACGCGGCGGATTAGGTGTGATATCGACACAGTTGTCTGCTTGAGTTTCCGTATGGTGAGTGTG